>NC_133585.1:12809542-13139846 GCF_964106895.1 Numenius arquata | reverse complement strand
CACCCACTCTACATGAATTCAGATGTGATACTGTAAGATAATTATCCATTCAGTGGAAAGTCAATGTTAATCTTCTCAAGGACATTTCAAGGATTATCTGTGATACCTACAAGTCACTTTTTAAACATGTAAATACAACAGAAAACTCCATCTTTTCAGCTTCTTCTTAAACTGGCTAACAGTCCCAGAGAGTTTTGCTGAAGGCATTGAAATATCCAGTCTTTTGGGGTGGTGGGGACAGGGCATGTGTCTGTCCTAGTCATATTAAGGAGTCTCCACAGCTTTTAGTATACATATTAAAATCACCCTTCATTATTTCTTCATGCAACCCACTGCAAGTTACTTTGTGTGTTGTCCAGTCTCCTCATGGTTTGACTTTCTTATTGTGTCTTGATTAGATCGCCAATGGCTTCAAGGTTTTTCAATAATTATACCAGGAATTACTCTGGTAATACAGCTTATCGTTTTAAAGAATAGAAAAATAAGAGTAGTCTTCTATAGAGAGTGTGATAGGGATTGTCAGAAAGGATTGATCCTAAAGAGATATTTATTTATTAAAGAAAAATAATTATTAGAGAGAGAAATAATTTATGAATGGAGAGACAGATCAGAAAGGAAATAGGTTTACCATGGCTGACAAGATCAGGAAACCAACCTTACAATTTAAGGAAAAAGTAATGGAGGTCAGCAATAAGTGTTTCCATCCTAGCAAAAGTTACATTGCCATATTCATCCAAAGGCAACTCTGGTCAGCTGAATATAGAAAGGTCGTCCCATTGTATGAACAGCATGAACAAACACAATAGCAGTTTTGATGGATATTTAGGTATCACATAGATTCACATGGCATATGAATCAAAATAGGCAGTTAGTACAAGCTACTTCTAAACAGACTTTGGAAAACAAAAAGGAAGAAGAATTGCAAGATGAAAAGAAGATGATGGGAAATACAATGTCCCAATTTCCAGTACTGCTTTTCTCTTTGGACAAGGCTCACTCTTTCAGGAGTGAAAGTTATGTCCATATTAATCCATGCATATGAACAGCGGTGAGATCTTTGGCTGGAAGGATTCCTTTAAATACCAAGAACTTTTAGGAATATTAGAGTACGATTCACTCCAGCTTGTGGATGTCTCACTTGGCAGCCTAATTCAGTAACCATATTTCTGTAACGTGCTACAAAGAAAGTAACTTTGAAATTGTCTGTAGTCTCACCAAGAAGTGGAAGATGATTGTTACAAAGTAGAAAATGCCTTTCTGGTAATTAGTCTTTTCATGAGAAAGCTATTCACAATGAAAAGTCCTCAAGTGGACTGTAACAAGCCCTTCACAGAGCTCCTAGAGCTGCTGATTAGCATTCTGTCCAAGTTATCCCAACTGTAAAATCTGGCACTTAACCTTTGAAGTTGAAAATACTGATCTGAGCCCCTGTGGATAGAAGCGTGCAATAAATGTGGCCAATAATCTTTTTAATGTGACAGTTAAAAGGAAAACACAGAACATAGGTGATGTAGAAAGTCAGGCTTTGAGGTCTTCACAACTGAAGGTACACAGGGCTTGTGGCATGCCCAGGTTTGCTGGAGAGGACATGGTTAAACCCATGCTTAATTCACCATTTTTCTGAAAAGTAAAATCGGAAAACACTACAGGACTTCAATGTTTGCAAGTCTTCACCAGCAAAACATACGTTATAATTTAAATGGGCTCTCATTCCTGTCTTGTACAAACAAAAAAAAAAACCAACCCAAACCCAGGCTGATTCAGACTTTCGACATTCTTCAAACCAGTGTGACAAAAAATGGTCCAGGATTAATATCTTTTTCTATTCTGATAAGAAGTGTTCCTATGCTCTTCCGCGTTGAAAAAGACCAATGTGGGTTTCTGCCCATTCCATACACCCAGCATGAAGGAGCACCCAGATAATGTTGGATAGAAACTCAAACAGATGAGGAAGCTGAAACAAAGAACCAAACAACAGAGACATCTCAAACTTAGGCTGACGAGCAAGGCATATTGCTGTCTTTCTCCTATTCTTACAGTTTCTTACAGAAAGACTGAGAGGAAAGGCGGTACTTTTCTCTTTCTCCAAGTCAACAGAGAGACAAAAGAAGCTTAAAACAATAAGAAAAAAAGGTGCCAATGTTCTTTCCTGAGCATTAATCTCTACATTGGTGGTGCATCCTTGAATCAAAACACCTTTCCCCTAAAACTCGAATCTTTGACTCCCCCCTCTTCTTTTAAGTGACTATTGTCCTGGTTTCAGCTGGGTTATAGTTAATTTTCTCTCTAGTAGCTGCTATTTTTCAGATTTCGTATGAAAGGAATGTCAATAATGCATATTGGTTTAGTTGTCGCTAGGTGATGTCTACAGTATTCAAAGACTATTTTCAGCTTCCCACAGAATCTGAGAAGGAGCATAGCAGAACAATGGGATGGCCAAAGGAATATTCTGTACCACAGACATCATGCTTGATATATAAATGGGGATTTGCTGGGGGGTGGGAATTGTCAATCACTGCTCTGGTCGGGCTGCGCAACGAACTCACCGGGCAGTGAGAGTGACTTATGTCTTGTATAGTCTTTTACCGTTGTTATTGTTACTATTGCTATTTTCCTTTTCCATTATTGTTCTATTAAACTATTTTTATCTCAATCCACAAGGGTTTTTTCCCCTTTCCCCTCCTTTTCTCCATCTTCTCCCTACCCTTCTTGGGGCAGAAGGGGGAGTGAGCGAGAGATTGTGTGGTCCTAGTTGCTGGTTGGGGTTAAACCACGACAACTATTAACACACACACTCCACACATTCATGAATATGGGTTCCAAGACTGGACTCTTTTGGGGCATATCTAACTTCCGTGGTCAAAGAAAGCAGGTGAAGTTTCTTCCTTACTGATTCTAGTGACACAACATCTGTAAATTCTTGACTGTTTTTGATAATGCCTGAAGCTCCCTGCAACATAAGCCAGTCTCCTCAACCTGCCAAGTTTAAGAACTAAAATTTAAAAAAAATGAGCAATGAGAGCCCTGAAAAAGAGAAAACAGTTGTTTTCTACCCTGTCACTTCTGCTGCTGTTTGGAATTAATTTAATCTAATATCCATGAAAGCAGAATTAAATCAGTTGCATTATTCAGCTGGTGGCCAGTCAAAACTACCATCCTCAACCTCATGCCTTTTTTTTTTAATTACACACACATAACCATGTATATATTGAGTCTTTTTCCCGTCATTTCTTGAAGTGACTAATGCAAACAGCTGCTTCCTTCACATGCTGTAGATTAAGCCCAAGGCTTGAAGAACTAACAAACTCATCCAGCTTTAGCTAAAAACTCAATAATGCCTGACAGGGCAGCAAGGGGCTCTCATCATCTACAGATCAGGCCTGAGGGAGAACGTATCTGCCCCTAGAGCCCACATAAACACATAAAGAGTTCCACCATCTCACACTAAAACACTAATTTAAATTCTAATTCTGAACTATGTTTTCTGAGTATTAAAATAAATGGCTTATTTTACTCAACTGATGATGCCAACTGGAACAAAATTCATCTATCAAGCATTAAGAAAAACATCCCACATTAAATTCAGGAATAATGCTTCCCACTGAAACCTTTAAGGCTTGATTCTTTAATTTATAAACCATGGAGAGCTGAAGTTCATTCATTGAGGAGCACTGCTTAACTCTCTATTCCTAAGCTTCTCCATTAGAGACCGCCTTGCATGTACTTACCAGCTTTGAGATGTAAAGTTTTATTCTGGGAAGTGTCATTCAGCATGAGAAACATCTGTGCCTTGAACCTTGCTTTCATAAATAAATAAATATTCAAGCCACACACAGGACCAACTTATCTCTCTTCCATTTCAGGCATTTTCTAGGTGTTGTTTGGAACTCCTAAAGTTAGTCAGTGAGAACAGTTTTGGGAAGTCTCTTTCTCACAAAACCAAAGCTGCTAAGAAGATCTAAATGGACAGAAAGCAATTCTGGGAGCTGGAAATTGGCTAGAACAAACTTAGTAGATGTACTTTCCCCTTATAGGAATCTGTGTGATAGCGAATAAGCAGCTGGATCTGTAGTGGTTATATCTTAGCTTGTCCGCACTGGAGTTAAAGGTGGGGCTGCAGCTTTCATAGACACACATAAACCAGTTTTCAAGCGACAAAGTCCAATACCGATAGCGTTGTGACTGACACAGGTCAGCAGGAGAAAACTGCAATTAAGAAGTAGGGCACTTTGGCCTCAAAAGCTTTTTGTTGTTCTTGGTATCTGAACTAATCACATAAAAAATTAGACATGCCTTCAAAAGCTGTGGTACAACCAAATTCTATTCTAAATTGTAGTTCTAGAAACATAGAGCCTTCCCTGGGCTATATTCAAAGAACTATAGTATGACTACCTTACCAATTCCAACCAGTTCTTCTTAAAAAAAAAAAAAAAGAAAAAAAAAATCATCAGAGCATCAACAGGTTTTAATGCTCAGTTTAATTTCTGAGGGGGTCTTCAGCTGACCCATGGCTTTATTAATATGGAGACAGAGACTCATTTGCCATGAGTAGCTCCTCACAGCATGATTTCCCGCTGCCTTTCAGACTGACAGTTTCTTGGCTTCTGGCTCCTTACCCCACAATTGTACCTGTTACTGTGTAAAATTTTCTCTATTTCTGGTGATTGCATGGGTGGCTGACAACTTTTTCCTTCTGATTCATATATTACCCCTTGAGCCTTTAGACTGCTCCTTTACAGTATAATCAGTCTCAGCAAGTGACTAGTAATTACTACTTTAAAACACACATTTTCCAATGAACTAATTTTTGACTACAGGCTGTCCAAAAAACTAACTTTGTACAAGACCCCAAGTTTACTCTGTTTTCTCCTGCACCATAAGAAATGAGTGGGCAAGAGGGGCAAGCTTATTTTTTATATTTTCTTTCATTATATCTTTGTACTAATTAGAGGAACTTTCCCTCTTCCTGACACTCTCTTTGGACTCTGAAAGGCTAACATGTTTCAGTGATTCCACGTTCCCTCAGATTGTATGTAAGAACCCACACCTTTTGTAGTGAAAGTCCATCAAGATATTCAGAAAAAATAACTGCCATTCATTTCATAAGTTTTCCTGCACATACTGATCTGTAGGCATGAAAATTACAGGGTCCTATTGGTGTCGTATCACCCCAAAACAGTATCACTTCTGCAAGTCATCTCAGTACTTTGAAAAAGGGTAGATTTAGATAAGATATTACAAAGAAATTCTTTACTGTGAGGGTGGTGAGACACTGGAACAGGTTGCCCAGAGAAGCTATGGATGCCCCATCCCTGGAAGTGTTCAAGACCAGGCTGGGTGGGGCTTTGAGCAACCTGGTCTAGTGGCAGATGCCCATGGCAGGGGGGTTGGAACTCGATGATCTTTAAGGTCCCTTCCAACCATTCTATGATTCTACTCAGGTCCAGACTCTCATTTGAAAATTAATACAAGCTTTGGATTTCCTGTGGCTTCTGTCAGATAGCACGGCTCTTAAAGCACCTCACTACCTTAGTGAAGAAATCAAAACACACATAGAGGCTTCCACAGAATTATTAAAAGTATTTGTACTGCATTATTGCTAGAAATCACAACTCTGATTTGATTCAGTTTTCACAGTACTGGCCGCCCAGGTTCAACAGCAAATGTCAATGCTCAAAAGCAGATAGGTAAGATAGGTAACTTATAGAAGATGACACAACAGGTGGCACAGCCAAAAAATAGTCTATTTACATGGATTCTTATATTATTATAGTCCACAGACTAAGTTCTCACATTAGTGTTACTGATTCTTTTCATCAAATGCTTGCCTCTTCTAACTAGCAGTTGATCACAGAATTCAGTTCCAAACAGTTTTAAGGAACCACAGACTTCAAAGAACACAGCTCTATTGGTATGGCAATAATAATTCTATCTTACAGTACAGGCAACATCCACAGGCAGCTCTTTAGCTCACTCATTTCAAAATCCTGCTGTACTTACTCTAATAATAAGCATAGAGAAAGTATGTTTGGGGCTTTTCATTTTTGTTGTTTTTAATACTGGGGTGAACATGTTGAAAGGATTAGGCATTATCGCAGTTTAATACACCAATACCGAGTCTTTGCTGATTATACTTGATTACTTTTGCTGAGGCAAGTGGAGACGGGTTCTGAGCATTTTCAAATCCAACAGGTATCTAACACTAACACAACTGTATTTTCATATCTCGGTAAATTATTGTAGAAGATGCAACCAGAAACAAGAGCGTCCATTTTCCAGCCCAACTTGCAGAGTTTACTTTGTGAGCAAAGCAGCCTACGATACCGATACCAATAGCTCATTGGCCTGTTGAACTGCCCCATGAAGACTGCAGTAGGCTGTCTCTAACTGAATTGGAATTTCTGTTATGTCAGGTCACATTAAGTCCCATAACGCTACATACTGTCAGCTTGAAGGAGAACATGGTGCAACCTGACATGGTGAGAAACAGCCCTGCAAATCTGATCTGAAATGATGTGGCAGATAATACACTGAAACACACATTGGTTTCAAAAGCAAATGCAGTAACATACTGACCCTCTAGAAGTGACCCTCTAGAGAGGAAAAAATATTAGGTGATCTTTCATTCTCTCTCTGGCAATACATTATGTCTCTTTACTCCATAATTTATGAACTGTCAAGGAATCCATTGCTGAATGCTCTCATCGACAACAGGTTAACAAGGAAGACTGATGGGCAGATGACAGCTAGCCTCAATAGTGTGCTCCATTATAGGCATAAGCACACAGGTTGAAAGACTCAGTCCCAGACTTTGGATTCCGTGGTGAGGATATGAATAAATAAATCTCTCCCAACACTTCAGAATACTTCTGAAGCTGTTCTTTTAACTGTAATTATTGGTTTTCCACAGACCAAACAAACGTAACCACTGTGGAAGAAGCAAGTCCCATCCAAGCTTTTCCTAATACTGTATAAAGACCTACAGTTTCTGGTAAATATAAAAAGAAGAGAATGAGTTCAACATACATGTCAAATCATGCTACTTATAAATACATTCTCACTCATATGCATATACACAAATAATCAAACATTCCTCAAACACAGGAACACATTTTAAAGGATGTCTATGTGACTACCTAACTTCAGCAGAATTTACAACTAATTGAAACATTGAAAAATTAAAATAATTGGTTCTATAAAGGTATGGAAAACCTGGGAGCATTTTTGAACAAAAGCAATTTTAAAATGCTTTTTGAAAGTTGGAAAGTACAAAGGCTAAAATAAATAATCCTTTGTAGTCAATACTTTTTGCTAATTTTTAGTCAGTGTTAATTACTGATTCAGACAAATTAAATTGGGATGTCCAAACTGGAGACAAAAATTTGAAATCACGTGAAGAAAACACATTTTCATATTTTTTTTTTAATTATTTTTTTAAAGTAGCAAATATTGCAAACAGAGCAGAAATTCATTGACAAATCTGTAGAAAGGGAAGAGTGCTTAAGTTTAATGTCACCTTTCATGAATACTTCATGTCATATTCATGTATAACAATTTGAAGAACAATTTGCACATAAAAAAAATAGAGTAAGTCAGCAACGAGCTCTTGATCTAGTAGTCCAGCTGAACTAAGTCCCCTAAAAAGCTTATCAACAGTGTTGTGTTTCCAAGGCTGGAGATTATTTCCATTTTAATAGTACTGTAGAACTTGCAAAACACAATAAGGGTGTATGGTTTGATGTACTAAACAGGCTCTTCAATAAATACAAGGGTTAATAGGTAACAAGCAAGGAAAAAGATGTCAAATGTTGGCAAAGCTTGCACTAAGCACCTGTTTAATATAAAGATCAATGTGCTGACTGAAGCTGTGTAGTAATGAAATAGGAAGTGCCTACCTGTCAACAAACAGAAAACTAGAGAAAAATAATTCCAGAGATAAAAATAAACATTTTCCATTTACTTTCAATGTATTTACTGTCTTTAAAAACACAGAAAACTCTGGAGATAAAAGCGAGATGCCTGCCTTCAAAACATCACTGGTCATTACTGCTGTACTGGAAAGATCCACATAAAAAAAACCCCCATCTGCACCTGAATTAATTTGGCCCTTTACTCTTAAATGATTTCCGGAAAGACACTTATGGAAGAGGAATAATATGTACCTCTACAGATGAAAACAGATGAAATATATACATACAAGGTAAAAAACATGTATATTGAAGCACTTGGTTGTCTACGCTGACAAGCTAATTCAAAATGTCCCAAAAGAAAATAAAAATTAAGTAAAATTAATTTTATATTTTGAACTCATGATCAAGGTATTAGATTGATTTTTTTTTTTTTTGTTCTATGGAGAGAACGGGCCCAGCTGACCCAAATGTTTATTGGCAGCAAGTCTGTTTGTCACAACAAAATCAGCATTTCTGGAGTTCCAGCTCCTTGCTAATGTCTGAAGAACCTAGTGTCTCTGTATTTCTGGTGGGCAGGAATTACTAAAAAAAAATTATTCCTCACTTTTGCAAAAGAAAAACGTTAACAATTTTTTAGAGCATTTTATAGCCTAGAAATGACCGAGATCTCATTTTTTCTGAAATAACATTGTAGCTGTTTTCTCATCAGCCCTGGCTTGCAAGAAACTATCAGCGGATGCAGACAACTTTCCCATGTAAACACCAAAACCCAGCCCTTCTTCTGGGCTTCCACTGTGAAACTGGAAACAGATCGTATTCCTTCATGTGATCAATTTACATTGAATCCGTGTAACTCATTATGATCTGTGAGAGAGGAGAGCTGTGCGAGAGCTACCTTTTTGTCATGATCTAGAGTCATTTTGCTATGACCTGGTCTCTACCATTTGGGTTTGACAACACTTCCGGAGCCTTCTGATACTGCCCCAAACCAAACCCTCTCTCCAGCGTTGCAGCACAAAGCAGAACGCTGTCAGCGGTGGCACTGCCCTGCCACTCCCAAGGGACAGACGCATCCCCCACTGTCCAGGCATAATGTTGTTCAAAAGATTATAATAAACAAATTATCTTTCAGAGCATTATGAAACAATTCCTACCCTGATACACACTTAATAACAAACCCCAAAAAAATAAAAACCCTGCTCTCCCTCTGTTCTTCTTCCCCCCCCCTTCATCAATAGACGCCTTCCATTAAAAAAATCTTCAATCACGAGAAGAAAATAGGAAGATTAATTAAACATTTGCTATCTAAACAAGTCCTACTCTCAAAAGAAAACATAATCACTTTTATGCAGGAAACCTCTCTGTGTAAACATATTAAACTTTTCAATCATCAGTATACAAGGACATTAGAGAAAAAGAGTATTATCTGAAGCAGAATTACCTTCCAGTCATAATGTTTGCCATATAAGTGTCTGAGTACAATGAAACAGAGACCAATACAGTGGGAACTTAAAATTAATACAGCATGATAGGGCTGAGATTCTGTAATTATTGCCCTTTTAATGCACATTGGGTAGCACAAACAAGTTCACAATTATCAAAATGCCTTGGGGGGTGGGAACTAGCTTAGCCATCTGCATTCTGCTGTATTATACTTCTTATGTCTGCTGGCGTGTATACCTTTTGTCAACTGCCTTAATAGTGATATGAAACACTGCACATTACAGAAAGAAAATTAGTGGGAGGCTTCATTATCTTTTCTTTTAAAGCTTCCCAACAGTAAACAAAACTATTTAAAAGGAAAGACCAGCACAGCAAGGCAATGTCTCTTCGTCAGTGAATTGTCTCCCGAGTACTCATTCTTATAACATAGAGACATTTAAGTGGAAGTCCTTCAAAGTGCGATTAAATACACACTGAAATATTATACTACCTCACAACTTTCAAACATCTTGCCATCACATTTATTTTTTATCTTTCAATTTTACGTAGGACATATGTTAATCTCTGAAAAGAAGCTGAATTTAACCTTGAGACAAGTCCTTCAGTTAATTTCGCTTCAGTATCATGTAGGTTACAACATATTTTACCTTGACTATCATCAGGATTTACAGCCAACCATTTCCAATATTTATCAGCTTGTCTGACTTTAATTATAATAAGCATGGAGCTAATTTCAAATACCACATCTATCAGATTAAGTTCTCAGAAGCTCTCAGCAAAGTCCAAGCATGAATGCTAACTAGGGTAACATGGACTTCCTTGCGCTACCCATTTTATATCATGCGTTAATAACGGAGAGCTGGCTGAACGAGGAGAAGTCAGGGAGAAGAAACTTCACACATCCAGTGTATGGTGAAGACAGCAATTCCAGGGCTGTCTTACCTTGGGAAGCCCTTGATAACCGAGTGCTGGGCATATACTATGTTGCATGACGGAAACCATAGATTTTCCATTTGATATACCAGAGAGACATAGGGGAAAAAGCAAGAATATAAGAAAATTCTAGAAGGCAGCCGACAGCGCTTAAACACACAAACTCCTCTGGGTTTGCCAGATACTTTATGTTCACAAATCAGCATCACATTACCTTCAAAGCCTGACCTTGCCAAAATAATTCGCTCTCCTGGACAGACCAAACACAACAAATTTAATCTAGAAAGCAGAATGCTAAAGAAAACCTACCAGGGCTACGTGGAAACAAAGTTATAACTTGAAAAGCTTTATAGCTCTGGCAAAAACAGACACTACTCATCTCCAGGGGTTTGCGTGTTGTGTTTTTTTTCTATGTGTACTTGCAAAGATGGTATACATAGCTAACATTTGTCTTGTGTGCACACAGAGGAACTAGCACAAGAAACCATACACAGTTTCAATAAAGGTATGTTCCCATAAAGCCTGAATGTCATGCATTAGTCCTTATCCTCCAACTTCATAACACTGACTTATTTGGGAGCATGGAAAGCTAGGTATTGATTTGGAAAAAAAAGAACTTTGCATTCTTTTTCCCCCACAAGATTCACCTTTTTTAATGTGTATAGATGGTACCAAACTAAACTCACTCCTACAAGTTTTTTCTATGCTACCTCTGTATTTAAAGCTGACTTTCTCATTACAGGCTCCAGGTAACTGACATTCATCAATGTAAGCAACAAACTGCCTTTGTTCTTTGTTTACACAGATTCATAGACATTTGTACATCTATTGCTCTGTATCTGCGTGTGCAGATCAGTAACGTATACATGTATTACACACTTCCATGCAGCATGAGGACATGAACACAAACACAAAAATGCACCCTTTGAAATAGTCTGGGCACATATGTTGTGGCGTTGTGCTGGGCGTTGTGTGCATATGGGTTTATCCCATTATTCTTCTATCCCTTACTGATCCTCCAACATTACCAATTAGTCTCAGCAACAGGTGGCTAGCCGTAAGGAGAGACATGCAAAATAAACACCACTTTCTCAAAAAGCTGGCTCTGCTTTGTTAGCTGCTGTGTCACAGTACAGCAGCCGCTATCAAAGAGGCATGTCCCTAATTGTGAAGACTGCAGGGAAAGGACAACAACCAGCTCCTGATTAGCCCCCTGATTAATGTTACCCGAATGACTCCGCAGCTTTTCATGTTGGGAGGGAAAGCTCACAAGTGGAAGGAGGACAGAACCATAACACAGTCCACAAGATTTACATTCGAGTGAAGCCTCTGAAGCAATGTGTGATCACAAAGGGAGAAAGGCAGATCATTTTGAAGGCTCTGACATGCAGCCTCAGCAACTAAAGTGAGATACAAGCCTCACTGCATAGTGTGACAGCAGTTATGGCTTCTCACCAATTACTTCTAATAGGGGCGGCTCCATTCCCCATTGCTGTGTGAAGCGAGTAGAGAGACAAAGACTGTACCCTAAATAGACACAATAACTGCAAAGTGCATGGCTGTCAGATGACCCACAAATGAACACAGAAGCCATTTCAAACTTAATAAATACTGATCTAACTTCCTCACCTTTAAAATAAAGAGAACAAAACTGCCTGTGAGAACAGTGAGGCCCCTCCCGAAGCCTGTACTTTGGAAAAAAACAATCAATGGTTCAATAATCCCTTGCCTTATTAAGTGCTTTGGGTCAAAGTGTCAAAGAGAGGAGGAAGAACCTTTTCCAACAGGAATGCTAACAAATCCAACCCCTATTATGAAGTAATAGTCAGAGTTTCTTTTCAAAACTCATGATGAAGTAGGGCCATAACACCTTTTCTCTAAAACTAAAAATTTGTTTGAGATGTATGAACAGCTAGATGTTAGGTTGGCTTCTGTTACTACCATTTTAATAAGAAGCTTTAGGGGCTGTACTTCAGCTCACCATAGCCATCAACTTCCTTTGTGACAAATATTTATCACTTTTAAAAAAGCAAACAAATCTACCATCACCCCGCCCCATACCTGAGACCTGAACATTTGAGAATGACAGAAAAGCTGTGGAAAAGTCACAGCAAGGCAGATGTGAATATTCCTTGGTCTTAGTATTAGATTTAGGGCTGCTGTAATCCATGTGATAACTGGAAGGTTATGGGCCAATGCATGTAAACCTGATTAATGAAGGTCAGGTGCAAACTTCTTTAATAAAAATAAAGTGCATTAAAGTCTGATTGACTGATTTGGGCCAAGATTCATATGATTGATGAGGACACCATATGTCCTCAGTGCAACCACATGACAACATGGTTGGTAGGAGTATATATAAATCCTTCGTGAGGATCCGCAGTCTCCTGAGGCATTAAACTGGTATATGGAAGATTCCATTAAATCCAGTAAAATAAAGTTTTGCCGCATTTTTAAAAATGTAAAAACATATTAAAAAGGCAAAATAGTCACTGAACCAAGCACTTAGAAAACATTAAAAGCCAATGGAACTTGGTCATCTCCCTGCTAATGGGCTTTCAGAAACTTCTCCTTGGTTCAAAGCACAGAGACAAAGCACCTTGCCAGCTCTGTGGTCTTTAAGAACTATTTTGGCTTTATTTTGGTTTAAATATAAGACATTTCATATCAATAGGTCAATTTCTGTAAGAGACACCCCACAACAAGACAGGCTGCAGGGAGATTCTGGGGTCTGAAGACATGGCTACATCCTACACAATTTTCTAGTGAAAAACTTGCTTGTGGATGCCTTTACATGTTTCAAATAAATAAACTAGGAATTAACATCACACATTACCATTTCTATGTGATTACCACAGTAATTAACAGCAATAAACACTAAATGTTTAAAATCCTTCTTTCAGATCATTATCATCAGAGTCTTTCCTTTTTTCTTAAAATAAAGAAGAAAGGATATTTTCCCCTAACAAAAGATCTCTTTAGTATATAAAGAACTAGGTAAATAAAAAGCAGCTATCTTCCCACCCAAGACATATGGGAAACAAAGTTATTTGCATATATTCCCACAGGTCTCCTTTTGCTTGCCAATTTCCAGTCTTTAAATCATTATTAAGGAAAAAAAAAAACAAAACCACAAAAAAAACATTTAGCTGTTAATTTTTGTTAGCATGTTTTGCTAAAGACAATACTCAAATCAATAGCAATTCCTCATTGCAGCATTTCAACTAAGGGATTTTTTTATTTTATTTTTTTTCAGTTGGGGGAGGCTAATATAAGTAAGAACATTCAGGAACACATTGATCTAAACATCTCTAAAATCACTGGCATTTACACACAAAAGCCATAGGTATTCTTACCTCCTAATTTTCTAATAAATCCATGACAAAAAAAATGTCCCTATAGATTCTGCTGGAGCAATATTTGAAAAATGTGACCACAAATAAGAAGAAATTCGAATAGGCTTTTGCTTTTCCAAACAATCACTCAGAATTCCCAGATGGTTCTCCTGATGTTCCAACACTTAAGCTTTCATCGTTATTAAGAAACAAAGATCTAATTAGCTATTGTTTTGCTAGATAGAAAGGGTAATCTTTCTTCCCACGCTAATATTAAAAGTCTGCAATGAAAATGCACTGCTCTCCTGCAAAGGGTTAGAGCTTCTCAAGTACTAACCCCTGCCAGAGACGATTATTAGTTTTTTAAGGATTTTCCTTTCCCTCAGGTGGCACTGCCAGCCCTTCTGCAGCAGAAGGGACTCAAATTTGTCTGGTTTTACTATAAAATGATTAATGGCCACAGTGCACAGAAGAATAAATTTCATGAAATCCCAAGCAAAGGGAAAGGCCACCTTCAGAGGAATTTAATGAACACGAGAAAGGTAGATGTTGCAGTAGCCATGGTGAAATACAACTTTTTTGACAGATCCTAAGAAAGCACAGCGACTACTGTAGACCAAGGTTTTTAAAAACCATTTTAGAGATGGTTTACTCCATCCCAATACGTTATTCATTCTAATAACATTGAGTCTTCCTGACATCAAGCAAGATGAGGAAGATAAAACACAGAAGGTTAATTAACACACAAAAGGGATTAAACACTGGAAATTTAGCAACAAACCCTTTATTGAGCAATGGCAGTCACGAGTCCTGTGATTTTATGTTTGATGGTTGGATTACCTCATGTTTAATAAAGTCTGACTAAAACTTTTACTACACTTGAATCTTCTATAAGACCTTTTTCTTTTGGGATTCCCTGATTGCCAAACCTAAGGGAGCACCTGCCGCTGTTGGGCTGGTTCTTTGCTGTCTAATAGCTTGTCGTTGAGTTCACACAGCAACCTTTTTCACAGCAGGAATTTGAACCACTCCCTCGTATTGACCACCTATTTTTTTTTAAATTTATAGAAAAGGCTTGAGGCCTCTGCCTTGTTAGATTGGTTTGAAATTGGTCAACGATATCAAAATTATTCAGGACACAAACAGGCAGATGGATCTCACTCATGGAGAGTGTAATCGCAGAAGCCAAGTAAAATTGAATACAAATGGAACAATTCCGTCCTTGGATACATGTAGACAGCCCATTCTGCAAACAGTTTTATGTGTTTCAATTTGAGGTTATATTTAGCCTTTACACTCCTTCTATTCGGTCTAAAGATAGAGCACTTGGCACACACATGCATTTTGCAGGACAGGAGCTGGCAGTGTTTCATGGGTCTCTTGACATGGATGGTATCAGGCTCTGTTGCTTAAAAATGCCTCGTGCATGTGTTTCCTCACATCAGGCAGACCTTTCTGCCACAGGATTCAAACTCAGGAGTCATTCTGAGTATTTAAGACTATAAATTCTCCATTTCCCTTCCTGTGATTACTCATTTATAACTGGATTTCAAGGAGACTATTCACTCATTTAAATTTACACTGGTACCTCAGCTCTTGCATAATGAGAGAATCATGTACATGTCTTTTCACTGAAAAAAGGAGGCAATAAAGTTTTCACCTTTATTATTTAAATCAACCAATCCATATTCTTTAACTTAAACAAGAAAATAGAACTCAGTCTACAAAACAAACTTCCTTCTCTCCTCCCCTCTCAAATGAAGCTTTCGGCTAATTTTTACACTGCATTTTTTTAAACGTACTGCAGTGAAGTTGCTGAGTCAGTGAAATTAAGCCCTTCTACCACCATCACTACATGAGAAAAACCCATAAAGAGAAGCAGCCAAACCTCACTAACTTTGTAGTTTACACTCTTGCTGCTTAAGTCTAATAAGAATTTTTTCAATTACATTGTTATAAACAATCAAATGATTTTCTGATGCAAATGTCTGAAGAGGCCCTCAATGTCTTATTGTTCCCTGACAAAACCAAAACATTCAAGATTTCTATTATTGCTAATTTTCTGTCTGTTACAGTTGCACAGCAGGAATTATGAAAGCAGATCCAAAGTGAACTGGCTAAATGATAGTAGTCCAAACAGAAAGAGTGCTGCTAGGTACTCTGGAAAAGCCTACAAATAGAGACTCTGCTTCTGTTCTGTATACAGAGATGGACAGGAAGCACAGAAGTGCTGAAGAAAGGGAGAGTGGTGCCAAAAGGGGGACCACTATGAGCTCGGGAGGGAAGAGGACAGTCCACCAAAAAACACCTCTGTCACCTAGTGACATTACTACCATTACAGCAATGTAACATTTTTCCGTAACCAGTTCATGGTTACTGAGAAGGTTTTGTACTTGCCAAACCCACCTGTCTCTGGGGTTCCAACCCCTTCTGTTACTACGTTTTGTAATTTTGTTCCTTTCCAATGGTGCAAGTAGAATTTGAGAGAAAAAATACTTAAATAAATCTGTCATCAGTATTCAGTCAACCCCATTAATTGGCCAATAATCCAACAGTTAAAGTGTCCCTCTTTCTTTGCCTCCCACCCTTCCCAGTGCAAGGCTGCCCTTGTTATTCCTTTTTTACTACTGTAATATATTGTTTCGCTTAATTACAGCTTGTCCAGACTTAGGTGACTGCACAAGATGGGAGAGAATAAAAGACATAAACCACCACAAAGACTCCCACAGATACTACTTTGTACAGCAGGGACAGATTATATCACCAAAGACTGCTTGATAAAGGGAGAGAGAATTCCCCTTGGGCACCAGAACTGTCATCTGCAGTCCATGCTATTATTTATTTATTTATTTTAAAATTTAATGAGCTTATATATACTTCCATACAAGGTAATCATAACACAGCATCCTTAATGCAGAGCAACAGGGAAGTTCTTCACTCAAAATTAAAGCACACTGCTGTTCCTTCAGCCAACAGGATTTCTATTACACCACAAGTGCCTCGTGGGGTATCCAGCTAGGTGTTGGTGCTCAGGCTGCGCTGACTTATGAATACAGTGCCAGAATTTGACCTTTAATTATTCTTCCACAGCAGCGGGGATTCATATTCCTACTTATAAAAACAAATGGAAGACAGACAGTTCCTTCCTTTAAAGATTCTGTCATTTGAAGCATAAAGGTGATTACAAAGAAGTGTTGGTTCTAGTTAATGGATTATTCCTTTCTTAACAAAGTTCCCTTGATGTTATAAAGTGGCTTTTGGAAGACATGATATATCTTAATTCCTGTTAATGGCAATGTCAAATATTAATATCAGTGGGTCAAAGCAAAATGACTTTCAAGATCGGTGAGGAGTTGCATTAGGACAAATGAGATCTCTGGATTATGGTCCCTAATGCAAGGCAGGCATCTGGTATGTCAGGAACTGAATATTTCTGGGTGGTTTTGGTATAAACATAATCATTCTTCCATGGCATAGTTTCTTTATTTTTCTCACTTCGCATGGGCGCTTTGCCATGAAGATATTTTGCTGATGATATAAGCAAACAGTGGTTAGAGGCAGACCAGAGGAAATCACAATCACATTGGAAATGAAATTCAAGCCAGCCATAATATATACCAGAGCTGAATTACTATCCTGAATTCCCTTCCAAGTCTTCTATGTGACAGCTGAAGATTTATCCAGCCAAGGCTTCGATTCTTACTGATAGATGAGATAAGCTGCTGGGAAATGGGGACCGTCAATAGTTCCTGACCTCGTAAGTCCTTCCAATGATGAACTAAACCACTGCCTCCAAATAGCATAACAGTAGCTATATTTCCATTCAGAGCTCTCCCTCATTCCATTCATCCCCTCCTCCCATCTCAGGGAATCATCAATTAGATTATTGCAAGGGATATTCCCACTCAATTTTCCTCTCTTTCGTGAAGCCCTCCACGAGACTCCCGTATGTTTATTAGATATAGCCTATTTGGGTCTTGATTACTAAAGTGAGAGATATGAAAACAAAATACCCAGTATTAAAAAAATCTCTGTAGGACTCAATGTTCCCCAGTAATGAGACTAATCCTATTTACTCAATTTGTACACAAAAAATAATGCATTATTTCCATTTAAACAAATGTTATAATAACATGATGAATATTAAATCACTCTCCAATGGAACTCAGATATCCAGATTACATTCCTAATGGGCTCTGACTCTCAATAATCCAAATTGCGAAGCCTTTTTTCCTTCGCTTTTTATTTAATTCTTCACAGTCTAATGATGCATTTGCTTCTAAAATGATTGAAGTAACTCTTAAAATAACTCCCAAAGCAACAGATCTAAACATTAAATACACCAGAACGTAAATGCCGAAGGTACAGAAGTCCTTCACAGCACAATTCAAGGAAGAGCAAAACTCTGCCACCTATGCACACCTCTGGCCAGGAAGGGAACCTTGTGTAGCTGTGGACAGCTAGCTAGATGTTGAAAACAAGCTTCAGAACCTTACTGGAATCAAAGCAAGATGCCTAGTTTATGGTCACACAAATATCTTAGCCGTCCAACACTCCCTATGTATCTGCAATTTTTATACAATGGAATAAGCGCAGCTACCTCATCCTGTAGTAAGTTGCTCAGATGATGTGGTAAAAGAACCTCACTAAATGGAGAGTTTAACGTAAAGTCATAAAGGTAGCATACAACACAGACAACTCCAGTATTGATGGAATCTACAACTTAGGGTTCTGCTCTGAGCCCAGACAACTCCAAGTGCTTTGAGATCCACATGGCTGAGGGGGTCGCTGCAGTTTCACCTCAACTACTTCCTGAAGAGAGGGAGCACTGAGATGGAAACTTGTACAGTAGAATCCCAAGAGTGTTTTCACTGACAGAAACTCATATTTCTTCATTTTCTACCATTTTCTGATTTAATAACCTCCTAGGCAGACAACAGAACTTATCTTTGCATTCACCTCCACCTGAAAAAAAAAAAAAATCACAGAATCACAGAATCACAGAGGTTGGAAGGGACCTTTTAAGATCATCTAGTCCAACCAATGAAAAAAAAAAAAAAAAAAAAAAAAACACAACAAAACAAACAAACACAACACAAAAAAACAAAAACAAAAACCACCACACACGCAACCCACACACACACCACCACACCACCCAACACTAATCCATATTCCCAAGCACTATGTCAACTCCTCTCTTGAATACCTCCAGGGATGGTGCCTCAACCACCTCCCTGGGCAGCCCATTCCAATGCCTGACAACCCTTTCAGTAAAGAAATATTTCCTAATATCTAACCTGAACTTCCCCTGGCGCAACTTGAGGCCATTGCCTCTTGTCCTATCATCTGTAACTTGGGAGAAGAGACCGACCCCCGCCTCTCTACAGACTCCTTTCAGGTACTTGTAGAGAGCAATAAGGTCTCCCCTCAGTCTCCTCTTCCCCAGACTGAACAACCCCAGCTCCCTCAGCCTCTCTTCGTAAGACTTGTGCTCCAGACCCCTCACCAGCTTCGTTGCCCTTCTCTGGACCTGCTCCAGCACCTCAATGTCTTTCCTGTGGTAGGGGGCCCAAAGCTGGACGCAGTACTCGAGGTGGGGTCTCACCAGTGCCGAGTACAGGGGGACGATCACCTCTCGGGTCCTACTCACTACACTGTTCTTGATACAGGCCAGGATGCTGTTGGCCTTTTTGGCCACCTGGGCACACTGCTGGCTCATGTTCAGCCTGCTGTCGACCAACACCCCCAGGTCCTTTTCTGCCAGGCAGCTCTCCAGCCATTCTTCCCCAAGCCTGTAGCGCTGCCTGGGGTTGCTGTGACCCAAGTGCAGGACCCGGCACTTGGCCTTATTGAACCTCATCCCGTTGGTCTCAGCCCATCGATCCAGCCTGTCTAGATCCCTCTGCAAAGCCTCTCTACCCTCCAGCAGATCAACACTGCCACCCAGCTTGGTGTCGTCTGCAAATTTGCTGAGGGTGCTTTCGATCCCCTCGTCCAGATCATTGATAAAGATGTTGAAGAGAACCGGCCCCAGTACCGAGCCCTGTGGGACACCACTCGTGACCGGTCGCCAACTGGACTTCATTCCATTCACCACCACTCTCTGGGCCCGGCCCTCCAGCCAGTTTTTAACCCAGCGGAGAGTATACCCATCTAAGCCATGAGCATCCAGTTTCTCCAGCAGGATACTGTGGGACACTGTATCAAAGGCCTTGCTAAAGTCTAGGTAGATAACATCCACAGCCTTTCCTTCATCCACCAAGCGAGTCACTTTGTCATAGAAGGAGATCAGGTTTGTCAAGCAGGACCTGCCCCTTGTGAACCCATGCTGGCTGGGCCTGATCACCTGGGCATCCTTCATGTGTTGCATAATGGCACTCAGGATGATCTGTTCCATCACCTTCCCAGGCACCGAGGTCAGACTGACAGGCCTGTAGTTCCCTGGATCATCCTTCCGACCCTTCTTGTGGATGGGCGTCACATTTGCTAGGCGCCAGTCGGCTGGGACCTCCCCAGTTTGCCACGACTGTTGGTAGATGATGGAAAGTGGCTCTGCAAGCACTTCTGCCAGCTCCCTCAGAACCCTCGGGTGAATCCCATCTGGGCCCATAGACTTGTTTATGTCGAGGTTATGGAGCAAGTCCCTCACCATCTCCCTTAGAATTACGGGGGCTTCGTCCTGCTCCCCGCCCCTAACTGCTAGCTCAGGGGTCTGGGTACTCGGGGGACACCCTACTCCACTGCTAAAGACCGAGGCAAAGAAGGCATTCAGTACCTCAGCCTTCTCCTCATCCTTTGTCACTATGTTACCTTCCATATCCAGGAGAGAGTGGAGGTTCTCCCGAGTCCTCCTCTTGCTATTAATATATTTATAGAAATTCTTTTTATTGTTTTTAACATCCAGGGCCAGGTTCAGTTCTAGCTGAGCTTTGGCCTTTCTAATCTTTTCCCTGCATAACTTTACTACACCTTTGTAATCTTCCTGAGTCGCCTGTCCTTTTTTCCAAAGGACATAAACTTTCCTTTTTTCCCTGAGCTGTGACCTTAACTCTTTGTTCAGCCAGGCCGGTCTCTTCCCTCGACAGCTCGCTTTCCTGCGCACAGGGACAGCCTGCTCCTGTGCTTTTAGGACTTCTTCCTTGAAAAGTGTCCAGCCTTCCTGGACTCCTTTGCCCTTCAGGGCTGCCTCCCAAGGGACTCTGTCAAGCAGACTTTTGAAAAGACCAAAGTCTGCCCTCCGGAAGTCCATGATGGCAGTCCTGCTGGTTCCCCTTCTTGCTTCCCTGAGAATCAGAAACTCTATCATTTCATGATCACTGTACCCCAGACGGCCTCCAACTGTTACATCCCCCACAAGTTCCTCTCTGTTTGCAAACAGCAGATCAAGTAGCGCTCCTTCCCTAGTTGGCTCACTCACCAGCTGTGTCAGGAAGTTATCCCCAACACACTCCAGGAATCTCCTAGACTGTTCCCTCTCAGCTGTATGGAGTGCCCAGCTGATATCTGGTAGGTTGAAGTCACCCACCAGGACAAGTGCAAGTGATCTTGAGACACCTGCTAGCTGCTTATAGAACATTTCATCAACCTCTGCATCCTGGTTGGGTGGTCTGTAATAGACTCCCACCACAATATCAGCCTTGCTGGTCCTCCCCTTGATTCGTACCCACAGGCACTCAACTCTACTATTACCCTCATTTATCTCCACACATTCATATTCCTCCCTAACATACAGGGCCACTCCTCCTCCTCTCCTTCCTTGCCTGTCCCTTCTGAAGAGCTTGTAGCCATCCATTGCAGCACTCCAGTCATTCGATTCATCCCACCACGTTTCCGTGATGGCAACTACATCATAGCTTTCATGCCGTACAATGGCTTCCAGCTCCTCCTGTTTGTTGCCCATACTACGTGCATTTGTGTAAATGCACTTTAGCTGGGCTAGTTTTCTTGCCATTTTTATGGGGGGGTGAGGCCCAACACCTCCCTGACCATGCTCAGACCCTTCTGTGGTATCCAGCCTATCACTGTCCCTCATGTCATTACCACATGGGTTACCATCCTCCACCTCTGCTGAGGCAACAGGCCACAAGACCTTGCTAGCACTTTTACCCATCGGCACTGGTAATCTGCTCCCAGGCTCCTCCTTAGTAATCCTGCTTTCATCCCCATCCCCCTTCAACCCTAGTTTAAAGCCCTTTCAATGAGCCCTGCTAATTCTTGTCCTAATATTCCTCTTTCCCTTTGGGTAAGGCTTGCCCTACCAGTTGCCACCAGGTCTAATGTCCTATAGAACATCCCATGATGAAAGAAACCAAAGTTCTGACGGTGACACCAGCCTTGGAGCCAAGAGTTAATCTGCTGGCTCTTCCTATTTATACCCTCATCAATCCCTGCAAGTAATGGGATGGAGGAGAACACAATTTGTGCTCCTGATCCCTTAACCAGCTGTCCAAGGGCCCTAAAGTCTTTCTTCAGGGCCCTTGGACTACTGTTAGCTACCTGATCCCTGCCTACTTGAAATACCAATAATGGATAGTAATCCGAGGGGCGGACCAGGGCAGGGAGATTTTTCTTTATATCCTTAATCCTGGCCCCAGGGAGGCAGCAGACTTCTCTGTGGGAAGGATCCGGTCTGCAAATGGGGCCTTCTGTTCCCCGCAAAAGAGAGTCACCCATCACAATTACCTTCCTCTTTTTTTTTGTTGCTGAAGTCCGAAGGCGTGGGGGTGGCTGGCTGACTCTGGGTAGTTCACTGTCTAAATCCTTGTCCCTATCCTCGTATGCCTGGCCCTCGACTTCCAAAGCACCGTACCTATTTTGTAGGTGCAACTGGGAAGGTGACAGGGGCTGGCAGGAGTTTTGCTTGCCCTTCCGAGGAGGGACCTGCCTCCATTCCTCATTGTCCCTTAGGTTCCTTTCTTCTGCCTGGTGACAAGCAGAAGGGAGATCATCCACATCCTGCAGAGCCTCTGCCCCACTCCTACGCCTCAGTGTACGGCTCCACCAATCTATTTCGCTTTCACTGTCTCTAATACTTCTAAGTCTATCCACCTCTTCCTTCAGTTCAACCACCTGCCTGAGTAGGTGGTTTATTTGATCACACCGCACACATGCGGTGTCTCTGGCTCCATTAGGAACACATGCCAGGCTGAGGCATTCACTGCAGCTGGAGACCTGCACAGACACGTGTTTTTGTGGGACCTCCGTCTGAGTTTCCACATTCTTCCTTGTGGGGCATTTTGCACGTGTTGGGGCCATGTTCTTGTCTAGAGCCACGAGGGGATCGACAACTGATGGCTGCTCCCACCCGCTGTGCGCTCGTGCGCTAATATATTTGCCCTTGCTCTCACGCGCACCCGGCACGCGCTCTGACTCTGCTGCGGCTAGCTGCCGCTGTCGCTGTCCGCGTGGTCTGGGCGAAGCTCGCGCTATGGCCGCTTTTAAGTTTGCCGCGGCTCGCCCGGCCCGCCCCCAGACACGTCAGCCTCTCGCTCCCTCTCGCGATTCCCGAGTCCTTTCGGGCCTCTCCGCCTTCCCTCGGCCTCTCCGTCTCCGGGAAGCCCCCTCTAGCTCGAGTTTAAAGCTGCAGCACTCACCGCTGCCGCTGTCGCTGTCCGCGTGGTCTAAATCAATTAAGCTTTGCTTACCTTTCTTGATCATTGCCCCCTTTTTTGTTCTGCTAAGGAAGAATATATTTCTTTCCTGCTTGCTGTTACAAAATAAAAGATTATCTTGCATTTCCATGAGGGATCATAGAATGGCCCTTGTGTTTGTTTTAATTCACAGTATGAACGATATTTATTTCATATTCCATGAAGATCACTGCAGTACAGACTATTTACAGTCTCAACTTGTCTGCTCAGGAAAAAAAAAAGGAGGAAAAAACTTCTGGCTTTACATTTAAATGCAATCTTGGATTGCATGGATCAGATCTTTGCAGTTCCCAGATGCTGAACAAAAGGCTTGTTCTGTCTAATAATTTTGCTACATTATGTATATACACAAATGCGGTAGTCTACCACTTTACAAATATATGAATATATCACAAGCATATAAATACTTTGCAGGAGAGGCAATAGCACATATTTGTCAATAGACACACAATACATAGAAAATAATTTTGACCCTCAGGTCTCTCCAAAAATTACATTCCCTACCATACTTTTCCTTTAAAAAGATTTCAGGAGTTTTACATTCATTGTGGTCCTCAAGGTTAATCCCTTCTATGAAGACAATGACTAATAATGTTATCTCTTCTCTAACATACTCAATCACCATGCTCTACAAGCAGAGGAGAAACAAAAAGAATCCTTCAGAGTACATTCATTCGCTATTTATTATCAATCAGCAGAGAAAAGGAACAGTCCTGGCCAAAGAGCTAGCCCCAGCCTATGAAAAGGGTGCTGAAGAAAGCCATGAAAAAGCTTAGCCACAAGAAAAATGAACAAATAAAACACAGTATCTAAATACAAGAAACATGAGAAGGAGAAGGAATGGGATTTCTGTCTCAATAAGGAAGGTAGAGCAGTGATGGGTAAAACAAAAAAACTGTTTCCATCCAGGAAGGAATCCTACTCAGAATGGCATCAGAAAGATTACTAGGAGGGACTGGGGAAAGGCAGGAGGAGAGCAAAGGCAATACATTCCCATGTTTCCATATATGAACTCATGCATACTTTTACACACAAACATACACACACGTGTATGTAAATATCCACACACTCCTATACCACTTTCCTTAAAATCCATAAATAAATATATGTGTGTATATATATGTGTATTCTCTCCCCTACCACATAGGGGAAAGACAATAGAGACTGGAAACTTATTCACCAAAGTTCACTGCATATTGACATATGTGAATATATTTTCTCAGAATGATAGTATTACTGCCTGAAGCCCTACATACAACCTTCCAGGACCAACTTCTATCCTTTTACTGTTCAATTTCCAACTATGCATTTATCAAAGAATTTCTAAATGGATGTATAAACATTCGCTCTCTAACAAATGGGAACTAAAAAGACTCTCTTCTAGAATTAGCTCCTCAGACTCCCTGCTCAAGTACACCAAATCATCTTACATTTCTCCTTGTCATTCGCACGTGCCTGAACAGTTTAGCCTTATGCCATGGCTTGAAAAGTCAAGAGATTCAAACTACCATCAGTCAGGGAAAGAAAGTCCAAGAACTTAGAACCTTCTACAGATGACATCTACAACTTTCAAAGACCTCTCTGTTCAAAATGAATTAATTTGCACCCTCCAGTTCCAGGCTGCTGAACTTTGCACTGTCTTTAGACAGTGTGTGCTGTATTATGAAACATTTCTCTGTTTCAGGCTATAAAAGGGAAAAAACAGAGTCACCACTAGCTTCTGCAAAGTTGAGCCTGCAGACTGTTACAATGAGTTGAAAAAGAGACAGTAGAGAATGCACAATGAGTGCCTTCAGGACTAGATTAATAATCACTTTTGACCGGATGAGTGAGCTGAAAAACTGGTGGAAAACTGCTTCCAATAAAGCTTTTCATTTAATTTTTTCATGAGCTTTCCCCTAGAAATATACTCCTGAAGTCTTTTAAAATACAAACTGATCTTAAATATTTTGAATAAAGAGTGTAAGACTTCTGTTTTCAAAGTGTCACTCCACGGCATTTTCAATTTTTCAAAAGAACTTGCATCCTCTTTTTGCAAAACATTTCCAAACTATTTGAAAGGTCAAAATTATTTCCTTAACTTGCCTTGAATTTATGAGTAAGACAAGTTGCCTGAAACTGCCCAGACTGTCCAACGATCTCTGTCTGGCTTCTACTACTTCCAGGTAGGTTATGATAGCATTCATTCAGAATAAAGGCTTTACCATAACTTTAGGATCATTTGTATATCATAACAGGCATTGCCCCAAAAGTATTTAGTGAATAGCTTGTATGGGAAACAACTTCTGTCCACCACTCCCATACTCTGCTAGGAACTGGGAGGGGTTAGAGAGGGGGAAGTCTTACTTCTGCTACTAGCACACTTACTCATATACCTTAAAAACCAAAGTACTAAAATTAATTCATAAATAATAATTTGAAGTGAAATTGACTTTCTTCAATTACATTTAGTGTTATATACTGTGATGCATTACTAAGTAAAAAAATACTATCAAAATGACAAAAATCCATGTTTAATTTAAGTAGGCCAATTACCTTAAGTGCTGCTGCAGTCAGAAAAGTGATTCAAGGATAAATATGGGAACACACAATGCCATTTCTTCAATAGCTTCCAGATCAAATTCAATGAAAAAGTCAAAAGGTCAATTTTTTTCCTCTGCCCCGTGGCATCAGAAACTCCCTATGGGATTTGAACTTGGCTGAATTCTTTCTTTCCTGGCATTCTCTGCAGCAGCAATGATGATTATATATTATGTTACAAGACACACTCTTTTCACAGGAAAGCCTTCATGTTTTCCAGGTAGAAATTGAAGATTTTTTATTTGTCTGGAGTCTAGACATCCAGTATCCTGGGTTATGCATGAATAACTAGATGGTGCAGAATTTGTGTAAAATAAATGCTCAGAGGATTCCGTTCCTTGTTGGATAAAAAGGTGCTTAGGCCCAGTCTGTTCCTCCCTTTATTATCTTATAAAACAGCATCAAGATAGGGATGCCCAAGGATTCCCTCCCTAAGTCATTGCTGTTGCAGATTGATGACCACAAAGAACTTACATTTCTCTATGGCTGGGTGCTTATATTCTGTACATTTTACTACGCAAACACAGCAATCCAATTCAAACTTCTGTGCAACAGTTCCAGCTGGGAGGCTCCAACCAACTGAAAAACACATGCAAACTCAGCCATGTAGCACATGCAGAAAAACTGTAATATTTTCTGGTGGTGTCAAATTTGCTGACCAGGCACATAACAACACGTGCAGTTGGTTCAACACTTCTCAAGAAGCAGACTCCCTGTTTTTGCATTAAACAAGGCATGCTCACTGGAAAAGGCTGTAGAGAAGTATGGCAGCCCTAGTGATGCAGAAGTGGTTGTCTGGCAGCTGAGCTAATGATGCCGGAAGCAGAAGATAAAACTTATGTTACACTGACAAGGATAAAAGAAACCTGCTTTACTTTGTTAAGATAAGATGAAAGTAACTTATGTGCAAATGTTCTATTTTGCTTTTGTTGTGACAGTCAATGCTTCTCATCACAACTGATTTGCACATGGATTATGTAAAAGCATGCATTTCTCAATTTTCATTACCATATTCATTTGCAAATTAAATAATTGCAATAGTAGTGGCCTGCACAAAGGGACCTTTACAAAGGAGAGACCATTCCAGGATCAATAGCTAGTTGTAAAACTGTTGATAGCATAATTGCTGTAACTTCCAATCAAGAGCGAGGGCCTTGACAGGTAGGACTCAGAAATAAAATTGCCCTTTAATTGCTGTGGGAAACAAAACTTCCCAGGAAACTCATCACAGTGAAACAAAGTTCTTCCTATGTTGCAAGATTCATCAGGAAGCATTCGAAATTAATGTTGCATCAAGGATCATAATAAAAACCCCCTCTGATCTTAAAAAAAAAATTATAAAATTTATAAATCAATAAATTGCAGGGTTTTTTTTTTCCCCTGTAGGAACAAGGTTCCATAGATGGATTTTAAAGGTCAAAAATTCTTCAAAAGTTTCTTCTGCAAAACTTCTGTACAACACTTTTCTTAACCAAACAACACTCACTTATTGACACAAAAAAATTAAGAATAAATTACAACTCCCTTTCACAGGTCTAATATAATTTTCATTGACAAAATGAAGTCGTTAAAGAAGCTGTTTTGTCTTACATTTTGTAATATGGGTATGTGCGCATGTATGTAGGAAAGCAGAGAGACTTGATATAACCACAGCGACAAAGTGTTTTTCAACAGTAAGATTAATCTAGTAAAAACATAGCTATTACTGGCATTTCTCTTCAGAAATATGACTTGGTATTCCTCATCGTTTTCATTTTCACCTCCAGCTTCCAAAATGCTTCGCAAATCCTTTCTCTAACCATACATCTTTTAATTCTCTCACCCTAGAAGCACACTTTCCACTATTTATTACCCAACCTCATCTTACTGTGGCAGCACCCACTGCTTTTAACCTATAGTCATTTTAGAGCTTGGTAAGATTCTTTATGAAACTTGCCACGCTACCAATTTTTGTGTCAGAAAATTTGATTACTGATGCTTCTACATCCAGGAGGTCAGCACAATAAAACATTAGACTTCCCACCAGGCCTTTACACAATGATGCAATGTATGTAGAGGCACAAAAGCTCTCCTGTAGAGGAAAAAACAATTCAAAACACATCAATGCAGCTGAAGCTTTCTAGGATGACACAACAGGTCTGACTTCTGTTGCAGGTTAACTGGTGGGTAGACCTATTTCCACAGGGCACCGTCTGACAGCCATTGACAAACTAAGGGTCAAATTCTTTTTTTTTTCCCCCCACAGAAAAAATGATTTAGCATGGTATTTTCATAAACATATTTAAAGTAAAATAACTCATTTACCATAACCCTAGTCCCTTGAGATCTTACTGGAAATGCCTTATTCGAACGTGCCATTCATTTCCATTGCCTAAAGAATTTCTAAAGAAATTTCA
The DNA here is from genome assembly GCF_964106895.1 of Numenius arquata. Lineage (NCBI taxonomy): Eukaryota > Metazoa > Chordata > Aves > Charadriiformes > Scolopacidae > Numenius > Numenius arquata. Next base: position 13,111,599 of record NC_133585.1, on the reverse strand, counting down.
CGCACCAGTTCAGTCACACTGGGAAGGAGGTTTTTCTTTCCATTTCACAGATGGGAAACGGAAGCACACAGGGACTAGAAAGTCTTCTCAAGATGACATAGCAAAGAATAGCAAGGACAAAGAGGGGGGATCAGACTGCCTTGTTCTGGCCTTAAGCTCCACCAGCTCTACAGCACATTAGCAAGAGAGGAGACTTGTCATCTTAGCTATGACTAACTTGACTTGCTATAGTGTCTAGCCATCATTTTCATATCAGGCAGCAGTCTCATCAGCAGAAAGCTCCCATTGTGATCAACGGGGAGTAGATTTCTGTGCATCTTCTGAAATGATGCACAAGCCATAAATGAGAGGAGTGGAAAAAGAAGGGCTGAGTCACGAAGATGCAGCATCTATATGAACCCTTACCTTTTCTTATCCAAATACGGGAGAACTGTATAGATATGTATCAACTGACCTTTACCCCACTGGTACTGCTCAGTCGGAGAACAGTGTATCATCGAGAAGAATTTGAATGCTGCAACTGTCAAGTCTGAAAGGTCACTTCTCAAAAACCAAGCTATTACCCATTTCTTGCTTTTATCCATTTCTTCACCACAAGTGACAAAATCTAAAAGCTAGCTTCAGGTTAGGTGGAATGTCACAGTTTGTGCCTTGCTTTTACCATTTCTATTTAGCAACCTCTTCCTTTAAAACTTCCACATCTTTCCTGTGAAAACTCTCTATTTCTTATTACAGGATTTAAGGCATCTTACCAGGAAGGACCATACTATTTCACTGAAGTTGTGCATACAGATTTCTATCTGTAGCTTCAGCATAAAACAAGGCATATTTTATCATAAGCACAACAATATTTAGGAGCTTGTTGGGCTGTTTGGTGACTACTCTATTTCTAGTTACCAAGTCTGTTACTTTTCCTTAATTTAGCCAGTGCAGAAATTATAATCCAAAATGCGTGTCTGATAAGGGACAAGTAATTCATAAGGTAAATAATTTTCAGCTCCAGTATAGCACAGCATTACCATAAACATGGGACTTCTTTAAATTGTACAATGTTATTTTGTCTTTAGAAAACCTGACTGTTTCCACAAAGAGGACACCAAGGGATTGGCTGATTTTTAGAGATCAGCAGATGGACAAATTAAAACATTACTCAAGGGGATAGTATAACTTCTAGAGAGCAGGTAGAGATAGACCATTGATTACAGTAAACCACAAAAGCCCAGTGTGTGAAACTCTCCATAATGATAAACACACGTTCTTCAAGTGACCTCCCTCCTCATGGTCAGCAGTCAGCTCCTGCACATTGAGTGGGGAAGTGTTGCTGGAGATGCATAAGCATGCTCTGCTGAAGCTAATTAATGAGGGCAATAGGTATGCCCTGGGAGCCAGGCTGCTGTTCTTGAGCTCAGCGTGCAATATCCTGGGAATGAGGTTATTTAACCCCTATTCAACAATGCCTGCCCAGAGCTGGCAAGGGTCAGTTGGCTCCTTTATGGAAACTCCTCCCACCAAATTCACCAAAAAACCCCTTCTAGTGGAATTACTATAAGAGGGTTGTAGCATCCGAGAGGAAGAGGAGAGGGAACAGCTGCAATATACAACACACTCTCCACTGGAAGGAGCAGAATGCCTGTGGCAATTTTCCACCTCCTTTTAGTGTCTGTCTTACTGATACAGATTGAAGGTCACTCTGTGATAAATGGAAAGGATAGATTTGATCATAACTGAATTTATACAGCATGTGAATTAAGGGTTTCAGGATTTGGTACGGAGATGTTAACCCTTTGCAGAAGGAGGCAAAGAAACACAGATATACTACTGGAGGAAGTGATACCACACTTCAGTAACCGGGTTTGCTACCAGGGAAATTGGGTGACAACAGTTTGTACATACAGCTTCTGGGGAGTTACCAGGGCCAGGATTCCCAGTGGTTGAAAGATCCCTAACTCAAGCAGTTTTGGAAGGTTAAAGCTACAAATCAGCCGGAGAGAAACAAGAGTAACTATCAAAGGACATTTGCAAGACATCCTTTTAATATTTTTTTTTTTCTTTTTCATTCTTGGAAATAACTGCTAATTCAAACTTTCTAAGGCCAATCCTCTGTTACACAGCAACTTTCTCATCACTGCCAGAAGGCCACCAAAAGAACACCTACCATGTACATGGTGGGGTTTGCTTTCAAAGCACTCAATGGTCAAGCATTACATAGGACAGTAATTACATGATAGTTTATTTGCTGGGTTGCTAATTTTTGATTCTACAGATTAACTCTACAGGTATCAAGGCAGCCTTCTCATGCTTAAAATAATTCTATGTAATTAAAAGTATGTTACAGCCTCAGCTGATTTCCCACTTAAAATCACCCTCACCATCTTCGATCTGTCTGTTGAAGAAACACCAAGTGACATCTCTAACAACTGAGAACAGAAAGCAGCACCTAAGGCTTTCAGAACTCATTCAAGCTCAGGACCATTTCATTGGCTTTTTTTTTTTTTTTTTTTTTTTAAACGAAGAGTACTCCAGCTTCAAAACAAGAGATGTTATTTCTCTCTGATTCACCATTGAAAATCTGTCATTATATAGAGAGAATGCAAATAAAGATCTGTTTTGCAATTGTGGAAAAAAATCAAAACTATATGTGCAGATAAACATAAGATTATTTTTCCAACTGCAATTAAACCTTAATTTCCTTTCTTTGTATTCTGTTCATAGTATGTCACCACACCAAAAACAAACGCATGACATTTTAAACCAAAAGTGTTTGCAGGGTTTTAAAACATACTATAGAAAATTTATTTTCCCCGTTACAGATTGTATATCCTAAGATGAGAGCGCTGAAAATACCACAAGTTAAACATATGGAACAGTGTTCATATCAGTTGAGCAGAGGGGGGAAAAAAATAATTTAAAAAATTATGCACACAGTTCCCTTTCACTCTGAGAGCTTGGTACAATGAGAGACTTATTCTTTCATTGCTTCTTTACACCCATCACAAGGTACTAAATTTTCTTGTGCAGAGACTCTTTTTCCTCAAGTTTCAGCCCAAAGTAAAAATTTTTCTGAAGGAAATGCATGAGATGTAGTGAAAATGCTAACTCTACCTTTTGGGTTTATGCAAGGAAGTATATCACTATGGAGAATAGTGTGAGAAACCATGTAAAAAAAGATATGGTAATAGTTATTGTGAAAATTAATTTTTAAAGAGAACAGTACTCAGCTTTGATAGAAAGCATTTTCTGGGAATGGGTAAAGGCCATGTTGAACTTCCTTGCACAGCTATGTGACCCCTGCCAATCAATGTCAACACTTTATTAATATTTTACTTAAAAAGTGTGAGATGATTCAAACTTTGGCTGTCTTGGTAAGTGTTGCTAAGCAACTTTGCTGCTTGTCTGAGAACTGGTTTTCACAGCAACCTTTCCTTCAAACCAAAGACCTGCATCCGCTTGAAACACTTTCCCCTTTGCCAATGAAGAACCCAGCAAGTTATATTCCACCCCTCCTTTTATATTTTCCTCTCCATTTCCCACTTACAAGAAAAAAAATTAATAGCATCTGAAATTCTCCATTTCACTTACCATAATCACTGTCATAAAATACTATGAATTTCTGCCACCGCAGCTCAGTGACCAGTTTCAGCATAACATCATTGAGGCGGACTGGCGGCCGGGCGGCCAGCGTGTACTCCTCCTCCTCCAGGCTGGGGTTCAGGTGGCAGGCGGTGCGTGGGGAGCCCCCTGTGTTGCGCTGGACAAAAAGGTGTGGGATGTGCATGGCATCCGTCAAGGACTGCAGGGCATTTGCTGAGGCACAACCAGTGGACGTCACTAAGGCTAAGATCCCCAGGGTCATCAGGTCGCAGGCTGGAGAAGAGAAGAAATAAAGCAGGGTTAGAACAAGCTCAACAATTCCTTTGACCGACCTAGATGCTAAGAAGGGAACAAGACAGGCTTTGCCCTTGCCATTAACACAGAGAGGAAATGATTTCTACTACAGTATCAGCTTTCAGAGATAGGTCCTGTACCTTTACACAAGGAGACAGTATCTGCAATCAGTACTGATAAGACAAAGCTGAGGACAGATAACATTACTACTGCCATTTCTTCAAACAGCAGCTGATGTGGATGGAGATTATGACCCTTGCTTCAGGTCATTCCTGGTGGAAACAGGAACTTAACTCCCATCTTTTAAAACCCACTTCACTGCTTTCATCTCTTAATCTTTGTTGTGTATGTTTGGATGAAGACTTCGGACAATAAAGAGCAATTTCAATTTCAAGGATTTGTCTTATATAATAGAGTTTTGCAGGATTTTTAAATTGATGAAAAAACATTCACCATGTGTCTCAGAGCAATGAAGAAACAACAAAGGCACTCATTAGAACAAAGGCAACTCATGAATGACTAATTAACAACACTGTAGCTGTCTTTAAAAAGAACTGGAAAAGCATGTACCATTAAAAAACACAGCATATACATTTGAGTCCATCTGCTTTTGAGAATGAAGGGTTAGGTGAGTTTGATGCAGGTTGGGTAGCCTTGCTCTGTCGCTCAGGTCATCGGGCAGCCTCTCACATGGCTTGCTCTTCCCAAGGCTCCTCCAAGTAAGACAATATGATATTCAGCTGGGGTTGGAGAATGTTTCCAGCCAAGGCCCTCAGCTATATCTCAGCAGCTCTTCTGTCAACAGCGGTGGTAAGATTGTGTAAGACTACAAGGCAGCTGCTGATGCCCATTTTTACTAATCCTCTTGAACAAGAAGCAACAGTTGGCCCCTTGGAGCTCAGCACAGCAAGCACGCATAGGTGAGCACTGCACCAGCCCTGAAGGTCCCCCAGGGCCACTCAGCACTTCCTACCCCTCTCCTCCTTTGAGGAGAGCTGGGAGCAAGCTGTGGTTTTTGGTAGCTGTTTCAGTCCCTGAGCAACCACCTGCACAAGCAGAGTCTGCCCAAAGGAAAGCAGCCACTCTGCTGCCCCGGGACAGAGGCCCACCATAATAAAGTCAGACGGAAGGTGACCAGAGATGCTCCACAGCCTGGCTGCAGCCTGCTTAAGCTTACTAACAGTGAATAAATAAAAGAGCCTCTGGGGTGCAATTCAGAGCCCCTCTGGGCCACGCAGGGTAGCTGAGCGGGAAATTCGGCTTCCATCTGGAGAAGGGAGGGTGCCCGCACTGGTGCTTCCCTGTAGAAGGTGACTGCCTTGGCAGGCAAGGGAGCCCACGTGTGGCACGTGCTGTGGGACTGCCAGGGCATGTGTCTGGTCTGGTAACGTGCGAGAGACACGCTGCCACCCTGCTATTGGCCCACTGCTGGAAACCAACTGAGCAGAAAGGTAGGAAAGTGAACACAGTGTATTAAAAGGATTTATTTTTCCTCCTCTAAACGCTTTTAAGTATACCTCCACTTTCAGAGGCCAAAAAGTCTAAGGGACTGGACAGGTTATGGATAAATAATAGTAATTAACAGTTAATTATCGATTAATATTAATTACATAAAGCCACAGTAATTACATACATTACACTGTTTCTAATGCAACTAATGAACTGCTTCACCAAATATCTTCTTAGACCAGACAGAAAATAAATATATTTCACTTTGATATGGGATAATAGAAAGAAAATGTTTGATCTTCTCTATGCGCAGAATATTCGACATGTATCCTAATGCAACAGAGAAAGATGAAGTGCTTTTAAAATTATTTCCTTGATGGTCTTTACAATAAACATATGTCAGCTGCATTATCTAAATTTACTCTGTGTTGATTATAGTTATATGAAATTGTTCTTTGTTTTTCTCTGAGAGCTGACCTGATTTAACAGCAGGGAGGCATTACATTTGCCAAATGGGAGACCCAGGTTCGGGAACAGATTTGATTTCCCAGGCTTCTTGCCAGAGAAAACTGAACATGTCATACAGGTAATTTATTTAGTCACAGTAGGGGAGGGAACAGAGAAGTGGGAACAGAGGGAGAGAACAGCAGAGCTGAGCTGTAAACCCCTGCAGAGATAACCAACCAGTGAGCTTTGCTGTCACCGAGGGCGAGAGAAGCAAGCCACACAGGTCTGTAAGAAAGAACAATTTACTTGCAAAGCAGACAGAAGGAGATAAAAAACAAAGCCCTTTCTGATGGGAGGCTGCATTCAGAGTCACTTATTTGTGGAATATAGAGCTGATCACCAGTTGTATAACAAGAGATAACTTCATTCAGTGGCTGACACTAATCAAAAGCTGCTCACTTATTGGCAGCAAAAATTCTGGAGATATGACAGACCACAGCAAATGGGCCCCCTTATCTCCCAGCACAGCCCACTGAACCCAGCCGAAATCTTTCAGCAAAGACTGATTTGGGTGAGGCATTTTCCCAATGTTTTGCAGTTTGTGTCAATGGGTTAAAATGAAGAATTAGTCAATACCCTTCTACATTCTGATATTTTGTCATTGATTATGTTCTGCCTGAAAGCATATGCTACACAGTGTTATCTCCTCTTGCCTCTCTGTGTTGAGATAGTACAGCAGGCAATAAAAAACTGGAATGACTAAGGAAAAAAAGTTTCATATTTTCTGAATTGCTTGCTTTAGTCAAATTACAGAACACGAAATAGAACGTGTCATATTTCTAATAGAAGACTTTTGCTATATAAAAATGCAATGGATTCCACACTTGTTACACTGAAGGATGAGAATAAGCTTTTAGCACATAAAGAAAAAAAGTATTACTTTCTACGTAAGCAACACAATGGGGAACAACTATGTAGCAGACTTCAATTCATTTAAAAAACCTCATTAACTCTTAAGACATCTTGAAATTACTTAGCAAGAGAATGTTCAGTGATTATACTATACCAAAAGAAAACTCTGGTGACTTTTTTTTTTTTGGATTTCCCCCCATATGCCTGTACTTTCTTGCATACAGAACTTCGTGAAAAAAGATGTGTAATCTTCTGTTTTACTTCATACTATCCATGGATTTTCAGCAGCAATCAAGCATTCTTGACTATCTGATTCAGTAAATCACTAATTCTGTATGTCAGTTGCAACTCCATAAGCACTCAAAAGAACCTGCAATTTTTGCACCTGAATTTCATAACCCTCATCATGATTTCCTTAAAGCTGAAATACAGAGATTTGAAGTGCCCTGGTTCATGCCAGCCTACTAAGGGGAAATCAAAAAGAGAATCAAAACATCCTGAGATCTTGAATGATCTTTAATTACTATAGTTGTAGTTATGACAATTTCATATTTTTATCACTAAGATACTTTCATATTTATTTATCCTGTAGATATTTACATAGATAAGTTTCAAGAAATAATGCTTTTAAAGTATTTGTTCCACAGATAAAAAAACCACAATGTTCTAGCAATCCTGCTTCCAGACTTCGCTGCTATTTGTATAGCAATAGTTATTAGTTCACTGAATGCCTTCATCGTCATCAGGCTTCATTTTAGGAAGATATCAACATCCTACAAACCACACAGTACAAAATGTGCACTTTAACAAAATGAAAACATGAACATCACCATGCCTAAAGAGTAAATCTGCATTCATCTATTTGAGTAGATTAAATTACATCATGATAGTTGTTCAGTGTTGACCTCCATCAACAGACCATCTCTCAAGCTTATATATATCCCAAATTATTGATTAATCCAGTTTTTAGTTGTTTCAGTGAAGTATTTCTCCTAGCCTACTCTTTTGAAGTCTGTTTTCAGAAACTCCCCTTTCCATATCTGCTTGACATTTTACATCTTGAAGTGTTATTTCCATCACAAGACACTGTCTGCTCTCTTCTCCATCTATTGCCTTAGTTTTTTCCATTTAGCTTCTCCATGTTATCTCTGCCATGATGTTGGCAGAAGTAACACAGGTTAATATATATTGGGCATTTTCTAACATCTGTTTGTGTAACTTAACTCTTAGATCATAGCAATACATACTGAAAGTTTCTCTCATTCTGTGACTGACATCTCTAATGTCAGTCATATCCCATTAAGACCACACTTGAGCCTGGAGGAGCAGCTATTATTTTTCAGACTGCACCTTATCCATACAACTTTTTTAATCAGTGGGACTCCTCATGGCACATGGGAGGATGCAAGGCTTCTGCTTTGCTACAATCATGTTTAAGGTCTTGCTCTTCTACCGTTGCCTTGTGTATTGCCATCCTATTTCTGAAGACAGGTGCAGATGGCAAAGTCCTGATTTGGCACCATCTTCATAGGGATATTTGCATTAAGAGCTTTAGCTCAGATCTCTCTGTAATTAAGTCCCTCTCTCTCCAAACTGCAGGGAATCAAAATACTCCAAGAGAAACTGTTATCTTGCTCCTGGCAACATGACAATATGACCATCTTTCAGTCTCCCTTTCAGTGGTTTCCTGTTATTCAGAAAAGGGTAGAAACTAGTTCCTTTGTTTCCACAATTATCAATAGACCAGCTGCCACTGTAATTTGGGATCTAACAATATATCCACCTACTGGCATTCACACTGCCTCTTCAAACTTCAATGCCTTTCTGTCTCTCACTTCTATGTATCACTATAGCTGGTCCTACCCACTTTGGACACCATCTGATCATATCTGATAAATCCTCTCTGAATTGTTTTTTATTTCGACTTGAAATTCTCTATTCTTTTTCAGTTTGACTAACCCTTAGGAGCTCTTTACTGCACTACAAATGGAGAGTCATCCTAATCACAAAAAACTTGCATTTTTAAAGATTTCACTGTTTGAAAATTGAGAGGTTGCTGCTTTTTTGCTCTGAAAGAGGGAAGAGAACTTCAGATCCAGCAAGAGAATGGAAATCCAGATACACCGCATATACCTGATATTTCTGGTGCAGTACTCTGCAATGAAATGATTAACAAAGTTGGCACTTAAGTGTTTGTAATTAGGTTTCAAAGCTACCCTCCTGCTGAGATGAGATGAGGGAGTTCATGCTTGCCTTCATACTATTGTCTCAGTCAATCTGGCAGAAAACTAATTTTTCACATTGTTTATCTTTGAAAACCAGTAGGGAAAAAAATAATTTTATCATTAAAACATCAAATTCCAGAGAACAGAGCAAACGGGGAGGAGGGGGAAGATCTATTTCAGGAACACAAATCCTAATATCCCATGAGATTATCCTAATATTCCATGAGATTATTACCTGTAATTTATTCTGCCGAAAGTGCAATTCTGCCAAAAGTTAGCAAATCTACCAGCTGGCCTAGCAAGTGGATGCAGAATATCATGTGCTATATACAAATAAATGCACAAGGAACTAGCTAGTGTATTATTCATGCGCACAAAATTTAATCAGCAATTTGGTTCATTAGCCAATTTATATATAAACAGATACACGTAACAAAAGTTTTGGGTGAAACACTAGGACACTGAAGAGTTAGGAGCTAAAAATATATCAGTTCAGAAAGTTGATAAGGTGTATCTTTAATCAAGACGTAAGGTTGTGGGAAACAAATCCATAGAGGTATTCTTAAATTAAATGGAAAAAGGCCTTCTGGCAGGTTTGTCCTGGAGCACCGAGATGAGATAGAAAGGATGATGATAGAAGGAAAAAGACTGCAGCCCACCAAGCAATATTTCAAAATTAAGAGGATGATGATACAATTCCTTCAGCTAAAACCAACATAACAAAGCAGAAAAGTGAGCATTTTCATGCATATCTAAACAAAACCCAAATGTTTCTGCAGTATTAAATGAGAAATTTCTATGAAGTTGAGGAACAAAACTAGAGCTAATTCAGTCATACAGAAAAATGGCAAAAGCTATCTACCATTTTAACTCTCTTTAGGCCTCAAAAGGCCTTGGAAATTTAAATGCTTTTGTGCAAAGCCAGTCCATCAGGCAGATAAAATTATAGAAAAATTATTAATATCACTGAAAATGCTTCTATTAAAATTATTGATCTATAGAAAGATTCACTCCCTTGTGGTTTGGCCTCAGCCGGCAACAAAGAACCAGTGGCAGCTCTCTCAACCCACCACAACCATGGGGGAGAATGTCATGCTATGCAGTTGTCCTTCCTTTAGATCCTCAGTAATAAATATATTCTTCTTTGTTCCATTTCTGTAAGCTTTTACTTACCTTTACGTTCTGCACTTACACTATGTTTCTTCAAATAACTAAGAATTTATTATTTTTATTATGAAAACCCTACACAAAGCTACAGTTACTTGTCATAGAACAACTTAATACAGAGAGAAGATAACAAATGTAAACAGCAAAAATCTTTTATGTAGCATTTTTATTGCTGTATCACCTTATATGTAGCAAAGATGAATATTTCTTACTCTATTACACAGACCTTCAATCAAACCAAAATGCATCTTAAAACAAGAAAGCAATTTCACAATTAGTCCGCTGTGGTTTGATGCAAAAATCAAATCAACTAAAACCCCGAACTATCCCAACTTGGGTATGTATGTTTTTTGCTTATAACATTTGAGAACAAGAAATATTTCCTCCCTTTCATTTAAACAGCTCTTCTTCTGCATCTGGGACCAGGATACAGGCACTCTTAGATCCCACAGTCCTTGATGTGACTATTTTGGAAGCCACAGGAAAGTCTGACATAGCGTCACCATAGCTCCTGGTGGCAATTGTGTTTCCCCACTGGATAGCATTCAGAGCCCAAATGTGACGCCAAGTCTTCCACCAGAGATGAGAATTTCAAATCATGAAAGTTTTCCCCATGTATAATAATGCATCATGAGAAGGACCCTTGAAGAGCATCTGTGACTAGCCTGGCCTTCAAAACACAAATGCAACCACTGACTAGTACTGCAGAGACTCTTGCAATATAAACAAGTAAATAACCAGTCATAGAATCATAGAATTGTCTAGGTTGGAAGGAACCTTTAAAATCATCAAGTCCAACCATCAACTTAACACTGACAAAGCGGTACCTGGTACACACCCCAAAGCTTGTCTGAGAACCAAAGAGGACAGATCACGCCTGGAGTTTGTCAGATAGACAACATTCTTGCTGGACTTCGCAGAAACGTGATGTAAACTTAAAACAAAAGAGCCATATACCCAACACAAAGGCAAAGCAAACTCTAAAGTTTGCCTCCCCAAAACCCCAATTTTCTAGAGTCTCACATCAAACAAACTTCCCTATATGTATCCTTTCTCTGAAGCCATGGAACCCACACTGGGAAAAATTCACAATAAATCAGTGCAGGGCTCTCTCCAGTTGCAAGAAGTCAAGCATACCTCCTGCCAGCTCACGTGCTCAAGAAGAGCTTCAAAATCTGACACACACACCATATTGCCAGAGCATCTCTGGACAAGATGCTGATGTTTTCCGTTGCGCAAATATGTATGATGCAAAGTCCTTAACAAGTAATTTGCAACAGTAATAAAACCTGTGGCCATGGTCCCTAAAATCCCTAAAATCACAAACTTACAGCACCAAAGCTAAAAAATTAATAAGCCAACCTGTAGCAGAGTCATTAGCATCTACAAATGGACAAGACACCACCAGAGAGGCACAAACTACCACTAACTCCATGAAAATTAGAGAAGCTCATTGCTGACCTGCAGCAGGCTCATTTTTTTTTTCCTTTTAGGGCAACTATGGAAGAAAATTGGTATTTGTCATTGTAAGCCATCCTTGGGGTTTTTTTGCTACTTAGTCTCCTAATAACTACAAACCAAAACCATTACACTAGACAACATATTGAAAAAACTGAAACAGGCTAAATGGTTTCTCCAACCTTCATTATCTCTTTTTTTTTTTTTTCCCCCTTAGAGAACACAAGATAAGGGAATCTTGGGTGTTTTTCTTAGCAACTGAATCTTAGCAACAGAAATAAGAGTGGCCGGTCAGCTGATAATTTTTTTTTTCTTTTAGAAAAACTTACCATAAATTGTATGGGTAAAGCCTTACAGCTAGACACTTGTGTCTCCAACTTATGTAAAATTCTCAGCAGGCCAGCTCAAAGTATTTTGTGATCCAAAACTTAGATACGCATCATCACTTACATTTTCTAATATAACGATGATTATTTTAGTAGGCCATCAGTTATGAGAAAAATATTCCAGGAAACCAGTACATACATTCAAGAGAACCCATATGTACATATGTAAGTCTGCATAATTGAGTGTACACGTAATCAGGACATCAGAACATAACTGACAAAGCAGCATCTAAAAACACCTCAAAAGCTAAGGAAGGCATGAGATTTTGAGATGTTTACCAAAAAATTTTCAAAAAAAAAAGTGTTATTAAAGATCCCCCCCGCATTCTTGGGCTGCCCTTTTATTGTTTTGCCAGCATTCAGCAGCCTAAGCTGAATGAGGAGGAATAGGGGCAAGAGAAAAAAGGAATGGGTTTTTATATGGGTTTTTTTTTTTTTTCCTCCTCCGTTACTCACAGATCGGAGGCACACTGGCAATATCACCTTCCTTGTGCTGCTTTGCCCACACTGCCTGTTTACCTCTTCTGGGGTCAGAAGCTGGCTCCATCCCCTCTGTGTCACTGCTCAGAGCAGTAATGGGGTGCCTCCTCACTGCTCATTGACACTGGCTGCACAGGAGAAGCAGTATTTAGATCTTCAACTTGTCTTCAACTGTACGCTTTACTAACTGTTGTCCTGTGGGCCAGTTCTCAGCATGTGTAAACTGTCAGAGCTCCCCTGACATTTCCAGAGCTGTCTTTTACCTCTAAATAATAGTCACTGTTCCTTATTTCGTCCATTACCCCCTTGGTTAGGCATTTTCAGTAAACTGTCATTGTTGGCTTGCACACACACAGACTGATCACCTAGTTTAGGTATGAAGGCTGTAAAACACCTATTTTATAGGACCTATAGTGAACACACAAAATTGTTTAAATCCTTTTCCTAGAAAGCATACTGACTGCAACAACTGGAGGTTTTAAGCAATTTCCCTGGAAAAGCAAACCAAAAAGACTTTTCAGTGCATGACAACACTGTTTAGGCTACCATCCTTGAAAAGTTAACCAGGAGCAGGAAGAGGAGCAGTCTAGACCACTCTTCTGTTCACGTTTATGCAGATAAAGAAATTATTTCAAAATGGTAAGTAATATACCATGGAGAAGGAAAACAGTTATCAAAACTACAGCTGTGGCTTTCATTTATGGGAGCATATTAATAGCTCTCTTCAGTCTTTAAAATAAAACATGAAAGTGCGCTCACACCAAGCACACAAGTAAAACTGCTCTACTGGCAAAGCAGTTTCATTTCCATACAACTGAGTGATGCCATCAAGTGGTCAACAAATGCACCAGTTGTTTTTGGGTTAATCTTCATTGAACAGGCTACATTTTGCATGGTAACGCTACCGCCATGAAATCAGTACAAGACATACTCCACTGATAAAAGTGCATTAATTGAGAGCACTAGTGACAGATAAGAGATGGCCTTGTTTTTACAAAGACAGATCTGATACCGCTCTCTAGCTCCTCCAAAGAAGGTAAGAGTCTCTGAGACCACAAATAGCTTTATAGCTAATAATCTGCTTTATAGCTGAGTTTTGCTAATGGCTTTGCATTTGGGTGGATTTGGAAGACCAAACCAGCAAAGACTGCATAATCTATGTATTAAAAAGAAATAAAAAAAATTTAGATAACAATTTAGTAATGTGAGCAGTTAAGGATGTGAAACATCATGAAATTTAAACATTTCCTAGTTTTTCCCGAATTAATAACAACAATAAAAAAAATTTCTAAAACAGCTAAATAGTACCCTGACAGTACAGAAATTCTCCAGAATAATGGTATTTCTGTTTTCTCAACAAAATATAATTCCATTAGTAATGGTTTTCTCACAGAATCATAGCTTGGCATGATGTTTAAAAAAATGTGACTAAGCATTTCTGGTAATTTTGAATAGAGCGTGGTTTTACAGAGCTACACATTAATCACAACAGCACCAATACTATTGTAAGGCACCAGGTAGAAATGAAGCAGCTTTGAATTTTTTTTATTTCTTTTCCCCTTTCAACACTAGTTCTGAGGTAGAATTAGCTACAAACTATCTCAATTATTCAAGGGACATAAACAACAGCTTTTCTGAATTTGATTTCCATTCTTTGCAAGTTCTTCCATAATTATGTTTTCTTTTGCCCTTCAGCACAGAATAAACTGCACTTTCTCACCCTCTGCTTCTTTCACCTGCCTTTTCTTACAAATCATAAGGATATAAAAGTATTTTTTCACACCTTCATTAGCATTCTGCAGGGATGCTTGACTTTGCCACCTCCTTTGGGACTATTTTACGTGTACACACTGAGTATTATTTTAACGTCAGTGTGGCTCAGGCTCAGTTCTGGCGTGCACAAAAGGAAAACACTCTCCTGCCATTTACAAAAAGCAGTCAAATGTAGCAACTCTAGACAAGCTGATAAAACCTCCCAGTTCTTTGGTACCAAGAAACTCATTTGGATTCTGAGCAGTACTGACAAGCAAGGAACACGTTAGCCCTGCTTGCCTGTCTAATTAGCAGCAATGATACATACGCACAAAAAAAGCCAATAGAAATTTGGGGGGGCCTCCCCCTCCCTTAAATTGTTCTCCTTTCTATCATTCCTCATGCTGAAAGCAGGAGGGATGAACATCAGTCTAAGCATCACAACATTGCTTCTGAACAAACTACAAAAGATTTCTGTATTCTCTTGTTTCCCCAGCACATTAGGAGCACGTGCCACTCACAGCACACTCCTACTCACCTAGAAGTTTTAAGCAAACTAAAACACTGATGCGTGATCTCTTTTCCATAACCAATCTGCCATCGTGCCTCCATAAAATGCCTACTTGAAAACAACAAATTCAAACAACTGCAAACATCACTCCAGCATTTCACGTCCTCTGACCTAAACCGTTAAGCAGGAGACTTAGAAGGCAGCCCCTAGGGTACATAAAGCACTCTCAGGGCTGCTGCGTTATGAGAAGCTAGATGTTATGAGACTAAACGCGAATTCAACAAAAGGTACCATTGCCTCATGCATGTACAGCAAGTTCCATACTCCAACAGCCAGCTCAAGAAGCGCACGGCCCTAAAACTTATCCTCTCTACGATCTCCCCCCTCCAATAGCTGCTACTTCTACCAGCGAAGTGGACAGCAATATTATGCAAGGCAGATGAGACACCAGAAATCAATTCACGTCGCTGGGAAGCACGCCCATGGTGAAGGAGCTAACTTATCCAAACAACATTCATTTATTTATGCCAACTGCCGAAAGTCTTGTAGTGTTTATGAATCTAGCTGTGACTCAGTACATATTTATAGCATATATTTATTGACAAGTTTTAGGGGTTGATCTATTGAAAGTTCTCTGCAACGTATCACATACTTACAATTGCATTCAAGGATTATGCAAATATCCCAGCCTAGCAACAGTCTAAAGCTGCTATTTCATTTTCTAAAATCAACTTTAAAAGGAACAATTTCTTCTTTCCTCACCCATGAAACACATAATGAATGCCAAAATTATCTTTGCTCAGTACTAAGAAAAAGATCCTGTCCTTACTCAGCACCAGTATTCCTTGCATAAAAACCACTTTGCTTACAGATCTCAGATCCCCATGACCATCTAGTGCTACAAATGGGTGTCATTAAAATACTGCAAATCTGCATTCCCCAGCTTTCCTTTTAGCAGTTGCCCTAGAATAACTTTAGACACCACACATAACTTTTTTAAACACCTAATAAAGCTATTCTATGTTATTGGAGTATTACTCTGAATTTCTCTCTCCGCTTCAGCTCTGCATGAATCAAATCAGGAAAAAAAACATCAAAACCCACAAATTTTCAAGAGTTCTCATCTCAATACATGAAATTAGACAGTTGTTCAAACGTGCTCAACACCTGATAGTTCCCCCTGTGTACCCGAGATTTTTAAGAAGTCTCAATATTTATGCACCTCTTACCCAGAAGCTGCTTGAAGACCAGGCTACTTCTTTTGATGCTTAAATGAGACCTGACCTCTTGAAAGTTGCTCCCATTTTGGACTACACATTGTATTATTTTTTTTATTATTATCTTTTTCAAACCCTCTCTATCTCCATCTCTGTGGATAAACAGATATAACACTATGCACAACCAGGCTTACCTCATACCAGCCCAGATGCAGAATATTTCTTTAATCTCATATTATTCAATATTGTTTAAAAAAATGGCATAATTACACCTTGCACTTAAAGTTTCTCTGCACATGAAAATCACTCTAGGGAAGACAAAAATTTGGAAACTAACAAGGTATCCTGGAGTGGTGGACAGGTTTGATAGAGGTGAGTGCCTTTTCAGCTGCAGCTACTGTGAAGGTGGAAAATTCACACTTAAAGGCAAATCAAGAGTCATTCAGAGGTGGTCAAGCCTCTCTCTCTGTGATACATTTTCTTTTCGTGTTCCTGTCAAACAACAGTACAGTTTTTGAAGTTTACCCTCCCTCTCCCTTCTATTGTACGCATCTCCCCAGTACACAAAGGCCACACACCAGTATGCCCTTGCTGCTCTTCCATGTGGCCACCCATGATAGTGCCTAGGAGACCTGGAGTATATCAAGCATGACTATATGGCTTGGCGAGCAATGGCCAAGAGCAGGAGAATACCAATGTTTTACTCCTAATTCTTGCTAGTCAAGAAAAAGGGCTTGCAGAGGAGTGGACAGTCTGTGGTTTTAATACCTGCATGCACAGCTGGTGTCAACAACAGGGCTTTTACAGTCATGGAACCCTCTTTCAAGACCAAGGATTTCTGGGTAGAGACAGGACCCATCTAATCAGTGGTGTAAAAGCATCTTTGCCACCAGGTTGACCAAACCGTTGAAGAGAGCTTTAAACTACGAGCAATGGGGAAGGGAAATGGTAGCCAATGATCAAGTGAGGAAGCAGGGAACTAGTATGAAGAGCAAAAGCTCAGGCTGATGTGCACAAGAGAGACCATGATGGGGGATCCTCTCACACACCTTTGAGAAATTAGCAAGGTTGGGGCAGTCACGGGGCTACAATCCCACAGGGATGCAGTGGGATCTCTCCGGGTGGAGTGCTGCAGTGACTGCAATTTTGTATTACTTTTTTTTTTTTTGTCCATTGTTCAGCTAGTGACTGGGTTCTAGGAACTCACAAACTCACAGATTTATTGGTTTTTAAAACCACCTGAATCATACCTGTGAAGAAGTCTGTTAATGTAATTCAAGTTTCAGTGAGTTATTCAGAGCAATTTTTTTTTACATGTAAACCTTAAGATTACTCACTGAAGTGACCCAAAAGTAGATGACAGGTATTTTAAACTCATACAGAAAAAATAAATCACCTTTATACAGTACTTCATTGAACAAAAATAAATATGTATTAATATTCTATTCCACTAGTCTCCCATTCTGCCTTAAATGGCATCCATCACTGATTGGCCCATCTGACTTTCCCTTTGAGCTTTCTGTCCTCTGTATTTCTTCCTTCACCTTCAATACAATTATACAGACTACTACTTGTGTGAGAACTCAAGATATCAGGTATCTATGGATAAAATACTGTGCTAACAATTAAAAAGTTTTATTAGTAGTGAGACCTTTGATGCCACTACTAAATTATTTGAAAGCATCATATTTTCAAAGACCTGTAATTAATTGCCATGTTCACACATTTTATTGAATAATTTGAGGCAAATAAGATATACTGCAGTCATATATATAAAACTAATCATTAGATTATAAAAAAAAAAAAAAAAAGACTACAGACTACACAATGGAAGAGAGATCCAAAAAACAAATATTTCATCAGTAAGCAAGCCTAAACTAACTAATCCAGAAGGAACTACATACAAAAGGATTTGCTATTAAAATACCTCACCTTCCACTAAAAGAGATTGTTGCATTTAAAGGCTCTGCTCTCAGCTGTTATACAATTCCTTCAACTTCATCTGATTGCAGTAACTGCTTAACAGAAAATTGTCAAAGTGGATAATAGAGGATAACTTGAGCCCCATGACATTACCTACAAATATGTTACCATATTTTTGATTAGGTGCTACTTAGGCTATGTTACTAATAAAGCTTAACTGGCTGTTATGTTTGCGTTCATAAAAATCTAATTATATAAAACCTCCAGGTAACTTTCTTAGTCACAGACTAAAACCAAAATAATTTTTCCCTGTTCTTCTACCGCAGGATTTGAATTAATCCTACGGCAGACCAAGGGAGCCACTAGTGAGCTATGGTCAGAAGAACTGATCCTAAGGAACAAAAAGTGACTAAGACATTATCACATGTGATGGGACAAGTAACACTCGATACAGAATTCCAATATCACGTTTTCACAAACCTGTTTCTACAGGACATCGTAACACCAGTAACCATTGCTTGTGTGGAGAGTTAAACACAGAGAGAAGGAAAATGCTTAAACTGACAAGACAGGCCTCATACAAAAGGTCTGCACCAAATTCTAACTCCCTACCTGGGGCATGCAGAGGGATTGGTTTAAGAAAAAAAAAAAAGACGCACCTCATACAGAGGCAGAACGAGTAGATCAGAGAAAGAGCCTGCTTTCAAATATCAATTATCATTTTACCAGTTACAAAAGAATAAATGACTTAGAAAAGTGAATTTCCAATCAAGAAGTACCACTACAAATGAGAATTTTTGTTTGTTTATTCATAGGTCACCAGTTTCTCTTAAAGGCTTTTACTACATCTCTAGGTGTGCATTAATTATTGGGTCACACAGATTTTCTGAGAAAATGTATTACAGGCACATGCTCGAGTCATAAGCCAAGCAAAAAAAAAAATTAGAAGCCAAATATTAGAAAGCCACAACAGCTACAGCCTCCTTATAGTTCCCACACTGTCTGAAGCACTAGGGAATTTTCCTGTGAGAGAAACACTCAAATGCTAGACCTGCTAAAAATCAAGTTACAGCAAGGGACCATAGACAGCAAAATGTCAGCTTTAGAGCCTGGACATAGTGACAATAGCTCTGTTAGATTCCCTGCAGGGCTAAGTGGTTTTTTGGTGTTTGTTTTTTTTTTTATTATTTATCATTGTATGATTGTTATACCTGCTCAGATTTTTTTCTTTTGTTCTACATCATCTTTATCAAATCACTGTCCCATTCGGAACATATGCTATATACACCAGCTAAACATTCTTTATACCTTTTATTCTTTTCTCATAATCACTGAGTTGTTTTCATAAAGTCCTTGACCATACAGGGGACGAGGGGGAAATCAATACCCAGGCCTTATGGTACTTTCCACTCTAGAATCTCACTTGTCTGATTTCTAATAACCTACACAATTGACATTGTGAGCTTTTAAAGTTTTCCAAATCTCTCCAGAAGTGAGGCATTGCCTTCTGAGGTTAGGTCTCTAGACACATCATGAAGGTGCAGTCTCTGGGAGCTCAGACATTGTAGTCTGGTTGTGCAGACTCAATGGCAACTATTAACTCTCCAAGCTTCCCAATTTACTTAAAATAACCCTTTCCCAAAGATCCAATTTCATGAGCACTAGACTAGGCTATAATTTTTCATTCAAGGATCTCTGACAGCAGAAATAAGTACCATAGCTTTTGAAGTAGTTGCTAACACAAGAAACAGTGTAAAAATACTAACACTCCTCAACACATTAGCTTCATCTGGGTGACTCTTCCAGATTTATGCGATGTCTTCAGACTGAAGACTTGTCTGTTGCCCTTTCTTTCTATTTCTTGCCTGGACCATAGAGTTTCTTCCTACATCTAAATTTTTAATAATCTCTCCTTCCTCAAAACAAATGGTAAGAGACCTTGCTTTTATAATCTATTATGATGCTTTTAATAATTTTATAATATAGCCAAATTTGTAAAGAACCCTTTGGGCATCAGCTCACTGAAGTCCCCACTAAGAATTCAGCTTCCTGCCTTAGAGTTTGGTCTTTATAAACCGATTTTTACCTAAACCTCAATAAATCCTTGCTTAAAGGGCCTTCCACAATCACAGGTGGTTTGTGAATCTTTCCATTTCTGCTTCTATACTATCACTAAAAAATTTCTGTCAAAAATAAGAGACAAAAGGAAGGGAGAATATCCATTTTTAAAATGGACTTTCAGCTGCTCTCTATCTTTGTATAGAGTTCACGATCTTGGAGAGGAATCATGCACTGTAAATAAGCCAATTCTGAAAGAAGTTTCAAAATAAAATGATTCACACATCACAAAACATTTTTCATATGAACTTAATAGCACAGCAGATGCATTTTCCCCATGAGGTAAATCATTCATCACTACAGAGCTCCATCATCTTCAGAAAAGAGATGTGCTTTGTTTTTCTCCTTTTTTTTTTTTCCTTCTTATCAGGTATGTTAAGGCTTTACGTTGGTTAATGCAGCCAGAAAACACTTTTTCTTTCTTGTACCAGAAATGGTGTTTCAGGCTCTTCTCATTACAGATCTGAATCACCAAGATAGGCTTGCACATTAGCAGTCTATCTAAATGCCTTCCTATTATTGTTGTCCCTTTCAACCTTTGTCACAAGTCACTTATCTTCTCTCAAATTACATTTTAAAGCTAGGACCAGGACAATTGAATTTTTTTAGCTATGTCCGTCTAGTGCCTTGCCTTATAAAGTTCTTAAAACCTTGACAGGCAGACAGGTTCTTCAGCAATGTGAGTGCACAGTTGTACTAAAACACACTTTAGGAAGTATATCCTTACTCACACCCCCACACACACATTCCCTGAAGTGAGTTCTATAGAGAACTTCAGCATTTTCTACAGTATTTATTATACATACAGTACTATGAACCACTTGTGGTTTGGACCCAATCCATGTGAATAAGCAACTTCTTTGACATCAAATAGTATTTATTCCCTCACCAGGCTGAAACTATTTTGTGCAACCAGGAAAAGTACCTCCTGGATAAGACATGTCAGCTGATTTCTCAGGGGGCGTTTTGTCAGAGATTCTCTCCATCTTTACATGATAAGAATATTTTGGTATAGTCCAGATCTACATCTTGACACCGTCTGGCAGACAATGACCCAATGACCTTGCACATTTATTACTCTTTGAAATTCCATGGAGATCAGTCTTATTTTTTTTTTATATATATATATATATATATTTAAACTGATGAGTATTTCTCTGTTCTACAAGGGAAAAGTGATTTTTTTCCAGTGATAACAGGGTTCCTAAGCTGTACAGCCCAAGGCATAATACATTATCCTCAGCCACAGTACCAATGGAGGGTGTTAATAAAGCCCCAGCCTGAAGCAAGCTTAAAGTTCAAGGGAAATTTAGCTCCTTCTTGTACTTTTTACACATTACATCTGAACATAACAGATGCATATATAGATGGTCCTTCCTCACAGCCCTCTCTTAGTGCAGGGTGGCTGCCACATATCAGACACAGCATGGACACTCTGAAGAACACAGGCAACATTTACTGTAAAGATGCATTGCTTTCTCTGTTCCTAGGCCCAGTGGCTCCAACAAATCATGATGAGGTGATTCAGGTCAGCTGGGCAACCAGATCCTGCCAGCAGGAGAAGGATCATCAAGTGCTCTTCGTGACAGGGAATATGGACAACTAGGGAAAGCCATTTTTCCTCCTTTCCACTCAAAGTCCTTTCCAGTCTAAGAGGCATTTCTGTACAACGTAATGAAAGACAACATTTTCTTTCCTTGTTTAAGATTTCCCCAACCTCCTCAGACGTCAGTGCATGCAGGAGACTGTTGTGGTACACTTGTTTAAGTGGGGAAAAAAGGGGGTTCTAAATGTGAGGAGCCCTTGGGTTTTGGTTTGGGTTTTTTTTTTTCCAGATTAACTATATGCTTGAGTAACTGCATCAACTACAACTTCTGAGGTAACTCATAAGAGTTAAGCTTCTTTGAACATCAAAACCAGATGAAAAGAGTTTTGTGAGAAATGACCAAATATATCAACTAAACTGTCAGAAAGACAGCAAAACAGAAAGATTGAACAAATTAGACAAAAGGTTGTGTAGAGTCCTAATACAGAGTCTTCTTTAGCTCCCTCTTAAGAATCAAACTACATCATACTTTGGGCAAGACATTTTATTTTATTTGCAACCTAGATACTTGCAAAAAGCAAACATAAATGCATAATTTTGTTTTGATTCTGAAGCTGAAAACCAGCAGGACACAGCTTAAGTATACTGCACCAGCTGGAACTTGCACTCTCAGCTGATAGTATGATGCTGCAGCTGAAATCTCTTTAGTTCCCACCCATCCCAGCAGCCCACACTTATATCATCACTGGGCAGCACAAGCAAAAAATGGGTAACAGCAGCTCAGTGGCTCATGCCCTGTCAGAAGCCCTCAAGGAAGAGAGTTTGCGCAAACACAATATTGATTTGCAGTGATACCTGTATATGGATACATCCATGTCCATACAACACACTTCCCATCTTTCCAGAGCAAATCCATCATGCAGAACGCCTCTCTTGCGCTACAGGCTTTCTCAGAGGTGTTTTTGGGACAGCACTAACTCACAAATGCACATACAGTGCTTTTTCTACCTACCGTACACATAGAGCATCTGTTGATGCAGTAAGAAGTTAATTTCTTGCAGGCCAGTATTTAACATGCCTATACAGGAGACTAAACTCTGCCATGAATTCCACAACTGGTACACTTCTCACAGAGCACTTTATACTCCTTGTGGGCTGACGTTCAGATTGACTGTCTCTCTGGAGTGACACAGACAGGGGTGCAGGTGCTCGGTGCGTCAGCCAGTGGCCATCACAGGCTCTGACAATCCTTGCCAAGTTGCTAGGTGAGTTCACCAGGCCAGAAAACTTTTGGTCCATCTCCTATCACCACCAAGCTTTCCTATTCCTCCCACCCCATTTCATGACTCAGCCAGGACTCAGGTCGAGCCCTCTAACCCAAACTTAACATCACTCCTGAGCAGCATGGAGATTCTGTGGGTCTCTGCTGCAGTTAAATAACCAGTACCCACACCTGACACTTCATACAGCCCACATGCCACTTCAGCCCACAAGACTGTTACTTTTCTCAAGGGTCTGCAAGCTAAAAAAATTTTGGCAACTGATTAGCCTCTATAAATCCAGTTTGGGGTGAGCATCAGCTGGCAACCACTTACTTCAGTTCTTCGCTATGAAGAGTCTGAGATCTCAAGGGCAAGTTATACAAAGCCTCCAGCATAAAGCATTGCCTGGCTCCCTTCTTCGCTTTGGGTACATGCCAGCTAAAAATGGTGACTGAATCTGTCAAACACAATTCCCAGTCTCTGTCGCTCAGAAAGCCTATCCAAAAATGACAGGCTTTCTACTTCACCAAGAATGCCAATGTTTGTTTAGAGTGCAGTAAGTGCCACAACAAGCACAGCGCTTTAAGACACTTAGACAAATCAGGACAGACTAAACTTTTGTTACCTACAGGGTCAATTGGATTTAGCTGGGAAAAGTTATTTCTGATCTCTGCACATAGACAGAAAGAAAGGAGTCACACGGATGATGTATACAGACGAATGATAGCAATGTCTAATTTCCTTTGTGTAGTTGCTTCTGTTTATTTCTTTTCTTTATGTTTTCCTGAAGTACTTGCATGAAGCATGCAATAGCGTTCTTTTTGAGTTGTTACTACAGCACAAAGAGAAATTCATACTTGTCATGACATTTCAGGCTCCGCACAGCAGAATTAGATATAATACTATTTTTGGCTACTGAAAGAAAAACAGTGCAGATGCTATAAAAAGCAAATGACCAGAAATCCGAATTTCTATAAACTATGTTTAATGTAAATAACAGTGCATTTATTTCTTGTGCAGTCCAGGATCTGCTCTCTTCTCTTACAAAATATGATAAAATGTGTTTTTGCAGTCATCTGTCACAGTTCTACTGAAAGATAGGTTAAGGATGAAACTTCTGTAGAGGCAAAACTTTTGTGGAGTTTTGTTATCCTCTAACTGTTCCTCTGTCAGGGTTCAATTTTGCACTCCTTGCATAAGCAACACCTTCACTGAAGGTATCATATTAGCTAGATAGTTTTGCCTAGGGCAGTGTCTTTTCCATATTAGTCACCAATACCACATGACTCTTACTAAAGCCTGCAAAATCTTTTGCAGATGTATATGAAACCAAACTCCCATAAGAGAATATTCTTCAGAATATTGCCATATTCATTGGCTTTTGTGCTGAAGAATGAGGATTTATTCTTTATAATTTCCTAATCCTATCAAATATAGTTGTGCATTTTCTAATTATCTGTATAGAGTCTAATCCTTAAAAAAAAAAATTAAAAAAATAAAAAATCCTACTAAAATCCTAAGCATTCAATATGTTAACTCTGTGAGTTCAGAAAATTCTTGCTGTTTTTAAGCCTTGACTCTGCCTCCTATGGAGTTAAAATACAAACTCCCACTTGCTTTCTCTTTCCATCACCGTTTCCCTCCTTCAATTATGAATCCTCTTTGCATAACAGCTCCAAGATTCTGTTAAATCAGCTTTCAATTCCCTCTGAACACTTAAGCCTGCGTCATGTATATCTTCACAAAACATGATCAACAGAAAGGAAAATGAGTAAAAACACGACATTCCTAACACACTTACATTGACCTCTCTCCTGTGATGCTTGGGTCCTTTTTTTTTCCTCCATAAACTGCAATACAGCTGTGAAATTCATTCTTTTTCCATGAGCACAACTTCAAAAGTCTCGGCAGTGAGCTTCACCTGCCATTATGCTACCCATTCACCTACTCTTGTGAGGAGTCACTGCTGCCTCTAGTCTGAATGTGTCACCCATACATAATTGTTCTTCCCAATTCCAGATTACAGATAAGAATAGGAAACACTATTTATAGTACAGAACTTGTGGGCGTTCTCAGCATTAAGTTTTTTTGCACTGATTTTTTTCACATACTTTCATAGAGAGCTCCCTAATTATGACAACTTCTCACCTCCATTCTTCCTTTCTCCACAACTGCTTAGATTCACTGCTGGCTTCTGAAAGCATTTGCCAGAGCACGATTTTTTCATATAGTAACCCATTGACCTATAATAGTATTGTCTGAACATTCTGAAAAAATATCTACACCTCAGAGCCAACATTTCTCCCTTTGGTGAAGTTCACGTTGTTTTATAACCATGTGTTCAATTGGGTATTGCTTTGGGAAACTGTGTTGTGGCTTCAGCAAAAGCCACAAGCTTTCTCATAAGATCTGAAAGGCATTGCAGCCATCCTATTTAATGAAGTTGCATTTGCGGTGTTGCAGCAAAACATCTCATTCCTGTTCCTTGAAAAGATTACAAACAAACCCAAAAGAATAGTGAGCTGATTATAAAACTAATTCTAATTTTTTTAAGATTTAGTAGTACCAAATCTCACCATGTCTGGAAAGTCATGAAAAGCAGAACTGATATAAATCTGTAAAAGGACTTTACATTTTGTCTATAACATGCAGCTGACAGCAGCATCAGCTTCTGGTACGTGAGGTAGGTCATTCTGAAGTCACTCATGTCTTTCTGTGCTACAGTGCACCGAGCAGCGCAGGCAAACTCCTAAGTGGCACATATCTCACAAACGCAAAGTAGGGCAGGAGGTCTGACGTTCTGGTTAAGTGTCACGCGTTTCTGACGCAGAGGCAATGCAGTAGCTATACTGCATTGGTGTCCTCCATCAACAAATCTTGCAAAATATCATAGAATTCAAGATTCAACAGAGACACAGAATCCACTTTAGAAACTGACATAATTTCCTGGAAAACTATAACACAAAAATAAGAATGATTCAGTATTAAATTAGATCTAATTTGCTGTTACCCTTGCTCTGGAATTCATGGGCTGAAGGCATGGGCTAAAAATGTCTTAGAAGTATTTCACAATTCTGTACAGAACTTTTTAACAAGTTTTTCACCCCATTATTCAGCTGAGGTGGAAGGGGATGTTATTCCCACCAATACAAATCTCTCTTTATGCATGTCACATATAGGACTTACCACTTAAAACTGGAAATGAGGGTTCCTTCTCATAGCTGAAATGTAAGAAATTAGCACGTATTGCTTATTGTGAGCATCAGAATCCCTATGACTCATTTCTTTTACCCTCATAAGACACTTTAATTTCAGGACACATTGATAACCCTTTTAACATGGTGAATGATTTATTATGCCATCATCAGCTTTCACAGTGCTGCTACTGGTTTTAGAGGAAGTTTTATCTTATCACTGGGATTGTGACTGCATTGAATTTTCTATTCAGAATATTTGTTGTTGTTCAGTAAAGTGTGTGGAGATATATGCATATCACATACCTTACTGTTTCATCCCAATACATTACTGAAAAATACGTACTTAAACTGCACTTTTAAGAATTAACTTTGAGGAGATTAAAAACAAGAAAAATCAAAGTTGTTTTTCTGAACCAAAGAGCAGAATAATCATGGTCCGAGTTTTCATTTTACTGCCTCAATAACCATCAATTAAAATCACTGGGCTCATGTATGTCATTGGATAAAGCAACAAGCAAATAATGGAAATAGAGCCTTGACACAGCATCAAGAATTCCCGCCTTTGAAGAGGAGCACCTCAGAGTTTTCAGTGCTGCTTTGCTCTGTTTGATCTACCAATTATATCTTGCACAAAAGTATTCATTTACCCCTGCCAAAACACTCTTCTATTTGCATTATCTTGCTGGACTGTCATAATGCCCTCTCCATTTCAGAACCTCTTAGAACACAGAATAGAAATTCAGACCTAATTTATCTTACAGCAGTCAAGCCAACTATTCAGAGCTGGAACAAGAGACAGTGGACAGGAATAAAACCTGGACTTTATAATAAATAGTTTTTGTATATATGTGTGTGTGTACATGTACATTTTAAAGCCAACTGACTCGCATAATGCTCTTCTGTGATCTTTAGTAATTCACTGGCTCTTTGTGGGCTGTGCACTCAGCCACAATCCAGCTATGAACATCCAGGAGACGCAGCAGCACTGTCAACAATTACAGAGAAACTAAACTAAACTCCAAAGAACCCTGCTACTCCCTTTTCAAAAAGGGAGTAAGAAGAAATATCACAGAAGAAATATCAGGTAGTCCTTCAGTGCATGCACAGCAAGTAGCCAAGGGGACAAGAGGCTTTCCAGTCTCTGCTTGGAACAAACCAATGGTTTAAGACAAATTTAGAAAATACATTAGACACCATATTCTTGAGTAAACTACAGCTTCTATTACCACTTAGTTTGTTATGAATATGCCTAAATAACTATTGCTGACTGCTTCAGATTCCTGTGGTCAGTAGAAGCCCCTACTTCTAAACCTGAGAGCACTAAACCTGATATTCAAACACTCCTGAAATCACCAAAAAAATTATGCTGTTTGAGTGGGGAAGGAGTCATCATACTTGAAATTATCTTTTACCTTTTATCTCCTACATAGGTAAATGATAGCCTAAAGTTTATATTTTTTTCCTAAAGAAGGAAAACAAAACCCCCATCCTTCCCAACCCTTGCTACCTGCCTCCCTCAGCTTCTCACAACTGAAATATTTGGTCACAGTTCAAAAACTTGGATTCACCAAAATAAACAAATGCCAGATTTAAACATAACAGCAAAAGAAAAAAAAAAAAAAAGGGCTAATGAATGTGCCCACTTCTTTATGGCTTAACAATTTGGACTACTTCACATAATTTTAGGTACTTGAGTGCAAAGTACTACTTATTATACAGGAACTTGAATGAAAATACAGGTTCTAGAAATTTATGCAATGATTCAGAAAAACATTTAGAATAACACTTGGCTGCATGATAAAATTCATCCCCTGTTCAACTTCATAATTTTTCTTAAACCTAAAACAAGTATTAAAATTCAATCGATTACATTCAATTTTGGTTAAAACAGGAAAAAGCACTATCCTGAGATACTTTCTTTAGACTGCAGCAACACCTAACAATACCTAATTTTTGATGCTATGTTTAAAATACTTGGCTATAATGTAGAAATGGGAAAGCAGACCTGGTATCTATTCATAGTAAGTATGTCTCACGTATATGGCTTTGCTGGTATCACTAGGTAAAAAATTGAGACTATCCAGTAAATGTTTTTTGCGGTGTTGACAGGTGCTTTTCTGTTTGCTAGGTATCCTGGCATTACTTTGAAAACTCTGTTTCTGAGCAGAGGTACAAAAAAAGTCAATTCATATTATAGGAAACCTGCTCTCCCAGCCTGTAACTCTGCAGCAAAGATTTAAGACTGTATGTATCGGACAGTAGTTTAGAAAGTGACATCTAAATGGCACCACTTTTACACTATTTTTTAAATCAGAAAAATAAAATAATATCAGCTCCTTAGGTCTTATGATGACAAAAGACTAAAAGCCACACACCACAGAAGAGCCACACTTGGTGAACACAGAAATGACTCTACTGAAAGGAAATAAGGAGCCACCTGGCCCAAAACTACCTTCCTCTTCTATTTTTCTTCTCTAATAACAACGCTCAGCAGCTGATACTTACAGAAAGAATCTATGAAGGAGAGCATGTACTCTGTGACCCTCCTGTCTGTATACTGACAGTGGTTCCAGCAGCTCAACAGAATTAATATGAGTTAGAGATGGCTTCCAATCCACTTTTTCAGTAGTCTACAAAAGAACTAGACTTGATAAAAATTGATGAATTTTAAGTCCTTTATAATTTGACTTGCTTAATACTGTGCAGTACCGAGCTCTGCAATTTAAATGTGCTTTCCATGGAAAAGTACTTCCTTTTGATCATTTTAAATCTTCTGGTTTTTTTGGACACCCCTTAGTTCCCATGTTATAAAATGCAGATAATTCTCATTCTCTAATCATATTCCTGTACCATCCATATTTTCGTATACTACTATTATCATATCTTCTCATGCAGCGATCCTAATCTATTCTGTTTCTCCTCCCTTACAGGTAGCTACACACCTTTAACCATTCTTCTTGTTCTCCTCCTAGATTTTATCAGTTTTACTGTGGCCTTTGAGAGACAGGATCATCAGATATGCACACAGAATTTGGGATGTAGAAGTGCACTTGAAAAATGAGGTTGTTTTGTTCTCCGTTCCATTCCTAGGAATCCCTAAGATTTATTTGTCTTTTCTTACTGCCACCAAGCATTCAGCTAGTGTGTTCTGAGAAATATCCACAATAGATGCGAGATCTCTTTCCTGAGTGGTAATAACAGCTTTAGAATTTACTACTGCGTATACAAACGCATATATATTCTGTGCTGAAACACACACAAGCCACATTGCAGCAGGAAATGTTTCCTGACAGCCCCACAATGCTAAGAAAACAAAATGCCCAGGAAAAACACCCCACATCAATCTGTCATACCAGATCAAAATAACAACTGAACCATATGCATCTACCCATCCCTATGTCCATTCCCCCCAAAACAATGATTATTCATAAAAGCACACAGAGGGAACTCCTTCCTGCTTTTGACAGTCTAAAACAGGGAGTATGCACATTTGCACATTTGGTGTTTGGCCAATGTCTAAAAAGAAGCCAAACACAGGCATTTCCTCACCAGCCAATAGGCAGGTTACCATCAAACGTTTTTCCCACCGCACAACATGTGTGTTGCAGGTGGCTGTTTGTGTAGCCGGGAGTCTGTCACTGCTCTCAGACTGCTCAAACAGAAACAGCACCGCAGCTCAAAGAGGTAAATAAGTTGCTTTGCCAGCTATTATGAAGCCTACAGGGTGTAGGGACTGCAAGGCTAATTTACAGCCTGATCCAGAATACCCCGAGATCACTGGAAATCGCTGCACGTGAGATTTTGAGCTTCAGGCCCTTTCAGGGCAGTATAAGAAAAAGTTGGGTGAAGGTTGTCACACAGACCTCCTGGCCAGCACACTGCACGTCAATCTGTGGGCATGCACACATCCATGCTCTGACTGGAGGCTTCTGCATCCAGCCTCCAAAACTGGTTTTTTCTTGTTATCTTCACATGTATCTTTAATACATCCATCTAAACCCAGAAGAGTAACAGTAGCACACATTTCAACAGGGATGAACACGCCTATTAACACACACTTGACAGATACACCAGAGAGAACAGGAACGAATGCATTTCTTAGGAACACGGGAAGATAAAAAAATATTCTGTAGAAATACAAGACAATTAAATTCTTTCAAAATCTAGTAACTGCAAATAAATATGACACTGTTTTTTTCAAAAAAAATCTGTGCTATATTTAAATTTGTATTTTTCAGAGAACACAGTGATCATCTTTACCTGTCTCAGTGAAATCAAACAGCATATTATGAGGCACCAGAAGTTATTTCCTTGCCAGGTTTTCCATTTGTGTTTTCTGATTATCTGGGTGTTTTTCATTTGCACCCAATTGAGCACTGCTACATCACTGGTTCCTTTGTACTGACCTGCTCATCTGCTGCAATAACTTTTTTGTTTTCCAGTTGGTGATTCCATCTCCTAGCATCTATCATCCTGTTTTCCTTCTTTATTCAATTTTACAAACTTGCCACTGCAAATTATTTGCACAAATGGAGAGTGATTTCTCTTTACGTTAGCTCTCCTCTCCTTAAGACTTGCCGCAGCAACGCACTCGACAGTGCCGAAGCAAACAGTGGAAAGGAATGGCACAACCACAAACGGGAACTAATGAACTCAAGTGATCGAGGACAACCACATGCTGGCAAAAGTAATACTCATTTTATAGGGCACAGGAAACCAAGAAGGCTTATCTTACTCTTAACCATCTTGGAAAAATATTCCCTTAACCTATTTTATAATCTGTACTTGCAGCATAAATCCTCCATTATCCATAGTTAATTTAAAGGAGAGAAAATAATAGTGGGACACTTCATGTTTCAAATAAGTGAAAAATTACACTGCAGCATCAAACAACCACAGAGCCTGTTTTTAACATCAGAAAGATACACAGTCCTAGCAGGATCTAAGGAACGGTCTATATATAACCTCGTCTTCAATTTCTGCTCATCAGTTGAAGAATTCCTATTAAATGGCCTTTATATACTTCCTAGTTCAAAAAATGCCAAGACGTTAATTTAATCCTCAAAATGGATACTATCAGAAGCAGCATGTCTTGTGCTGTAAACAGATAGTGTAAAAAGTGGTTTAGAACATAAAATTTCGGGTGTTTTCCATAACATTAACTTCTCACACTTCCCTACACCTGTTTTATACATCTCGCACAAATTCCAAGCAGCACAAAAATTCATACTCTAACAAACGTAGCTGGAGGCCTGGCAAATACTTTTATCTCCAGCCAACCTTTTAACCTAAACTACATATCAACCTTGTTTCGAGGATTTTAAAATACGTTTTGAAATAACTCTTCATTTGTTTCAGAAGCCTGTATTGCTCCACATTCAAAGTTCAGGAAAGCCAAATTCTCCCTCTGAGCAATGTGATCTGTGGATATGTTTGGTTTTCCTTATTGAAATAGTATCTCAAAAGCACTCGGTTCAACTCATGTATTGCCCATCAGGGATCAGCCCGATTCATATCACAAACAACTGATGATAGCCCTCTACTTGCTTCAATGCTACTTCAAAAAGGAAAAGATGGCAAGCAGAAAGAAAATAGCCTTTGTCTTTCTGGAACTCCATTTGTCAGAGGCATCTTCTCAACCACAGGCTGAAGAGCTACTCCAGCTTTGTAGCTCTATCGACAAGAGGCGATACCTGCCTACAGGGTTACAGATGCAACTGTATGAAAAAGCACTACCTGTTGGAGCAGGAGGTACCAACAGACAGGCTGGATGATGGCTCCTATCCAGGGACAGGTGAGGACTGTATCGGTGATGCCCAAAGGACACAGGGGCTCAGGTGGGTTCCAGATGCTGTGCAATAAAACGCAGTCATTCACAGCTCTGTGTGCCTCATGCAAGTAAACTGACGGAGTTACGTTTTTAACTAACCGCATGTGTGTCTTTGGACACTTGCAGCAATCTGTCTCATAATAGTATTTAGAAGGTATATTAATAAAAATCATTCATTTTTAAGTCTTGATCACATTAATCCTAGTCAGTGGTTTTCCATCTTTGCAAGAAGGTTTTCTGGTGGATAGATGGAACACTGGAAACATCACCAACGGTAGCACAGTCAACATCACTGGTTCATTTCCCCACCTTTTCTGAAAGGCTGAGCAGTCACTCAGGGTCCCCCTAAAGCTCATGGACAGTTGACTAAAAATTAGTAGCGCAAGGTTTTTTTCTAATTGAGGGAGATGATATGGAAGTGACAGCAACAATTGTAAGATGAATGCACTGTTAAGGGGCTTCCAATGAACAAGAGAACAATAAATTAGAAAGAAATTACAAGAAACTTTGAAATCCAGATTAAACTAATTTGCCTTGGATAATCTTTTATTTCAGTATTCAAAACTTTGTAATACCTGGAATAATTCTGGCATTAATAATATTTTAAAAATATTTTTAAATGGGCTTTTTATGATTAGACATCATAACCAATATTTAACAACACTTACAAATTATATATTTAAATTTACTGCTTTAAAATAGTTATAATAAAGTGGAGGGGTGAGGGGGGATTTGTTTTGTTCCCTCCCCCCCCCAAGTCATTATCCTTCTGCTACTGGGCACACCAAAAAAAGTAAAATGAGAATGTAATAAGTCTTGTGGAATCACTGCTTCTTGATTATGAGTAATTTCAATTGCAACATTCCACTGCCTATAGCAGAGCAGAAATCATCTAGTTATCAAAGTAAAAGCAGGAAAATCCATAAACGCATACCTGTGCAAATAAAAATCTAGAGCAACATTTCCAGCACTCAACCTCTTTCAAAAACTTGTAGTTTTAGGAGTGCAATTAAAAGCATCATAAAAAACAGCTGATGTTCAGACAGATGATCATCTTCATATTTTTAAAAAGAGATTTTTCCACACGACATCCGGAAGTGACAGTCTTAAGGGCAGGTGCACCAAAAGCCTCTGGAGAAATTCCCAGCTCACTGTAGCTTGCAGATGTCCCCAGAGGAATACTCTAGGCAGAGGCAGTTACCCTGGACCACCACATACAACCCAAGGGCTAGACAGGGCTGTTTATCAGTGCAGAGGCGGCACAATCACATCCCCGCTTCCTGCCGTCTCCACAATGACAGCACACTTCTATGTTCTGCCCATCTCTTTTCCAACCAATGATGTAACTTTTAGCTGTGATAAAAGTAAAAAATTCCAGCAGATCTCAGGAAAGGGTACATGCTGTTGTTCTCAGTCTTTAAAATACAAAATACACGACCAAAAAATTTTTTAAATTACACTTGGGTGGCTGGGGGAGCACAAATTTCTGGTTGGTATAAGCAGGTGGTCAGAGGAGACGGCCAGCAAGACTTTGATGATATTATAACAAGAAGATTTTGCTATTCCCTGCCAGGCTCCACAATAGGAATCTTGAACTCAGTAATATTTATA
This sequence comes from Numenius arquata, assembly GCF_964106895.1. Classification (NCBI taxonomy): domain Eukaryota; kingdom Metazoa; phylum Chordata; class Aves; order Charadriiformes; family Scolopacidae; genus Numenius; species Numenius arquata. The sequence continues at coordinate 13,078,223 of NC_133585.1, read as the reverse complement.
TATCCCAAAATGAGCTACATTAAATTTACCACCATGTCAATACGTAGCTGTCACTGATCACTTGGTAAAATCTAATAGAGACAATAATAATATAAAAACAATAGTACTCCTCCCTTTAAAAACCTGACATCTTCATTTCACTCTCTAGAAATGACTACAATAAACATAAAGATTAATATTTTTTAAGGCCAGAAGAATATCATTATAGTCATCTAGTCTGAGCTGCCGCATCATATTGCTATGAAGTGCTATCAAATGACTCTCCCATCAAGTCTAGAGCTTCTGGGATTCACCACATGCTTGGCTTCACCGATCCAATATTTTATTACTCTTGTTATTTCATAAAGTCTCTTTTGTTCCAGCCTCAGTTTCTCCTAACTTCAGGTTTTGTAAAGGCTTTTCCTACAAGAAATATTGTCTCAAAGTCATCACAGAAAGATTGGCAAGATTTTCTTTTCTGAACTAAATGAACCTTTTTTAATTTCTTAAAACAAGAGAAACATGTCAAACCAACCTTGTAGTTCTTTACTGAACATAGCGACTTGTCCATATCCTTTATAAAGCCCACACAACTGAGCCACACAGAATTTCAAGACTGTTTACAGCAACACAGTGGTACTACTTCTGTTACTCAATATTCTCCTCTCACAGCTCCTATGAATCTTTAAGAGCTAATATTTAGAAGTCACAGAAGGTAATGACCCATATTATTTACTAAATCACAACTCCTCAAAATTATGTTCCTACGTTATGCAAGCATGCTACACATCCTACATTCCTAGAAACATGAGCTTAATATAATCACAGAACAGAAATGCTCTTTGCAACATAAGGTATAGCTAAATATCAGCCCAAGTTCCAAATCTTTAGTTAGCGTATTTATAGAAATTCCCCAATGATAATAGTCAATTATAAGAAATATATAAATAAAAGTTAGCTAATTCTTAGTAAATTTTAAAGTTATTAAATTTCTTTTATCGAATCCTAGTTATTCTTTTAATATTGTTGATGTTATCCAAATGGAGCTATGGAGAACTTGTTATTAGGCACACAAGTAACTCGCTGATATCAGATACCACTCCATTTAGGTGAGCAGAGAACGAAGATTATAGCAAACTCACATTTTTAACCAATCTGTTTTCATTTTACTTCTTAATCATTCCTCCTCTTCTTTAGTGATATATTAAAAATCATCCACATCCAGTAAAACTGCAGTTGGTCAATATTCTCCCAAGATAAAAATTCTAAGCAGGGTGTAACGTACAGGTAGGTGTCTGAATTACTGAAAATATAAGTCATTATTTTCCTACTCTACATGTGGATTTATGCATATCCAGACTCCAAATACTGATTAGCTTCATCTTTCGGTAACACCAGCATCCATCAGTCAGAGGGAAAGTATGCAAGTGAAAGAAATGCCAAACTCACTTTGTCCATAGCTCAGAAGGGATGTGAATAGAAATTCTAATCTATAAGATGATCAAAGACCTCCAAAACCTCAGAGATAAGGTTGCATGTTCCTAGAATCTCAAGTCACAACTCAGCAAGCCTGTATATACTAATTAGGATACAACACAGAAAAAGGTCAACCTCATAAAATACAAAGAGAATTAATACACAGTGACCTTGCCATTTTCTTTGATTTGATTACATGTACACTGACAGAGGAAGACTTCATGTACTGCATTTTATTCATATCCTCTGTCAAACATCTCTTGCAGAAAAAGTGTTAATCCCAAAATGCATTTATTCAGACAGAAAACATGAAAATTTAATGGTATGTTAAAGAAGGCATGGGTGGCTTTTTCCCCCCATTGTTTTTGTTATTTTATTACTTCTGTTTCCTAGTGACTGTATATTTATCAGTATTGTTCAACCGTAATATTAAAAAAAATTCCAAGTGAACCGTTGTCCTTGCATTTTTATTCCCCATAGCTAACTATACAGCAGCCTGCTCTGTGCTGGCTGAAACTTCTCTGCATCGTTCATACTCCTGGGTGCCACAGGGCCAGGCTGGCAAACTGGCTCATGTCTGCCCTTGGGAGCAGCACTCCAGGGTCCCAAACACAGAGCCCGGGGGACTTGCTGTGGCAAGCACAGCTCCATGATACAATGCTTCCAGACCAAATACAGGCCTTCCTAAAACTCTTTTGGACAGGAGACATTTCACCATTGGCAGATGCCAGGGCCAGGTAGTGATTTTGAGGTGGTGACCACAGAGTCCTTATAGTGAAAGGGAAATTCTCTTTATTAAATGGAAACATTAAACCATATATTAATAATGAGACTACAAGGCTGAATCCATTCCACCCGCCCTTTGGACGAGCTGAGGAGTGTTTTTAATTGTGGGGCAGGGGGTTGTGCCTTTAACAACCGCCTGCATGTTTCTTTTTTCACTGACAGGCTTCATAGTTACAAACCGTTTCAGGGGATTTAAAAAGAAAAAATTTTACAAACAGCATCTTAGTCTTTGAAATCACACTTTCATGGATAGGGCTCTTCCAAGCCAAGCAGTAGTCTGCGAAGTGAGAAATCTTGTAAGGACTCTTGGGCAAATTCTTTGGAGAGTATAACTATAGCTCTCCTAGGCAGTGCTGTTCAGTGGTGCTGACTACCCCTTTCCTCACGCAGAGGAGTACAACTGAGAATGGGAGAATTCTCCCGGAAAAGATCTGCGCTCCTAACAATTGTAGTACTGAAATGCATAAAATTCAAGTGCAGCCTCTCTCATACAGAAGTATCAGCAACTACTGAGGTCATTAATAACAGAAGAGAAAATAGAAAAGGGTGTTTTGAAAAGTTTCCTTTTCTATTTTCTCAAGAGAAACATCAAGGGGCTTCTGATACTCCTTGAAGAAAATAAAATGGTTGTAGATTTGGATATATGTATATATTTTATCAGTAATACCAGAAGGTAGCACAGCAGCAGCATTAAGGAGGTAATGATTTAGTTTCTTTGGAGCTTTTTTTATTGGTTTGGGTTTTGTAGGATTTTGGGGTTGGGGTTTTTTTTAAGCATTTCACTACCTGGATAGCATGGGACTTGCATTGAAATGGCCACAAATTCAACAAAAGCCAAACACACAGCAAGGATTCACATCCTAAATAAGAGGCTCACTTTCACGACCAGCCACAAGGGGAAGGTATACTTAAACTTCCAGGTAGCCACCAATTTCTCCCTTTAGCAATTTAGTACATGCAACGACTACATTTCAATTCAAGCACTGGTCAAGTGAGTAGGAGGTGATCGTTTTGGTTTGGTCTTTCAGCCGGGGTTTTGTGGTGGGGGGAGTTGTATGTGTGTTTTTAGGTTTTGGGGGGTTTTGTTTTGGGGTTGTTTTGGTTTTGGTTTTAGATGGTTTTTTTACTTTAAGAGAATTGACAGTCTTTGTGCTTAACACAGAGAAGCCCCAAAGAGTAGCTTTTTCAATTTTCAATTAATTTGAGTTAATTAGAAGAGGGAAAAAAATGTAATATATTTCCTAAGTTTTGCTGTGAGCTTGTTCTGAATTTTCTGTTATGCATTATTCTTCCCTTCAGCCATGATTCAAGATTATGCTTTTCAACATTCATCTTCTCTTCCTATTTTTCATCCCCATTTCTAATAACTCTCAATGCTGTTATGTGTTATTTAACTATTTTCCTCTGTATTGGAGCTATCACGGTTCAGTACCTCCACAGAATTTAGTTTATATTCTTCATTTTCTGTGCTATTAACAAAGCTATTAAACATTAGAACACATATAGCAGGCTTTTCCCAAAGATCCAGCCTGATCCATTTAGCATTATTCTTTGTTTACAGTTGCCCTGCCAACTCTTAGATCATATGGCAGCATCTCCATCACAGTCAATTTGAATCAATTTTTGAAGTAAGATTTCACGAAACAGAATATCAAATACTTTACTAAAGTCCAAACATATTACATTTACTGCATTCCCTTCATTCGCCGCATTTGTAATTCTATCAGAAAGGTAATCAAGTTTGATATGCCTTTCACACCATACTTTTACATTTTCTAGGCAAAACATATTCATCACACTGTACTTGCAAAATGCAGAACCACTGGACATGCAAAGCTGAAAACAAATAGTTTTGGGGGCCCAGAGGTGGAGGAAACTTCACTGTGTGAGGATCACCCACATAAGCTACCTGACCTTTCCTAATGATTCAGCAAATACACAAATAAATCTAGGATGATTAAGCTGCCTTTGATACAATTTGTACAATTGTATGTAGCTCCAAAATCCCAATCACAGAGCTGTATGCAATCAACTTCAATACCCACTTGGCTCTGCGTTCTGTTAATTCTAGACAACAAATTTGTCCTTTAATGAACAAACACACACCAGCTACGTTATTTCCTCCCAAAGCCAGACAACGTGGCTGCTTCTGAGGTCAAGCTGTGAAAACAGTGGAAGCAAGACACAAATTATGGATGGCTGTTCTCATCTGCTGGCCTCTTTCATTCTTGGCTCTGAAATGCATGTTATGATGGCTAGAGAATAACTCTCACTCAGCTTGCACCTGGAGGCTCCTTCTTTCATTCAAATATAGAGATATTACATGCTTGTTTTGCAGCATATATTTTGCACTGTGAAAGCAACGGGCTACAACTGCTGGACAAAGGCACAGACTGGCTGCTGGTATGCAGGCCCTTCATCAATATATCCCCACTCCCCAGTTACACCAGTATAGACCATCTTATTTTAAAAGAATAAAGGGCAGTTGCATAAAGCATACAAGTCAAAGCCAGAAAGCAACCAACTTTCTGCATGAGCAAACCAAATTGGGTTTCAAGTCCCATCAAATGAGAGGCACATCCCCAGGTGGGGTGACTGGGTAGATCACTGAGTACAGATTACTGGCTCATCGTGCTATGGTTTTCCATAGAAATAAAAAAGCAAAATTATCTATGAGAATACAGTTCCCTCTAATTCTCTAGAGCACTCTGGGTCTCTGCCCCACTCTTGCTCTGGCTGCTTTCTTTGTGATCTCTATATTCACATGTCCTTAGTGAGAGAATCACCTCAGAGCCACCAGTGGGACACATCTCCCTTGTGAGAATCACAAGTTCACACTAAGATGTATAAAGTACATCATGATGCATCAGGTGCTCCCCACAGCAGAATTAGAATTACACCAAGCACCTCCCCACAAAAAAAAAAAAAGAAAAAACCACCAGAAAACAAGATGAACATCCTCATTGACCTTAAATTTTATATAGACTCCTCCTAAACTATAAACAGTGAGCTTTGCTCAACCCACAACACAACCATACCAAAAGAGTAACCTACTATGGCATTTTCTTTTGCTTTTACTTCTGTGCATCCTTCAGTGACAGTTTCTCCTATCACCCTGCTGGGTGGGAGTCATTGGTCCTCTCTGCAGAGCCACTACCACACCGGCACAGAAAGAGGCGAGCCGCTCTTTGCGGCACACTCGGCTGCCTGGCTGGGCAGAGCCCGGTGCAGCAAGCGCTGCCGCTTCTCCTCACTCTGATTACAGCTTCCTAAGGCAGCACACTCCACTCAGTGCAAGCCTTCATGCAATCAGATACTATTCCACTTGAGCACAGGTGGCAGGCACCAAATCATGATGTCAGGCTTCCTTAGTCCTCACAGTGACAGACTAAATTTGACATCACTGCTAGCGATTTTCTTTGGCAGTGCCAATACAGTACACGGTACCCTCTGTGCCGCTCACGCGCCAGGGTGCAGCACTAGGTAGCTTGTTCCTGGCATTCAAAAGAGGGTTTAATTGACTATTCCAAAATAAACATACAAACCCACTTCTCAAACTAGAAACACTCTGATCTGATCTGTCTCAAGGTTATAATTCCGTTTCTTCTGCTTTCAAAACACTGGCAATACCTTTAAGATGTAGAAGTACAAAAGATTAAGAAAGAAAACAACAAAATGTATTTAATATACTTGGCATTGGTATCAGGGCTGAGTAGAGAGACAAATCTAGGAGTAGAAGATCTTTGTAAACATACTGCCAGTCACGAAAAAAAAAAACATTTACAAATGATGCACTGGCTGCATTCAGCAGGATTAGTAATATTACAATTAAGGAACTTATAATGAATACAGTTTAAACCACGATGGGAATCCCTATTAAACGTGAACTCAAAACAATTATTATTTTAAAAGGCTTTAGCTCTCTAGTGACAGAAAATTCTATTTTTTTAGTTCTCTTTTTTTTTTTGAGATACCTCCTTTAATCCTCAAATCACTAGAAAATTAACTACAGAAAAATCTTTAAGGTTTTATTTTATGTCTCTCATTCAGACACACCACACAAGATGTAGCAAACATGATCAGCATAGAAATAAAGCATCCTGCCAAAATCAGACTAGTCAGTAAATACAGATACTCTCTGTTTAGACATGTATTTTATGTATACACAAGTTGAAGGATAGCTATGCCGCAAAGTCAGGTATAATTTGGTTCAGTGCTCCATAAATACTCTTGTATTATCTGCCAATGTCCCTGAAAGTCCTTGTTCCTGGAAGTGCCTTACTCGGAACTGCTTCCCATCTCTTACTGCTACAATATCAAGCCATTTTAGTACCAGATATTTGAATTCTAATGAGATTTCACTTGTAGTCTCTTACTCAGTGTGTTATAGGCTATTAAAACACTATTACTCACCACACTAACCCAGACTTCAAAGGAGTAAGTTCTAGGGAGTAAATCCTATTCCAAATGCCATAGATGGCATGAAAATTACTGACCTTCTAGAGGGGGGAAAAAAATTATCTACACAACAGACCCCAATTCTATTTGTACCAAAATCTTTGAAGAATGACTGCAAGAAAATCCTCCCCTCTGATAGACAGCACCTCCCCAGCTTAATAGGGCACAGTAGCTACTGCGTCAACACCACTTTTCCCCATCCCTTCTTAGGGGTCTGTATCTACTCATTGTGCTGCAAACAGTGTCACTCGGGCATTTTCCTTTGTCAGTTCAGCTCTGATTTCAGCACAGGAGTTATACCGATAGCATCACTTCTGAATTTAACACTTCTGATTATCTTTCCTGTTCCACTCCGTAACACCACTTTATAGTACAATGTTTGTACTACGTGTATGGCATCTGGGTGATGGAGCTAACAGAAAACTATTATCCACAGAAATAACTTAAAAGTTTACTGTGCTAATGCAAACAAATTCCCCAAGCATAGACCACACAACAACATCTAATTCCGTGCATGGGAATTGAAGTAGAGATATAAACATGAAGAGAGAGAGGAAAAAAAAATACATGCAGAATGCTGATAGATGGTAAAAAGCAGAAGCATGTCCTGACCAAACAACAAAAAGAAAATGAGGGCATCACTGCGCCAGGGCTCAGTGGATGGATTTGTGTTCCTTCGGTGCATACTCTCCCACAAACACATGCTCACGTGCCTGATATGCAATGCCACAGTTAGCATTTCAAGCACAGCCAACAATATCACAAGAAATAATTCCTCACAGATGATGAAGGAAATTAGAAGAGGCTACAGCATAAGGCGGACGCAGACAAATGAAAGGTTTGGGAACTGTTTCAAATTTTTTTGTTTAATTTTGTTTTAAGCAATGCTCCACGTAGGGTAACCTCAAGTTGCTGCCCAACACTGACAGGGCACATAGCCACACAGTTAAGACTCGCGACAATTTGGCATTTTCCAAGCTTTGTTTCTAATATGGGGAAAAATGTACACCATTTTCTTAAGTAGTAGCAGCACTTGGGACCTTAATAACACTGAAGCGTTTTTCTGCCTTTCCTGTCTGTCTCTTTACATGTATGTAATTCGCAGCCTCTCCGTCGTTAGTTTCCACCTTGTGGGAAGTGGTCTCGTTTTCATTTCTCCCTCTGAACAAGCCGGCAGAGGGTGACCACTGATGTTTAATTGCTGTAGCTCTATTAGCAGTTCTAAAGGTACTTACCTTAGGACGCATCTTATTATTTCCTACCATATTTGTTTTCTGTCATCCTGTTAAATTAAGAATAATTGGGATTGAGTTCAAGACAATTATAAGAGTGGCCTAATAAGTGGATTCTCTTTCCTCTTCCAATAGAGGATATTCCTCTCCCAGTACAACAAAAAAATCACTGCTGTTCTTATTTCTTACATAGACGTTATGTCTTACATAGACTTTTACAGGAAGGATGAAATAGCTGCTACTAAGCCTCATTTTCATCCATATGCTTTTTTTCTTTAAATAATACTGGTTTTCCTGGCACTGCACTGATACATTTACCCTAAAGTCAGTAGAAGTCCCATTTACTTCATAAATGTCCCATTCTTTTCCTATTGTATTCTTTCATCCTTTGCTTCTAAAAGGAGTACTTTTAAGATCACTACCTTGTCATCTGGACATATTTATTGGTCCTTGCAAATTCATTTTACACACTGCAATTTTTCCTCTTTCTTCAAGTGCCAGGCTGACACTTGACCTGACTTTCAGCTCTAAATGCCTTTCTGCTTCAAGTTTTCTTTAAAATGTTTACAATTTTCTACTCTATCCCTGAAATCAGCACACTGCCCATCCTTCATTCTGGACGGGGCAGCTACTTCTGGTTGGCTAAATTTTAACACATTATCAAACATTAATTCTAGCTCTTCCAAGACCAGTGCTATAACGTTGCACACGAGAAACACAACCTGATTTCTTCTTGAGGATGCATTGATGGAAAAATCTCAGAACTCAAATTTTTAGACCTTTTTGCCTTTAAATCCTTATGTCTTATTTTCCAGATTTTTGTAATAGGTTTTGCTCATTAGCTTTCTTTGCCTTAGTTAACCTAAAACTACTAAAAATATGAAGAGTTTCAAAACCTGCTCCTACTCTCTCATTAAAGCCATTCTTCTACTATCTTGCTGTGCAAGCCACCTGTTGCTTCTGGTGAAAAATAAAGGGCTTTCTAAATGTCCTTCAGTTATTTTATACATTTCCAATGAGGTTCAACTCCAGTGAGATATTTCCTCTTTTTTTTTTTTTTTTTTTTTTTTTTTTCTTCTTTTCTTCTCCCCTCTCTAGTTTGCTCAGCTTGTGGCTGCAGTCATCTCTCAGACCCGTGAATCGGAAGGAGAGCTGTTTAGCCTCACATCAGAGCTTCTAACCAACCGGTATAACCAGCATCAGCCTCTGCACAGGGCGATCCACATCAGCAGGCTACAGCCAAGCACTTCTGAAAGGTTCAGTACTCAACAGGAGATGAGCTGAATACAGCTTAAATCAGAGCCATCAGCAGCTACAGAGAGATATTGAGAGCTTATCCCAAACGAACTGTTGTCTAGCCAGCTTCTATACAAGAGCTGTATTTTTAATAAATCAACAAAGGAAAAAAGTCTTACCCACTGAAGGACTGGCAGAGGTACAGCACAGATAGTTAAAAAGACAAAAGCAACAGGATGCTGATCAGTGCTATGGTCCCCAGCAGTGCAGTAGCGAAGTACAAACCTCCATCATCTCGGTCTTAGTCAGTTTGGTACAAGTTAGAGTGAACCATCTGACACCTCCTCGCTGGCACACAGCCATTTCTGTGAATGGAGCTGTTGATCTCCTTACAGTTTGTAGTAAATTATAGTAGACACGTCAATAGTTATCAGTACTACTGTGACACTCAGAAAGGAAGTTAAGGATTGAAAAGCTCTGGCCTCCAAGCAGCCCTTTGTCCCATCACATCACAACTGGTAAATACTGCTAGATGTAGTAATAGTGACACAGATACTGACAGATTCAATTCTGTTTTGATGGCAATCCAAAATCTCTATCAGGAAATTAATTCATGCTAAAGAAATAAATCTACTCTCTTTAAGAAGTCACTTTATAATTAATTATACTCCAGCTTTTAAAGCATTTTGCAGAGTGCAATTCTCTCTAATATAATTATGTCACAAAACTGCATTTTATGGCAAATCTGAATTGAGAAGTCTAGCCTGGAACGCCAACAGTGGGACTACTTTAATATGAAGCTCCAGTAGGTGTTTTTAACAAGTATTGGCAAAAGCAGGTAATAAAATACTACACAGCCTTGAGACAAAAATTAATGACACAATAAACAGTAAGAAATTAAGAAGCTGGCATGTATTCTGTTCCGGAAGCAGAAATGACACAATCAGTTGTCTCTGAGCACTAGCTTTCATGCTGCCTGTAACATTACAGACCTTGTTCAGATATCTGAAGTATCACATTTTTTTCCCATAGCAGAGCTCCAGCCCAGACACAGCTCAACAGCACCACATCCATGCCATGGGCAGCACCTCACACCCCGTGCCTCTGACACCCTCCCAGCAACTTTAAGTGACACTCAGCACTGCCACCTTCTCCCAGCACAGTGGAAGGCATTGCTCACCCACTTGGGGGAGTATGGAGGCATTTCCCTTCTCAGAGTGCTGCGAGTACAGCTAATGGAGAGATTTACCCAAACCTAAGCTTGGCTCAGCGTACACATGGCAGTCTTGGTACCAGTGTGCCTGGTAAGGCAGTGAAAAACCAAGCACCAGTTCCTTCCACTGCACACTAGGTAACCCTTCCCACCAAAAACTTCCCCACTCATCTTCCCATCCCACCCCAACTCCTCTTCCCCATCATCCTCTGCTGCTTCACCTCTGCAACACAGGTTTTTGGTCATCTTTTTTCACCCACTCTCTCCTTCAATATTTGCTCCCTAACTCATTCAAGTTGGCCCCTATCCTCACTTATTTCCTCTCCTCAAAAAGGTGATTCTGTTCCACCTTCACATGGAATAATCTGAATTTTTGCTTTTTCTCAGAGAAACACAGCTCAGACAATTAACAATCATCCAAGACTTCAATGAGAGTTCAAGTCAAACCTTTAAGAAATTCAAGATAGTCTTGCACTGGAATTCTTTTCCTCCTCCACACCTCATGTTAAAAGATCCTCCCCTGTTTTGCAGCTACAGGCAAATTAGAATTAATGAGACTGAAAATACATTTTTCATTCTATAGGAAATTCTGACATTTCAGATCAATTTTTCTAAAACAGAACAAAAGACTAAAACTCTAAGGCTGCTAAGTCATATTCATTTCATAGCATTACACAATGGTAGTGTAAAATAGTAAATCTGAAACATGAAATATTAGCTAAATTAGTTTCAAAAACACTGTTTTGTTTATTTTTATTACAACATGTAACATTAATCAAAAGAATTAGCTATTATCAGAACAAAAAAGGAAACTTTTTTCATCAAAATACAAACATTCCCACAATGGATTTTTTTTATTTTTTTTTTTTTTTTTTTTTTTTTTTTTTTTACAAAAACTGCATTTATCTTCTACCACTTCTTTGCAGGCAGAAAGGCACTGTACAGTTCTGAAAAGCTTCAAGGTACTATCCAGATTTCAGGGTACTCTAATCCACCCATAACACTAGAGTCATTACACATTTAAGATGAGTGTCCTTCACCTTGGCCAAATTTGACCTTATCATGATACACCTAACCAACTAAGCTAATAGAGCTCTGCACATGCAAACACTGTTTTCAGTTTCTGGTCCTTATGTCTTAATCCCTCCCCATTGAGAGTGTTGAGCGTGACATTCACAAATATACCATAAGAATTCTGTAAGAAGTTTTAATCCACAACTTCCCACCTGGACCCCTTATTTCCTGGCTGCTGATTTGAACAACATGGATTCTGGAAGTTTGTAGGCACATCCTTCTGCATGACTGAAACCAAACTCAAATATTTCTTAATGGGCACTTATTTTATGTGAAAATAAACTCTTAATTATATTACTTCATTGCAGAATTCAACTTTTACACTGCTTCCCAGCTATAGCAAACTGGGCATTCCTGAGAAAAGCCTCAATGCAAAATAGCATTTTATGCTCTCTTTAGAGATCTTATTCACTCAAGATCATACCAACCATATTTGAGTCAGAGATCCATCAGAATTAAGTACCCTACTTCAAATGAGCAAGAAGCCATTACATGGCTTCCTACCAGTTCCCCAAACACCCTCAGGCATGCAGGTACTCTCTCCGTGTAGTCTAATGGTGTTCCTTTACACAGAGGAGTCTACAATTTGGGGTATAAATGACCCCTGAGCTAGAATCAGAAAAAGCAATTGGGTAACATAAGTCACTTCATGACTCACTGAAGCCTTCTGGTTTCCTTTGCACAGATTGAAGCATAACAGACCACAGAGAAAATGACCAAACTCAGTCTCTAAGCTCTGATAACAACAAAACAGTCACATGGATTTCCAGTTAAGGAAAGAAGCCTAAAAGATTTTCAGAGCTTGTCTGTCTCGTGGTATTTTAATTAGATTGCTCTGGACCTCAAGTCACACAGTGAGTCTCTGGAGCAAGCTAGTATACAGTTTTGACCTTTTTAGGTACTATCAGTAGAATTCAACATCTCTTGCAGATGTGAATGAGATGCTAGCCAGAATACAGATTTGATAAAAGATTTAAAGAAAAAGAAAAAGCTTCATAATTTGCAATGATTTTGTGAGAAGCATTTGACACATACTTACCTAAACATATAAATAAAAATGGCACCCAGGTTTTAAATGATTAACCAGAAGTACAAGACTACAGTAGTTAAAAAAGGCAATTTGGAACAACTGATATTATAGAAATTCCACTGATTCAAAAAAAAAAAAAAGTAGTACAGAATCTATGGTTTCGAAATGTAATTTCAGAAAAATATTAACTACAATCTGAATCTAATTTTATTTTCTATATTCAAATTTGGTTGAATACATGGTATGAGTATTGTCTATCAAAAAGCCCATACAACAATTTTTTAAATATCTCATTTGCAATTCTGCTCTATCGTTGAAAATTTCTAGTACTGCAGCTGCAAAGGCTGCTAAATCTGCCTGGTTTTCTGACCGTTTCCAGTTACACATAAAAATATTTGAGCTGCTGAATTCTTGCAGCCATATTTCTGTTAGATTACAGACACTTCTACTCAGTCCCCCACCCTTTTTCTCACGGTTGGGGCTTCAGGTTATGCAATAGGCTGTGACATAACATCGCAATATGTAATATAACCCGATGCAACACAAAAAATAAGGTCTTATCCTAGGTACACAGCACTGCAAAGGATATTCTCTGGATGCTGTTTGTTCTGTCATCATGTGTCTGTAGTTTATATTATAAGGTTGATAAAAATACTAAGAATTTTTTCTTAAAAGATGCTTCACTAACACAACTATAATTTCTTCTGCTCTGCTTCTTTAATCCCTAAAGATCTTTTTAATAAGCCTCTCCCACAGAAACTGATTAAAATCCACATCTTTCATATCTTTTGATTACAAGAAATAGCACAAAGTAGATCATATAAGGTATTAGTAATTATGCTGAAACTGCATTTTAGCAGACTGTTCCCTTTGATTTATTTATTTCTGGACGTCCATGAATGAGCATAGTAGGCTATTACATTACAATATTTCAGCATCAACAGGAAATCACAGTCCAGCATGTGATTTACTACATGACAATTCTACTATAGGAACAAAATAAGAAATCAGTTATATCAGTGTTATTAATTACAAATGAAATTACCTTGGTAGAATCTGAAATTCACTTAAAAGCATGAATATTTGCTACCTATAATAAGTAAAGCCATAACTCCCCCCATTTCAGACTTTAGGTCAAAAAAATAATTCAATGTTAAACTTAACATGAGAGTCATCTGGATTTAGGAATAGAATAAAACTTTTCCGTGATGGGACATCTCAGCTTTCTGTTAAAGCATCTATTAAACACTATTGCATTTTTTTTGTATGAAATAAGTCATTAGAGATTAGTTTTCTACTACGGGCTTTTGCAGTTCCTGCTTCAGTTTTGGAAACTCTCGCCGTCGCACTGGCGGAACGGAAACTGCCAGGCAGCAGCACAGCCAGAGGGAGCGGAGCAAGGGCTTCACCCATGCTCTGCTGAGACTGGGCAGGAGACTGTCTATGAATTTAAAGTACGAGGAAGGAATAAGCCCTCACTACAAGGAGTGATAACAAAGAAAAAACTAGCCCTTTGCTGTATCTATTATTTCCCAAGGCCTTCTGAAATCACAGTCTCCAAATAGAAGCTACACATATAGGAGAAAGCCCAGTTACAAATCCTCATGAAGTACAAAACCACTGTCTTCTTGCAGAGAAAGATGAATACCACAGCCGACACTTAGCCCTGAATGTATGTGCTACCGAAACATCAGGGAGACGTGTCAGACAGAACTGAAAACATTCACTCAAAATGCATCATTTACTGTACAATTCTCCTGTATTAATAGCTATGGAAAAAGTACAAGAGAACAAATTAACATCAGCAGCCTTTCCCTCCATGGCCTTCCCCTTTGTTCCTTATGCATGTCCAATCTAGTTTCTCCCAGCGGTCCAGAAAAACATCACCTTGAGAGGCATCTTTAGGCGTCTTATTCCTTGTGTAGCAAAACAACTTTTATCAAATGGGTATAATTCAACATTAAAATGAAAAAGACTGAAAATTACAAACTGTAAACACATACCAAGTAAAGATCATGAGACATACTAGGGACTGTTAAGTCAAACTTCCTTGGTTCAATAACTCAAGGGTGAATCTCACAGTGGAATCCACTGCTAATTATCTGAAACCTAACAGGATCTTAATATGGTCTAGGCTGCTCTAACTTCCAGCGTTTCATGACTTGCCTAGGACTACATGGACTCTAGCATAAATTAGTCTTATCCAAGCAGTATGTAGAGCGGGGGCTTGTTTACATTCTCTGATTCCAAGGTAAACCCTTCAGCAACATTAGGTAGGCAGTAGAGAGCAGTATTAACATAATTACACACACAACTCAGGGTTATCTGAAAAAACCAACCTCCTGCAAATCAAGTTATGTTTTGGATGTCTGTGGGTAATCACGAGAGAAGTCTATCACATAAGCACTTCACGCATAGTCTCCCAATCTCCCACCCTCATTTCCAGCTCTCTCACCCTCAGTAGGAAATTCTGTTGCTTTCTCTGACTTTGTGCAGGTTATCTGACAATATCAAGAAAGGACTTTCAAAGAGGTTCAATTCATGCACGTGAAAATGTCACTTCTTACCATGGTTTACAACTCAATTCGTGATGAAAGAATAGGATTTTGAATAATTCTAACAACTCTGAATCTAATAACTCATGGACAGGGCTGGCTGACCAACCATGCCTGTCTCCAAAGCGAAGCTCTGCAGCAACACTGCTGAAGCGTGGTGAGCTGTTTCTCACAACACAACCAAGAAAAAGGGCAAAGTGACCCCTCTATCTTGGTGACCTTGCCTCATAATTAAGAGTAAATTCTATTGGCCTCCTGGTGAACCTTTGTACAAAAAAGCAAGTCATTTAAATTTCAGGTGGTCTGACATTTTAAGCATTTGTAAAAATAATATTACTTTTCATGCTAAATTAAAATTGACAGATACTATGAGTGAATTCATTTGCTAATAGCTGATTTCAAAGCTGTAAGTTTGTGATCTAACTCACAAAGTGATATGATAAATACTTGTGTCTTGTTACGAATTGTTGACCCACGGTGCAAAGTATTTATGTACAGTTATCCACATGATTGTCCCTATTTAATACTTGACTTCTCTTCTGAGACTACTAATCAAGTTGTCAGGGTCACAAGGTTTATACAGATGTCCTGTAAAAAACTAACAAGCAGTACAAAATACCTACCACGTCTTACAGGACACCTAACAGCTTATCAGGTGGTTAAAATTTGACTGATGTGATCAAATTGAAACTTATGACCTAGCGTGGAGGAGGTTCTCCATCTCATTAACAGTCCTCTGGAGCAGCTCCTTAGTACAGAAACATTTTTCTTAGTGCCCTGTTTCTCAAATAGTTTTGTCACCAAGCAGGGTATTTCCATCAATATTATGTGAGGCTGGAATACAACTCAGTGAGGGAGAAACCCGAAAGAAAACAAGACCAAACTCAATGGGCCCTGCAAAACAGACTGCACACTTATTGTGAATAAAATTCTCTACTAATGAGTTTCCAAGTTTCTATAAAATCCAAATATTTGGCAAAGTGTTCCATTTCACATTTTAACATCCTCTGGCATAAACTGTCATGCTTTAATTAAACACAGAATGCAAATCACATCCCCAGGAGATGATGCCTCTAGCTGCTTCTCTTTCAATAAGCCAGTGTGGAATCAACCTGGCAGTAATGTAGCACAGAGACCAGGGCAACGGTGCACCTCGTGGGGCTGAGCTGCTCAAATGCCACTCCGAGGGGCAACTCCTCAAGAGTTATTGGAGACATCGCTTACAGCCAGGCTCCCCGTCAGCAGAGAGGAAGCCATCCATCTCTGCTGTTGTCTTCCTGATCAGTAGGCTGCATTTGCTGGCAAATGCAAGACAGTTTGATTAGCTAGGCTAGTCTTACACACATTTTGTTTGCCTTCAACGCCAGAGAAAAAAAATCCATACTCTGAGGCCTTGTCACACTAAGGTTCCCCATGGGAAAGCCCTCAGCAACCTTGGGAAACTATGGGAGCTATCGTACAGAGTGCAAATAGCAGGCAACACTTTGCTCATCTACTGTTTAAAACTACCCTTAGCAGATAACACCATGTAAGAATAGCACTTCCGTGTAAAAACACTTTGTCTAGTGACTGAATACCTCTCTATCAGGAAGCTAAGAAAAATATAGATACAATATGGAAAACAGAATCATGCTAACAGAGGAAGATTGTGTACTTCCAAGTATCATATCAGGATATTCAATATATCTTCATTTTCTCTCCCCCTCAAGTATACCAGGTCACGGAAGTCAGACATGTTTTCGAAACATGAAAATGGAATGGAACCAAAATTGTATTTAGTTTATCATACATGGAACCAACCAGAATTCTTCCAAGGCTGCTTAAAAAAAAAAAAGAAAAAAAAAAAAAAAAAGAGAGAGACAGCTTCCACATAGGCAAGCTTTGTTACATACATCTTAGGAAAGTATCTCTTCTGACAACAGCTAATTCAAATATCAGAGTCTAAGTGTATAATACACTACCCACACTACTGGGAATCCACTTCTGAAGAGTCCACTTTGACTTCAAAGATCATTTCTGAGACACAGGAACTCTGTACAACAGCAGGAAAAGTCCTCAGGATTCTTTCATACAAAAAGAGTTTGTCCAAGATGACTGACAGAAGTGTGAAAGGTACAGTTCATCCTACAGCACACGCCGTGGAAAACAGACAAACAGAGGGCATGCATACATTTTAAAATATCTGAAGCACTGTACTCGTATTAAAAAATGAGGCAAGGAAAATCCATTCTCCACCACGTGCATTTTTTTCTAGACTGCTACTCAGAATCAGTATTCTGTGCTGTAGATCTACAACATGCTCAACTCGCCCTTGTCATCATCAGGAATTATTTTTTTCCCTCAAATTATTTTTTAAACCAAGATTCTGTATTTAGGGTCCTACATGAAGTACCTGGATGCATAAATACTCATTTTTGTGCAACGTGCCTTTGCATCACTCGGGGTGGTCGGTTGCTACGAGGTAATTCAGCGTATAACTAACTCCCTGCAGCCATTCCTCAGATCTAGCTAAAGCTGCTGTATAACTTGTTCTTTGCACTGAAACATTTCACTGATGCTGTCGGCATCTCCTTGGCTAAAAGAGACAAGCAGTACCGTAGCTGGTAAATGGAGAGTGAGGGAAAGACAAGCTCTGGAGGAAGTATCTATTTCACAGGGAAAACAAACTAATTCCTCTAACCAAAATAAATAGCTGTCAAGTGTTAGATGTCTTTCATCTGGGTTGGAAGAAACAAAGACATTTGCAATTAGATATTGCACAGGGTTCAAAAGTTGAGGGAACCACATATCACAAGTTCAACCCTTAATAAAAAAATCATGAACATTTATTATTAACAATCCTTAGTGGTAAATATCTTCATCTAAAATTCTTAATTGACAGGGACTTATCAGAATTTTTTCACAGGGCAGCAAAAGGAATATTTCACTCAGGCACCTGTGGCTGTGTGCGCCTGCCTTCTCGCTGGGGAAAAGATTATACAGTTTAAGTAAAATACAGAAGAAAGACTCTATGTTTAGACAGGCATGTCTATGAATGCTAAGTAAGGAGTGATGCTCTGAAGCTGGTGAAGTTCTTGGAATTCCCATGCTGGCCATACAGCATACATACAGTCAGCCCAATATTAACGAGCCAGAATAAGGAAACCGGAGTGCCTATATGTCAGAGCTCACTTTAATGACTAGGCAACAGAACTATTCTTCAGGCCAAGGTTCTTTTTCAGGCTAAGAATCAGCAAAAATTGAATCCCTAAAGATATTAATTTCTTTGTTTTGTGGCCCAATTGATGTACTGTGACTGAAATATCCAGGCTCCGAATTGCTGTGATCCTAAGCAAAACATTAGTTTATATCACAGTGCACTTAGTAATACGGGAAAATACACAAAGTTATTTTTCTGAATTATAGCCCCCATCACTGTCGGGATTTTGGCAATGTTGAGCCTAAACCTATTGCAGATTTCAGTAAAATTGCAGATGCTTTGCTCCTCCGGGCACAGGGCGGGAGGACAATGTGACAGGGCACACAACAACTGCAACTTCCTCTAGAGACAAAAGATTTCAGATTCTCTCTGTGAAACTTTTGGCCTTATATAATAAGAATGCAAATCACTTCATGCCTTTTTCAGGCTTCTTTTTTCTTTCACCTTCATTGAGATCTTATTTCCCTGGAAAGCAAGAGAACCACAAATTACTGGCAAACAAAAATATTTGCAAATGCTAACATTCAGGCACAACCACTAGTAGAAACAAGCATGTATCTTCTCCAAGCACATCCAAAATCTCTTTTGGGTGATTATCAACACAACTCCGCTCTAGTGAGTCATCAAAAGAGACTGGTTTCATTTGCAAAATGCAAATGCTGATTCCAAACAACACGACTGTACTAGCATTGGTACACACATTAACTACTTAGGGCAAGTAATTGTTATTTCAATATTTAACTGGAAGATAACATGCTTGTTCTTACAGGTTCTGATCTACCTTAGAATTTTCCTAGCCAAACCAAAGGATATCCTACACATCTGTATGCATTTTTTACACAAATGCGATCATTTTTTTTTATTTATCATTATTCTACTGAAATAGAATAGCCCACCTTATTCTGTTTAAGTACTTAACATTAGTTTGAGATAAAACTAGGAAATGCATTAATATTAAGTCAGTTCCTGGGGCTTTGTTTTATGCAATCCCTAGCTAAACTCCAAAAGAAAAAGCTGGCATGCTGCTTATTAAAGGCACTTCCGATTCAGTTCATTTTCCCCAGGTGATGTACGCATTTATTCACACTGTGCTGTCACCTTGCTAGATAGTCACTTAAATTTATCTCAGAACAAAAAAAATTAAATAAAATCGCGTTACTTTTGTTTTACGAATTTACACATATCCCAAAGCAACAAAAAAGCCATATTTTGAAGGAAGAAAAAATATTTTCTTCCCCTCCAATTTGGCTTTTTTCCTACCTGCTTGCTACTGCAAAATACTTAGCTTCTAATCAAAATAATGAAAGCAGGGCTTCTATGCTCAGAGGTTTTCATTTGAATAAGCAAGGCAATTTCCATTTCAAATGTATGTTCTGTCATGCTTCCACAAAACAGAAGAGTGTCGTTTCTCATTCAATGCAGATGCCAAGTTATCCAGGTTCTTATATCCCTCCAGAAAAACAGAAAACCTTCTCAGCTTGCTCACTGCTCAGCACAGCTAGCTTCCTTGTCCAGCCTGAGGTTTGACTCCAAAGTTTAAATGCAAAGTCTGCCCAACTCCTGGTTTCTATTCTTAAGTCTGACTCCACATACAAATTTTTTTGAGGTTGCTGCATCTCAGTTTTTCCCCCACATGTTACTTTCCTCACACACGGGTATTGATGACCCTAAAGTTTGGTAAAGACTTTGATAGACTCAGAAAAAAGTACTGTTCTTACGAAATCAATCCATGCAACAGCCAGCTTTGTCAGTTGTGCAATGTCTTCTCCATCAGCTCATCTTGTTGGAAGAAACAATGCAGACATTAAAGTGAAACTACAGATCAAAATTTCATACTGAAATTAATTTTTAAAAAGTCTTCTTAGAAAATCTCTTTTTTAACCAGCATAAGCAACTTTGCAAAGAGTGATTGATAAGTTGGTCTGTTTCATCGTGTAAATCTTTAATTTCATTTGCTGTCTTTGTTACTCTGACCCTAGCAATAGTCCATAGATATTTAGGTAGCTTTCCACCAGAGTGCTTTCAGCTTTTGAATACTAATGCTAGCTGTAGTGAAGAAGAAAAATAAATGGCTGTAAGGGACCACAGAACTAGCTGTGAATATCTAACCTGTTGTTTGTAAGGCATCATGTTTGCTGGAATTAAAGCAGTCATTACCAGCACACAGGAACCCATCACATTCTTAATGAATTGTGAGGCTGTGTTGGGAAAATAACAAATATCTTTACCTGAATAAGCATTAATGTTGTAACAACCAGAAAAAAAAATAAAAATCAATAGCTGTATAAAGCCCAAGGCTAAGAACAGAAAAACAGGACTGGCATGCATACAGATAACCTTACCAGTGAAGAAATCGAAGAGATTCTGGTTTACTCTGCATCTCATCATGGTGCATGACAGATTATCAACAACTTAAAAAGTATCCTTTGATACAAGCACAGTCAAGGCCCAGGGACATGACTTTTTACCACCTATATTCCCTCATTCTGCATCACCCCAAGCTCATTAGACTTCAAAGAAAGGATTTTACAAGACTACTCTTGGCAAAGCAGTAGCATGCAATAGCATAGTGAGCCTTCCCACTGCTTCAGCCAGGAGAAATGCAAGCTTGGGGGGAGAGTCACAGAATGCCCCCTGTTCCCTTGGTCAGCTGATGCAGCATCCACATTCAGTCTCCCAGGGGAGAAGGTTCAGTGCATGAAGAGGTATTTCCCTGCCAGCTGGCCAGATCCGTCAGACACCAGATGTAGAAGCAATCGTTTGCCAATCCCAGCAAAGAGAGGTGTTAAGCATAAGTAACCATTACTGCTGAAAGAGCAGCAGTGGAAAAGTTGCTAAAATTCATCTCTACCTTGTTCCCCACTTCTGCTAGAAGCCTTATCTAGGCTTTAATTCCCTCTTGTCTCCACTACTGAAATTGCCTTAAAAATTCTTATTACATTGCTATGCTTTCAGAACTGCAGAAAGGAGTCAAGAATACTGCAGCACAACTCCACTTACTCCAGAATGCTCATATCATTTCATCTTGAAAGTAAAAACTATGCTCCTAGTTTTAAATGCCACCTTATTATTTTTCCTACACATCCAGAACTAGCTCCTTATAGTCTCCCTTCCTATGCTCTGTTTCTTTCCAGGCATTCTCCAGAGCGGAGAACCAAGTACCAAGGACTGGGCTGTCTTTGACATACCCTAGAATTTAGTGATAGTAAAACTTCACCTTTTCTTTTTTGATAATTCTTTTGAAAGAATTATGTAGGGTTAAATGGAACGAGGAATTGGACTCTGCCTTTTACAAATGCAGAAGGGAAGTAGAGTCTAAAATTTGCCTTAAGAGTCACCAGAGCAAACTATGTTGGCGCATGTCCTCCCAAATCCTCCATTTGTTTTTTCCCTGGTCTGAAAACTGAAGTTTCTGGCTCCTAAAAATGGATGAGCAATGACAAAGCATGAAGTCTAACAACATTAAATCAACAAGTAAAATGAAACTATTTTCTTCACATCACATGAAGAAGCATTTGCATGTGTGTAAATTACTTTCTTCTCAAGTAACAATTGCTCTGAGCTCATAGTCTGGCCTCTGCTATAAGACTCAAAACTGATTGGGCTTGACTGACCTATACCCTTCCCACCCCCCAACACCTTTCATCTTTTCTCAAAAGCAGAATGTATTTGTTTGTAGCTTCAAAAAAGGCACAAAAAATGCAAATTCACTTTCTAATTCCTCTTCCAAATTGAATTAGCAGGTTTCTGCAACCTATGACAGAGGACTGTAGTTATGAGCAAGAGGGTTCCCTAAATCCTTTTGACAATTAAGGCTGATTCTCACTCTACACAACCATTTCCTGTTTAGGCTGTATTTTAAGCCACTCTCTCAAGCTCACTACAAGCTGCCAAGTGTGCCGTAGCGGGCTACCATTTCATTCTTGGAGTTCTGCTGCATGAAAGCAAGCAAAGCACACAGTGGAGCTCACAAACAGTATGGCTTACAATAAAGAAAAGTAGTCTATCTTTACCATAAATTTCAGTCACCACTGAGATAACAAGTACCCACTGAGCAGGGCAAAGAGCATTAATAGGTTGGAAGCTTTGTTTTCTTATTCAAGTAAAAGAGCTCCGTTGTTACTGCTGCTGGATTTTGAGTTCTCTTTTGTAGACAGAGTTTAACAGTAACTGTGAACAGCTGTTATTTGCTGTATAGTTGTTACTAAGAGGATTTCCATTAAAAGATTTTTTTCTTGTAAAATGAAAAAGCACTTAGGCACTATGTCTCAGAATACATGGATCCAGATGAAAAGCGCAGCTCCTAAACGGACCGGAGCTTCAGAATCCTAACACTCATTTTCAGAACATAAGCCTCTAATATTTGAGCACAAAATCACCTTCCAGTGATACATCTTCCTTCCAGTATTTACACCTAAGATCAGGGTCTGACATCTGCTGCTGTCTGAAGAAAAATTCTTTTCAATATTAACACTGACCTAAGGCTTCACGGTCTCTTTAAGCTGCAAATTAATTACTCAGAGTAACATGCTTATACACACAACCACTAAAAAATTTATAAAGTAATCAGTAATAACTGAACCACAAGCCATATTCTTCAAATACTGCCTGTTTAACCAGTTTTCAAGGAGACGTAATGACACAATGGGAACAGTTAATAGTGAGAATTTTTTTCACCTTGAAGTGATCCACCTTTCACCCAAGAAGATAGTAGACATTAATATTAGCATCTAACCATGGTGGTTTCTTAATGATGTGTCATTCAAAAGAACTCTGCCCAATTATTTTCAATCTTTGATTCCAGAAATAATCCTGCTATTACCAGGCCCATGCAAAGTTCCTAGCAAAGTACCTCTACTGTAAAACAACCTACCTCCATTCAAAGCAATGCAACTTTACTGATTTAGATGTCTTAATTTCCTCCCCCAAAACCCCAATCTTGTTAAAACCCCCAAGCAAACACTTATGTGCACACACACCCCCCCCCCATCAGATATGGCATTTTCCAAAAGCACAATCCACTCATTCAGCAAGTATTCAACCCTTTGTATTCTGAACAAGCGTAACATCTCTGCCTTAAGCTTTCTTTGTGCAGAAACAATGGGGTTTAAAACCCCACAGTACACTGTCATTTCTCGCATACAAAGATTTTGGCAGTTTTGCTGTCGCTAACGCAGACTGAACATCCTGTCGGTATCGTATTCTGAGCACCGAATTGGCAGAATGAACTGTGTGTAAGTGAAGCCTACAAGTACTGTTATTCCAGAAAACTATATGTAGTTTTGTATATGTACACTACAAAGAAGTTTGTCTGAGAAAGAGCATCTTTCAAGCCAGTTTGCTTTTACCCACACTTCTTCAAGATTAGGAATCCAGCAGCACCGGCAGTGCGGCTACAGAATGTATTAAGCACTTCATCAACAACATCAGCTCAGACGTGTCAGCAGTCTGGCGGAACTAGAAGGGAATCATATGTGGAAATCCTCACAAAAACCTGCACTTAAAGTACTCCTGCTGGTGCGCGACACAGCATGGGGAAGTTGCACAGCTTCCACTGTGCTGATAGAAGTGCTGGCTTTCAGGTAAGTACTTAAAACAATGTCTCTTTTGCTTATGTCTAGTGACTTCTAAAGAGAAATTAAGGACCCCAGGATTCTTTTCAAAATGAGTAGAGAGATTTAATCATTCTGTACTGGCCAACACAGCCTCTCTCAATAAAATGATACCCACTAGCCATAGCTTTAGCGATTGCTAACCATCTAATTAGATGCTGGGATCTGCTATGACCAGTGCATTGCTATTCCTTAGCTTCTCATTTCAGACAGAGCTTTAGAACGCTCTGGGGATCTAAAAAAATACACAACTACCTCCTGCCATTGCCCCATGTAGTGCTTACCAGGTTAGCACTCGTAAACTAGAAAGAGAAAACACTGAGCCTGGCAAGCAACCCCCACATGAGCCAAGCTGGCACCTGTGGCTACCTGACAGATAATTGCACTCCTTAGAGCTTCCCTGTCCTCAATGCTGCATTCCATGGGATAGCTCATTTTGCACTGCTTCCCAGCACACAGTAACACTGGTACCTTCGTTGTGTGCATCTAGAGGCAAATGAGCTCACTATGTGCGAGCTGACATTTTTTCAGAGCTGTTCCGAGTAAGTCCTGGCAACATTCCCAAATTCTCCCACTGTTGGTGGCAAGGCACAACTAATATATCTGTGATAGACACTATCTTGTGTCATTTGCTCTGCCAGACCATGCTGGAGCTGGAGATAAAGAACCGATTCACCAAAAAGGAATCTCAATGCATGTAATTCTCACAAAAACCAGGAATACATTTATGGCACTCTCCCTCCTTGCACCAGCCTGATCAGATTATTACATTCATGAAGGCAGTCTTCAGGGATTTTCTCTATGATAGCTTGGAAAAGAAGCTGTTTCAATCTTTTCCCGTGCCACCATGAACTTTTAATAAAGCTAAATCAAATTTCCCTCAGCCCTCTAAGTATCTAATCTGCCAATGATGATCTAAAAAGGTTCAGTTCCTCAACCACTTTTCTTAAAAAGAGGAGTTGCTTTCGCTGCTTATCATTCCTATCAACTCCACTGCAAAATTGCCCTGGAAGAACCAGGTTTACTTTGTCTTTATATTCAACAGCTGCATCTCCAAACTCTCTTTAGCTGCTCTGTTACACTTGCACAGCTACAGACGGAAGCATCTTCTTTCTTCGCTAGCAGCCTGTAGTCCCCTCCTGCTCAGGGATTTGATCATTGGTCTGCAGCCAACTATGACTCTTAACAAGGCAAAGAGGTTTTAGATTTACAGGCCGCTACATATCAGCAGTTGGGACCAGCGGGCAGATTCTGTATCAAATACCTCCTTGAAAGAGAACGATACAACCAGCAGATTTGTCCCATGCTTACATCAGGTTAGGCAGACTAACCCCAAGTGCGGGATTAGGGTCACTACCAATTCTGCAAACCCCTGTCTTCTAAATTCAGACTCAAGTTTCCTTTACCATACTATTTTTTTTCCCAGATCTGTAAAACCTTGGACATCAAATACAGTTTTAGCATCAGAGGCAAAAGTACTGTAAAAGCACACTTGTGTCAGTAAAGGGACACCACTATATAAAAGTCAATAGAGTACTTGCTAGTATTTTTTTAAGACTACTCTTGAGCTTTTTTGGTTTTGTTTTGGTTTTTGTTTGTTTGTTTTTGTTTTTTTTTTTAACTAGAAGCTCCTTAAATCCACATAGAAAATAGCATACCAGTCAAATTGGACACATACACAACATTCATAAAATAAAGGCACCTTCCAGCTAATTTATACTGATATCATAATGATGAAATGGTGTAGTATCTGACCTTCTCAATTACCTTCTGCGCCTGATTTTGCTCATGATTGCGTTCTATACAGCTGATCTAGTCCCTCAAAGGTGTTTTTCCTGGCTGTGTTTGTCCTTTGTGGTTTTGTACAGGTATATCACCATGAATAGATACTATGATCTGTATCTATGTTCTGTTAGATAGAAAACAAGAGGAGCCACAATTCTCTTAAATTGACTATTTATCTTCAAGTTTCAAAATACATGATGCTAGAAGATTGCGTTTAAATTCAGCACTTAAATTCCTTGAGTCAGCATTTAAATTCTTTGAGGTGTGAATGAGGTGCTAACTCTATTGCTGAATTGTTCCATATTATAGGAGTATATCTTTGTTGAAGTAATTGAGTTTCATAATGGCCTATTTCTTGAGAAATAAGAATTCAGTTAGCCTGAAATATGTTTGAATTAGTAGACTGAAAAGCAGCTGTACCTAAAAACCAAACAAGGTCAAGTCAGTGGTGAGAGTTCTGTCAGACAAGCACAGTAAGTTTTAGACATAAACACAAAGAGTAAGAGAAAAGCATATTGTCAAAATATTTCACTGATTAAAAGCTGTAAAACATAGATTTAGTAACTAACTTAAGACTATGAAGAAGCAAGCAATGAAACCAAAATTTGAACCCATATCTTTAGGATACAGGCTTGTTTTCAAGCTGCAAAATGAATTAAAACTGAAGAATAACTATTTTCTTCGTTTTAAGTATTTGTATTATAGCAGACATGATTCAGGCTGACTTCAAAGCTTTTATTGTTTGTTTTTTTCCCTTTGGGAGATTATTCTTATTAATATTTCTCCATTGTTTTTGTTTGATTGTTCTATTATGGATTGAATTCACCCCTGAAAAACAAGTTTAATTATTTTGCACCTGCTTTAATCACAGGTTGAAATCTCATTTCATAAATTTAATATAATATATACACACACTCACCACATGCCTTTACTAAGCGACTGCACATGCAGATAAAGCACCCAACTCTACGGATATACACTGTAGGCACATAATCCGATCTAACCACAGGCGCATAAGCAGAAAGGAGGCCATAATCCACTCATTTACACAGGTATAAATCAGTAACAATCTCACACTGTTAAAAAGAATTACACTCTCATTTTAAAATATGTATATAACAAATACACATGCATACTGTTAGAGTGGGTTTGAAGCCTTATGTCCTCAGGTTTCATCACCAGCTGTGGGCAACTAGCCCTGCTGGCCTCCAACGCTCTACAATTCTTGCTGCACTAGCAAGGACATCCCACTCTACCAGAGGGATATCCGAGACATCTGCCTACACACACGGTCGCTTACTGGAAATGGAGAGCGTGGGCAAGGAAGGGGCCAAGCATCAGCATATTTCATCCCAGGATGTGTGAAGCCAACCTGAGGCTCTGACCTTCCACCGCCCTGCAGGCTGCTGTTTCATCTACTTCATGCAACAGCACAGTAAAAGCTAGCAATTGATGCTGTACATCCCTCCACCTCTCACTAATGTAAAAACTGTACAAGGCTCAATACAAGACTTTAATGAAAGGCACATCATGTGGCATATCTTTATGTCGAGCTTGAACTCTCCTGTTAAAATTTTCAAATATTAAAGGAAAAATAGTAATTTACTTTCCACCTCTTAGATGTTTATATTCAGCTATGTAGTCTCTTACACTGTCTTTATTTCTAACCTATCTGTATGAGCACAGCTTTCTTGCAATTCCTGCATGAGAATTTCAGAATAGAAAAAAGTTGACGATGTTTTCAGATCATGAAAATATTCAAATCGATATTCAACTACCTTTTTTAAAAAAGACCTGTAGCTGTACCAATGCAAATCACTTCCGTACCAAATCGTTCTATTATCATATTCATACAAGTTATTTGTTTTACAGCCTTGAAATCCCTCTGTGGTGAATTTTATTATTTGTTCTTTGTTCCATTAGCACTGTTATGCCCTTGGAAATACCCATGACACTAGTTACTGAATCTTTTTCATGTTATCTATTGCAACAAGAGAAAACACAACGTTATTCCTGTAGCTCTTGAAAACAACAATAATATGGACACAGGAAAACTGTTGGTGTATAGAGAGGATTTATACAAAACAAGGTGGGGAAGGAATAACTGAACAATCAGAGTAAGAGGTTCAGATAACTGAAATTTATGGTTTTAATAAGCATGTAAAGGAAGTCAGGAACTTAGATTTAGCTGATTTAGAATCAGCTTCAATTGGCAACAAAAGTAGTGTGCTGTGTTCTGCCATGACATTTACTTCTCCCATAATTTAAACCAAGATACATTTTAGTGGTTTTGCAGTGAATAGCTGGTAGAGAACAGGCACATAGATCACCCTGATAGAGACACGTGTATTTCAATCAGGCCATAAGTAATAAAACTTAAGACATAATGAATCCTATTATTTCCATGTGAAAATGGAGAAATTTTAAAATTCACTATAAGCTCACAAACAAAGGCTTCATTTTTTAAAATGTTGATCAATTCTTTGTGATAAAGACTGCTACAATAAAGGGCTGTTATACAACCTGAAAAGATCAATTAAAGGTCCTTTGTGGCACTCAATGTTCAATGGCAAAACCATTTCATTTTTTAAAGTGTAAGGAAGAAACATTTTTACAAGTTTTTCTAGCTATGTTGCTGTAATCTTCTCTTCAAAAATCTACTAAAAATTTTCACATTGTGCAGAATCACCACAGAAAGCTTTTTTTTTTTTTTAGAAACTTTAAATCATACAGACATATTACTGAATTCAGCTGGCAACTACATGAGTTTTGGTTTTTTATGTGCAGTTTCATTTTCTAAGCATAATGAAAATCAGTGTTTTCATTCATCAGCATCAGTTGTGCCATTCATTTCAGAGTTCCCTGGTACATCCTCCTCTTAAGGAGCGAGGACTCCTGTAACGCTAATTTCAAAGCAAAAAAGCAGACAACAGTCACCTCTATTCAATACGTGTTGTTAATCAAAGGACACATTTGACTCCACAAAATTTTGTGGCCATCATGAACAAAAGACAGCTCAATTTCCCTCTTGAACTGTAAAAGAAAGAGATTATGGGAAAAATCCAATCCTGTCAAGTTAGCTTTTAGGGCAAAGCCCAGTTAATTCCAGAGAGTAACAGAAAGGCTGAGGTTGGAAGGTGAGAACACCTTCCTGACCCTATTCAAGCAGGGTCATCAACAGTGGGTTGCCCAGGACCATTAGAGTAGAACAACTTTTCCACAGAATTCAGCAACTGCCATGAAAATCACTCTTCAGAATAAAGTGCCTCAATTTATTAAAAAAAAAAAAAAATTCTTGATTTAATTCTGTAGGCTCTTCAGAGAAAATTGTGGACCATGTTGATGCTTCCATCCCTGTCAAATTCTTAGGTTTTTCTTGTTAGATATTATGCAATATAAACACTACATATTTTTATTAAAATACACATTTCTCAGTAGCTGCTTGCTCTCACCCATTGTTACACAATTTATTGCCAAAATCCAGATAGATTAGGTTTTCCTAATCAATGGGGTTCCCCAACAGACTGTCATTTAGCATACATGGCATAATTCCATTTTCAAAACAAAGCAGACCTAGCTAATCCTTACGTGCCTTGTGTTTTACACTGCACAAAGGTCAGAGAATAAGTTGAATGAAACCTGGACTCTGCGCTAATTTTATCTCTTTTAGTGGAACATAAATGGAAATTATGTTGAAATCTGAAACTGCGAAGCATATGTAGATTAACTTCTCTCTCAGTTCAGTTATGATAGACAGGATTATATCTAATAATTTTATGCAAGTTCCCAAGTATCCAAATGATAATACATAGAATCAAATCACCAACGAAACATACTTTAAGAAAACCCCAAAGCTTTGAAAATGAAACTGAAAAGTACTTTGTCAAACTACCTACTGCTATTTAGTGGCAACTAGCAAGCAGAACTGTTGTTGGGTAAGATTTAATTCTTGGAAACATAGCTCAGTATGCAGTAGCAAATTGGTTTATTGTAATAATCATATTGTCCAAACCAATTCAGATCAGTAATAAATTTTTAAAAAATAAATCCATTCATGTTTTTAGGGAGTCACTGATAGACATTAAAAGGAAAGAAACTAGGAAATACAAGCCAAAATAAGCAACAGTAGACACTGACAAAAAAGTCAAATGCATAAATGCGAGCTACAGTTGAAAGTCCACACACTTACTTCAAATGGGACTTGTGGCTATTTAACAGTCTGGCAGTGGCTTAAAAAGCAACAAACCGTACGTCAGGGGACATGAGTCAGTAGAAGAGTAATTGTCTGGTAAAAGCAATAATGATTGAGACGTTACATCCATGACTTCTCTGATACAGATTAAATGGGATAGATACTGTGAACAAGAAATTGTACTTTCTGTAGCTTAAAATTCACTTAGATACTTTGCTGTTATACTAACCAAGACAATATTGCCATAGTTTAGTCTAACCTTGATCATATATCTTCATCTCCAGCAGAATTTAAAACTGCAGATTAGACTTAATATGCATGTCCTTAGCTAGAGTACAAGGAGATTTTTTCAAGGGCATTTCCCAAAATGAATCATCTGCAGAAGTGGAAAGTTCTTTTCACTCACTGCACCAATAAAGATATTCGGAATTTGAACATACTGCCTTCTAGAAGATTATTGTTAGATATCTGATTGAGATAGTACTTATCACAGCTATAAGTTACACGAGTTGAGCTAATGACATTTACGTATGTACATTTTATGCCCTGTTGAACCAAAGCTTAAGAAATTTCACAACACATTCAGTGGATCTACCTTCTCATTTGCAGAGATGTTCCACATCCAGTTCAGGAACATATTTAAGTTTATAGATTTCAAAGGAATATTAGTGCTGCAAATTGCAAGTTTGATTCCTTGGAAAACAATTTGAGTTTGTTTAATTAGGTCCATGTCATTGATTCAGTTCGGTTTTTGAACTGCATGTCTGTACATGCTCCTATATGATATTCACAGAAACAAGAACTGCCCTGAACTGTCTTTTTCATCTCCTAACCCATCTCCTAACCCATACATACGTTTGAACACTTACACAAATATAATAAAGAACATATTTAGAAAAATTCAATTTTTAATACATGTTTTACTGCAACAAATGGATGTCTTAATGATGAAAATTGTGTACTATACAGTTTGAAAGTTACTGCTGTTACTTGGGGTAATTTCAAAATACCACATAACAGGGTCCTCTGTGCTACTAGCCTTGCTACTATTACTGTTTCTAGGGTAACCCACATTCTGCTCAAGGCCATACAGCACAGACAGCGTCTTTAGAGACCTCGTGCCTGTACCTCAAACAGATGAATATTTAATGTGCTATGGACTAACTCCAACTTGTTTAAAAACAAAACAAACCCCAATCGCTACAACAACAGTCTCTCATCCCACAGCCTGTTATGAGTCTTGCCAGAATTTCACAAGAAAGCCAAGAATGAACTTGGCATTTACATTATCACACCCCACCACCCCCTAAAAAAGAAACAGGCAAGGTGAATGTTTTCCTTGGTGAGATATCTGGAGGCTATTCCTCACTAGGAGAGAAAGAGATGAGTTTTAATGCAAATAATTGAAGGTGAATGATCAATTCTACAAACTTGGCTTTATCTGTGCTTCACCTCAATTAATTGTTGTGAGCACAGGTACACAGACGAATTGATTCACTGGCTTCAGAAATCTGGTCCTAAATGGTTCATGGCCTCTTTAATATGAGTAACAGCACTCTGGCAAAGGTGCCCTAGAAGTCAGAGATCATTCAGTGGCCAGCCCTTTGAAGCACTGAGCTGCATTAGCTGCTACAGCAAATAAACCCATTTGGCTTCTCAACAAGATGAAACTGAGCTCAGCTGGAAGCACGAAGGGTTCACCGTGTCATTATTCGACCCAAATGCAACGCTTTTGCAAAAGTATGTTCAAGGTATGGCTACTTCACTAGATCTCTTCAGACTGATCAAGTTGAGCACATTTAAGAACTAAGAATCTATTACACAGAGGAAACCATGAGAAGTTGTTTATCTCACTGCTAGGAGTAGAATGAAAGCTAAGCAGATTTCTCCCAAAAGAATAAGGTTACAAACAAAATACGCCCACGAAAAGGCATTTCTGAGGAATAAAACAATGGGGAAGCAGGTCACTTTCCCCAGAAGAAGCCATAGACTTTGCAAAACACTCCAGCATTCTCCAGAATGCTTTGGAAGCAAACGTAGAGGTGACTCTATATAAGGAAGAGAGTTCAGAGAAATGGTCATCAGCAACCGAAAAGAGTGAATGAAGATGCTGAAACTCACTGGTCTGCAGCTGCCCTCGCTGCTCATTGTTTACACAGATTATAGCCCTCAGGACAGTAAATCCTCCAAAACAAGTTTGTACAGTTGTTTTGCACAATGCAGTGAAAAAAAAAAAAAAAAAGAAAAAGGCAGGTGTAATGCAACACCACTGATACACTGATGAGTAAGGGACTGCCCAAGTGCTGCCGATGGAGTGGGAGGGACAGCTGAAGCAGGGAATTCCGCTTTACTATTTGAAGTGGTTGCTTATTAAATACAAGTCTAATGTCTTTCAAGAAATTGCTTTGGCTTTGTAGAAAACACTTGTTTTTTCCCCTGATGTCTGACTTTCCACGATAGCTACATCTTACTCTAACACTAAAACTGCCTTTATTGAAACAGTTCTGCACTGTTCTTTCATTTGTGCGAAAAGTCACAGACACCTAGAATCCAGAAGTCACTTCTGCAGGAATTAGGATCATATATGGTGAGTTCTTCAGCTTACCTTCCAAGTGCAGTGTGCAAACATGTATATATACACAATTCTTATATTTAAAACTAGTCAAGGCTAGACATGTTATACAAGTTAGAAGAGGAAAAAAAGAACAAATCTGTTGGTAATTATTTAGCAGAGACTTAGTTACTATGGTGATGGGCCTCCTAATAAGTAGCATAGTCAGACAGCAACACACATTTTTGGCAACGTAGCTTTATTCTTCCAATTATGCTCAGAACTGTCCTCTTGTAATGAACTACAGAACTATCTTTATCCTCCTCTAATGCTTTTTAAACAGACCAAAATACCAAAGCATTCAAATAGACAGATTTGACAGGTGGGAAGTGCTAAGTAGAAAGGGATTGCAAAGAAAAAGATTCTCTGTGATTTTTCTTATGCTTTAACATGCAAGTATTAAGCAAATACATTACTGATTTAAACATCAACACTAATTTATTTATTAAAAGTTAATATCAACTGAAATAAAACAAAGGCAAGAGACAATAAATTCTAATATCTACAAAATTAAGCACTCATGTTCTTTATAATTTTATTACAAATACTTATTGTGACTTAGATGCAATATTGTTTTTAAGGTTAGCTCAAGTAAAATACATGGGCCTGCAATGAAGATGAATTTTGGACTAGATCAACCCTCCAAATCTCTAGAGATTAGGGGAATTTGGAATCATACTCGCAACTGGCAGTTTGGAGGATACACATCACACCCACAGGGAGATGATTTCCAGCTTGCCTAAAGGTGGCAGCAATCAGCTCTGAACAATCACTTCCTATCAGTCTTACCCAGTTTGCCATTTCAAAGTCGAGACAGGGTTCTGGGGCAGGGGTTTCCCAAGGGATTGGTGTAAGATACAGTTATCCATCTGCCATTATGCTTCTGAACAACTCCCTTCCTCATAACAAGGCAAGCTAGAGTCTGAGAAGTAACACTTCTTGCCTATCTACCCACCTACCCTACAACTCTTAGCCACTGCTGCATGCAATATCACTTTCAGAAGTCCTTGACCTTTGCATTCAAATCCAAAGAAGGCCATAAGTTAAAACTGGGAGGTTGGGGTTTTTTATTTCTTTTTTATGGTATTACTTTTGTCACTGACAAACTCAGTTTCTAGATAGGATGACTATGGATTGGGTTCTCTATCAAGCTAGAAGTGCATTAGCTGAGATAACTAAAAAAAATTAAACACTACTTTTCCACTTCCATGAGACCATATTTTCCACTGCAACTATATGTGGTGAGGGGACTAGTTGTATTTTACTCGTACTTCTTAGAAAAAGAATAAAAAAAAAAAAATTAGAAGCAGTGAATTCTGTTTGCACGGAGCACTGAGGTCCTGAGCACCCTCAGCTGCAGTTGCAACCATTGGGCTGCTCAGGGCAGGCCAGCTCGCAGGATCCAGCCCCACGTTCTAATATTAGAATGGATTACACTCGCTGCATCAACACTCTGCTTCTACTCATCTCATTGAGAGAGACATTTGGCATCAAAAGCAACATACTAGCTCAAGCATGTGCACATCACCATAACAAACTGGCATATGGCTATTTTCAGATAATCTGCATTTGGCATCTGAGGTGAATAATTGTTCTGAATTCTAGCATCTGACCTTTCTGACACCAGAATGACGAAACTTTGTCTGAATCCTGCAGCAACAGCTTTTCAGAGAACTGACTGTAGCCATCTGGGAACAGTTGAAGGGTTCAAATACTGCAACGAATGAGGTTGATCCCCCCCATTCTCCTCCAATATTTTGCTAAATTCAAAACATGTAAAAAGACATGGTCCTGTTCTCACTGCTTGAAACAAGCTATTCACTGCGTCCTCCTTAGAAGGTCCTTCCAATATGTATTTCTCTAAACAAAGATGAGTAATTAAAAACTGTTACTAGTTGCTCGTGTGTGTGCATCTTAATAGCCTTTTAATTTGAGATTATTCTGTTATAATATAAAAGGAAAAACTGCATATAGATAGTAGAAAAGGTGGATTAGTGGGAGGGGAGAAGGGGGTGAGTAGAAAAAGGGCAGCCTTGGTGCTCCCATGTTACCTCCCAGCAGGGAAAGAGGCGTCCCACGGCCCTAGAAGCGTGCGAGGTCACTCACAGGAGTAGGGAAAAATCGCCCTAGGTTCACTCCAGAGAAATTCTAGCCCCTAAATTTTTCTTTCACTACCCCCCTTGCATTTAAGTACTGGTAACCCCAATAGATTCATTCTAATGACAAGGCAAACCCTTTTAACAGACACAGCAATGGCCTTATCTTAATTAGGGAAAAACAGTGGCCACAGCAAATGTACAGTTTTGTTTTCTCTCCCCATCTCCCAGATGTGTGGGGGTAAAGGCACTAAATGCAACTGATGCATTTAATACCATCTCCTTACAACCTCTGAACCTTTACCCTTACTGACAAAACTAGAAGATTCTCAAATGTAGGCCTGCTGAGATGGTACTAATTAGTACCCTTTCCACATCATTTTAGAGAAGCCAAGAACTCAGCTGATCCAGCTTAGCTCCTATTAGAGCTGGCTTTTCCAGATGAGCTTGATATCACCTAGTATTTGAACATTTGAGCCATTTCTGGCTGGTTGGTACCTGGACGGCTGTATTTGCCATGACTCATTTCACCATTAATTAGAGAAGATTTTATCATTTTCCACATACTGACATAACTCAGAGCAGGAAAGGAAGATTTTAAATCAGAGCTATGAAGATACCCAAAGTAACAAAGGTATTGGGAACTTTCCACTTTTTCCCCTAAACAACATTCACACTGGGTTTGATATTAACACAGGAGCAATTTTAGCTGGAGTTTACTCCCTCCTCAAGCTGAAAAAGCAAAGCAAATCCTCTCACTGAAGGTAGGTTCTCAGATTAGCAGCCACGTCACTGAGCTGTGCTACCGAGCACTGGAATCGGGACCATCCAGACATAAGCCTGAAGGGAGAAAGAGAGGAACGGCTCATCCTTTTTTTTCATCTAATTAAATACAGGAAGTGCAGCTCCCAGGAGAAGGGCCAGCAATAACACGGAGCACAGCTTGGTGGAAGCATTATTGAACAGCCAGCTCAGGAAATGGCTATGATTTGGAAGCCGGTTTTACTCAGCTGGACCAAACTGCCTCCATGACACAGCCCAACACTCATTCCAGTCAAAGAAACAAGTGAACTAGTTTAATATCAAGAAGCATTTTTTTCTTTTATCATTTTACATAGCTAGTTCTGCAATAAGCCACACATTTTCTCCAGATATGCTATGGCCAATTTCGTTGACCTGTCCTATACTTTGCATTTCAAATGAATTCTCAGCACCAGGCAGGTTATTGGTCACAGAAAAGGCTGCCATCCCTTCTAAAAACCGTATCCTCAGGGTACACTGACATTTTCTAAACTACTTTTCTTGCTTATTAAATGCCTCTCTAATAACTCTACAAAAGCATTTCCTAATCACTGGTTGTCATTTGTCATTCCTACAACACAAAAATGACACCCTCGTATAAAATAGTCTTTTGCCTGTCTCAGAAATCTGAAAGAACTTTTGCCATGATGGGTTTGCCCAAGATGTATCCTCTTGGTCAAGCAGCATTATTTTAAGGGATGTTTGTCAGTTGAAAGGTTATTTTTCAGAAGTTAAAC
Source organism: Numenius arquata (assembly GCF_964106895.1). Classification (NCBI taxonomy): domain Eukaryota; kingdom Metazoa; phylum Chordata; class Aves; order Charadriiformes; family Scolopacidae; genus Numenius; species Numenius arquata. Next base: position 13,042,151 of record NC_133585.1, on the reverse strand, counting down.
CGGATCCTGTAATTACAATCTAACAACACTGCATTGCTCTCCTCAGTCTTAGAGAAAGTTCTAGTGATTCAACTTTCTAAAAAAAAAAAAAAAAAAAACACAAAAAACCCACACATACATACACACACCCCCATCAAAAACAGGCTCTTTCAGGTCACACAGAAATATTTTTCAGTTCTGAGAAACTGGAGAAACATCCCACTGTAACCAGCCAGTTCTTGGCTGCTACAACATTGCCAAGCAATGTTGACACCGGGGCTTGGTAACAGCCCTGGCTCTGCCGTTGTTTGTTGGCTGCACAAGCAACACAAATCAGTTTTAACGATCTCTATCTATACAATTACCAGAAGAGTGCTAATTAGTGGCCGTAAGTGGGAGAAAGGCAGAGATATGTAAAGAAATCAGGAAGGTAGAGGAGAGAAGAGCACCCAGCGGGCAGGAAATGCATGGCTGGCAGCTAAGTTAAAACAGGAAGAAAAGCATAGCAGGTACAAGAATGAACAAGTGTGGCTGGTCCGACTTTGCTGAAACAGAGTTCAAATTGCAGAAGGTGGCATATTTATCCCTGGAAACAGGAAGATCCAGAAAAACTTAAGACTATATTCTCTGCTTCCCTATTGCTGATAAAACCTCCACTACTTTTACTTAAGCTGAAGTATCACATCCATCTAATAATTGTACATCCATCTGTACCACATCCATCTAATGCAAAATGGCATGAGCACAATATTGGCTTTCACTGGACTGAGAAGGAAGAAAAAGTTGTTGTAAGATTTTGTACAATTGTCATTTCATCCTTCAAATCCACCTTTTATATTCTTCTTTATTAGTGTTGCCAAGGAGTAATGTGAATTGAGAAAAAGATGACTGAAATTGCTAACCTGATTCATTTGCAATCACTGAAAAAGTCATTATGAAATACTGTAATAACTTTCTTTTCTTTCACTCGGTCTACAATTCACATAACACAACAGGATGACTACACAGGCCAACCAGTTAATTTTAAAACAGCAGTACAGGTGACATCCAAAGACTTTACAATCTGTTATGCAATACTGTGATACTGTTAATAACATTAGGTTTTAAGCAGGCTTCTAAAACGCTTTCCTTAATTACCACTCATACTGTACTCGCTTCTTTTCTTGCATTACATCATAACATTGAACTTGAAAATTTGAACTGAATGTTTGCTTTCATCAGGATTTGTTGTGAAGAAATAAACACAAGCAAAGCAACCATAAGATTAACTATGTGACTGTAAGAAATTTAGCTTATCTCTTCACATTGCATTTCATTTAAAGGAACTGTCATTAATGCAAAGTGCTCAAATAGTACAATTTAAGTATTCAATAAAACCCGAAGACAGATCTTCATCAACATGTATGGGTAATATTGAGTGTCCTGATGAACTTAAATGAAAAAACCTAAGCATACAGTTAATATCCAAATATTTTCAGCTCATTGTTCTGCATTTGTAAGTTTTTTCTAAACTATCTACACTGTAATCAACAGTAAAACCACAGCTAGTACAGCTGCTGCATCACGTGCAATACAGATGCCACGTGTACGCACATCACTCTTGCTAGCATGAAAATAAATGCATAAACACAGCTGAGCAAGCCACAGTACCCTCTCAGCTTTGTCTTCCTTTTATTTACCCCCAGTAGGCATTCAGTCCCCCAACACCAAGTACCTACAGCAAGATGTAATAATTGCCAGTTCTGAAGAATACCTTCAACCTTCTCTGGTTCCCAGGTCCCGTCTCCCAGCCACATCCACCTCCCTGCTCAACCCAGCAAGTACAAGATGGCAAGGAGAGTGCCACACACTAAAGGGCCGCTGGAGAAAGGCTGAGCATGGGGCAAGATGCCCCAATGCTTCCACCTTACCCAACTGCTGTCCTGCCAAAAGGAAGACACTCTCTCTCATCTACGCCATGCATTCATACAGAACGTATAAATTTCCATGTGCGTGCGCACGCATGCAGGCAAGCCTGTTTTCCTGTCAAATCATTTTTTAAATTGTGCACTCGCTAAGCAAACCTGTGTAAACAATCAAATCCCTGAGTGCCAGGAGAGGAAACACCACCCATGTACCAAATGGAGGGAACTGGGATTCTGCCTGGAATAAGGCCAAACCTCCTCCTTCCTTTACTATTTTTATAACGGGTGCTATGTGTAAGAAAAGGAATCAACGAGCTGTCAGTTTGGTTCTATGCTTTTTAATGCCCGAAGAACTGCAGGCAAGCAACCCCTGCCCGCTGAACACTTCAACCCTGTGATTTCCTTGTTTTTTCTTACCATGCAATGTAAGATGGTCAAGCACTAGCTCTTTTTTATGCAAGGGCAAATCAGCATAAGGACTTTTCTGGCACAGCTACTTTCGTGTTATCCAGCTGTCAGCTACAGAAAAAAGCAAACTGACAGGAAACTGCTAAGTCACATTCTTAGTAACTCTATCCTGAAGGTCTGGAGGAAGCTCTGTCAGGTTCTTCCTGAGAAACTCTCCTGAAATGCTCCTGTCTTCTAGCTTTACAAGGTATCTGATCCATGTCTTGTGACTGTTGGCCACAGCACGACTTAGCACATGGCTAGGAAAGCTGGCCGTGGTCAGGCCATGCCATTCATTGCCCTTGTCACTCCATTCATTTTAAATCGTTTCGGCCACGCTCCATACTGCCCCAGTTAGGCTCAATAATTTCACACATGAGGTTTCCAAATCCATCAAATGGCAAATATAACAAAATGGCAAATATCTGGCAAGTATAAATACTGCCATGGACAAAGATGGTAGGGGAATAAAATTTAAACTACCAAGCCAATAAACTTGTGTCTTTGTAAGCGCTTTAACTTCTAAGAGAAACTCCGTTAACTGACTCAATGAAAACCAAGACCAGTAAGTCCTGTCAAGATAGTCAACAAGGATAAGTCTGTACTAGAATCGAATATATTTTCTTCTGATTTAATGTATGAGTACTAAATATATATACACTTCCAAATGCATATACACATATAGCTACATAAAAAGGGCTTTATATATTTTTTTTTTATATACACACAAGTACATATATGAAAAAAACAAAAAACATTTGGAGATGCCTTTCATGAATGCAAGAAAGAGATGCCAAAGTAAGCTGGTTCTTCTGAAGGGAGAAAAATGTCAGCCCGTGCAGACTTTTTACTCTCTCTCTCTCACAGCTTTTAGTATCCCAGAAAACTTTACATGGACTAGCAATATTTTTTAATGCTTTTGGTATATATTATTTTCAAATTCAGTGTGTTGCACAATGTAAGAGATGAACAAAGTAAAAAAGTTTAGGTCAAATAAAAGAACATCCTTAAACAGCTTAATTTTTCTTCTATCTTTTGTTTCAGTACAGTAAATTGAAATCTTAATTTACCAATTACCTTGAAAATCTCTGGCCTGATGATGGTTTGAGCTTGTGTCTAATCATGAACAAATGAGAAAAGTTAGTTCCTTGATTTTAGTATAATCAAAATACACCAGAGCTCTTATAAGCAAACAACAGAAGTTACACAATTTTCCAGACTAATTTTCACATTACTAAGATAAATTCAGGTACATATTTTCTGCTACTGTCCTTCATAGATTCAGAACAAACTTCCCTTATAAGCATATCCCTTAAATGCTTCATATCACACAATTTAAAAGTTTGTTCAGCCTGAATTGTGCTTCACTGAATTTATCATTTTTGATCAAGAACCTCTCCTAAAAAAGAAAAAAAAAAAAGTCTCCTTCCTCCCACAGAATAATTAGGAGGCAGCTGAAGAACTGGTTCTCACGGACAAAGGAAAAATGAACATTCTTTACCTGGTTTCTTTTTTGTTGTTAAGAAAATTACATGGTCCAACATAACCCTGCATACACAAGTCTATATTTACATAGTTTGTATTCCCAGAGATAATGTTATGGTCTCTGAGGTGCCTCTGGTTTAATGCAAGATTTTGGAGAATAGTATGAATTATCTCTGCAGTGATTTCATGCTGAATTTGCAGTGGTACGTAGCACAGTAAAAATGGAAGAGAAGCTTCTCTGGACACACACAGTACTTCCTTCCAGAAAATAAGTAGCAATAATATTTAAAATGCTTACAGATGGAACCCCAGGCTCTGCAGACATAAGTCTTATGACAAAGTACTTAACTAAGATGGAAAAAAGGTATTACTTGTGTTAAATTCAAAATGAGCATTTTGCCCCAGACAGTTTAAAAAAAAAAAAAAGCATCATTAGTTACCTGAAGTTACAGTGAAATTTGCAAAAGATACTATTTAGTAATTACACTTTCTGTAGCTATAGAAACAAGCAATATCAAATTCTTTCTGTGTGTGATGATTATGTGCAGATACAAAATACTATTGTGTTTGGTCAATATAGGAAAAAAAGTGATATTCAGTGTTCTAGAAACCCGTTTGTCTCTCATTTTAATCACTTTTTCTGAAAGAAAAGAAAAATATTAATCTGCTCTCTTCTTCCTGTCCTATTCTTGTTTTATTCCCCTTTCCCTTTATGCTTTCTCTTTTTTATCCTTTGTTTGGGATTTTTGATTTATGAGGTAGAAAAGATGGCAAGGGAAAGATACACATACAATGCAATGAGCTGTTGTGTTGTTTCCCATATTTCATGTCTAATAGAGTAAGTGCTCTCAAGATCAGAAATTATTTGTAAAATAACTCAAGCTTGCTTTGACAACTCCCTAAGCAGAGGGAGAAGAAAATTATCTAATACATTTTTAAAAATTAATTAAAGCTATCCTGAGATCACAAACACAGTAGTACTGTTATCAAAAAACTACCACAAAAATCCAGGAAGAGCAAGGATTTAACTGAGTGTGACTTCACTTTAAAAAAACTGGGACTTCTTTGAAGTATAGGCTTATGCATCAATTTTCTGCTGATTATTCTGTATCTATATTGCTTCATTTAAACACTAGTAATCCAAACCTGGGGCTTGATTCCACCTCAATATATTTGTCTTAGTATGATAAAAATACTAGTTAGCTGGTGTATCTTGCTACCATGCACATAGAATCATAGAATGGTTAGAGTTGGAAGGGACCTTAAAGATCATCTAGTTCCAACCCCCCTGCCATGGGCAGGGACACCTCCACTAGAGCATAACTTAGAGAGGAGAACTTTTAAGTACCTAGTAACAGTTTCTCTTTATTGCATGATATTAACACGTTTAGATTATGGCCTGTTTAATGATGGAAAACTCTTAACAACCCTCTTTAGACATTCTCCTCTACAACTTGAAGTAATACAGGTACTGAGCAAGTACAGATGCCCAGGAGAATGGATGTTTTCCTTCTGTTATTTTTTCAACATTTCAGGTCACTTTCCAACTAAAAAATGATGTTTTGTAAATAAACGAGAGTGGCTCAGACAAAAACTTTTACTTAATCCACCTTGCACTTCTCAGAAATTCACTGAAAACTCACTGATAGGAGGTATGAATCAAACCTCTCAGGTTAAGGCTAAGAGCCTGGTTTATTCATTCATGGATAATACAGAGATTCTCTCCCAGGACTAACAGTAGAGTAGAGTACATGGTGCCCCGTTAAGGCAAACGAGCATTCCAGCTGAATGGATTACTTAAATATACTCTCTCTGCTGTCTGGCTAGTCCCTTGCTCCACCCAGTAGTTTAGTTCTGATGATCTGTTTTCCAGCCAGTCCATCAAAATTGGGCTAATTCAGGAAAATACAGGATGAACCAGATAGTCGGCTGCAGGAGGAGAAGCCAGAAGGTGACATGATGCAAGAAAGAATATGTTCTCCTTTAGCCTTGCCAAATCAGGGAAGCAGAAGGGGTAACCACAATAACAACTCTCGATACTGACTAAAGCCAACAGAGGATCTTTGTTTCAAGTATAAAAAACATAAACATTGAAAATCATGAATGCTTTGGGTATTCTGAAAAATAAGCACCACACTATATCATTTTATTGTGATTCAAAAAACACAATAAAGCCCCCCTTCTGTTGCCAGAAATAGGGTCTAGGCAGAGCAAGGGCCCAGCACCTTAGTTTCCCATACACAAGTACACGTCCTACACTACCGTTGCTCCTGTCAGGTAAAATTTTGTAAAATGCTGGTATTTCTACAAGGATTTGGCTTTGGCAATCCAGAAAACATTTTTAAACCTTCTAACCTTTCTGTTTTTAACGTTTATCTTGTACATAGGAAACTGAGGTATGTGTAACCTAAATTACCCGAGATCTTATGAGAAGCTCATGAAAAGACGGTCTCTCAGCTTCCAGTTCAGCAAGTTAGCCATACTACATATCTGTAAATTAGAGAATAAATTTAAAACCTGCTTGATGCTGAGAAAAGGCGATCTATAGCAGCTAGACTTCTATTACCAGCTTATACTAGAACAAATCTCTATTTTAAAATGGAGAGTCCTGCCCATTGGGCTCATTTTATTATGACTTTAGTCAGACAAGGATTTGTGAAGTGAAAGCTAGTTTTCTATTGAGGGAATAAGGCTGAGAAATTCAGAGAAGTGACAAGTCAAGTTCTCTAATGCTCAGATCCACGTTATGCCATTTTTTAAGAGCACAAAAGTTTTGAGAACAGCTACTATGACAGAAGCAACACAATATTACGTTGCTTTGTGTTTTGTTGGATATGTCTTTCCTCTAACGAAATTAAATTTGGACTGCTGAAAACAGAAGCAAATCAAGGCAGACAACCACACAAATCTTCCATTCAGCTTGTAAGGGCAATAAAAGTCCTCAGGAGCCAGAATTTTTCTTGTTAATGAAGTACATGCATGCAATTCACAAAAGCTCAGAATGGCAATAAAAATACACGTATAACCTGGAAAACTGCTTGGGAAAGTTAAAAGCAAATTTTTTTTTTTACTTCCCCTCCCCTCACCCCCCCATAATCCACCTGCAGCACAAAACATCACAGGGAAAAAAAGCAAAATAGAAGGGAAAAGAAACGTTATTAAAAAGGCTTATTGTTATTAAAAATACTCCAAGGCCTTTCCTGACGGTTACATAAGTACTGTAAAAGCAAGATGTTCTTGGCAATCAGCATAGCTTCACTGTGCTTGCTACACTGGTTTCATTAACTATTACATCATGCTTAATTTCCATAATTGGCTTCAACTTCACTTTATAAGCTAGTCTAATTTAGTTTTTATGCATATTTCAATTTAATACAGTTTGTTCTCCACTGTAAACCCTTCATGGGCCACATATTCATGCTGTACTACCTCATTTAGAGCTTTCCCTAACAGCAAAACTAAAAGGACAAAGACCACAGTGTCTAGGAAGTGACCTTTTCTTTTAGCTCTGACAGTTAAAACTCTCATCCAGGCCTTCTTCACACAGATTTGACTAGCAAAACCTCATTTTGTGCACACAAGACACAAGGACACACTCCCAACAAAATATAGCTGCTAAGAGCTGCATTTCCTTGACTTGATTCTTTCACTAATGTAAGCGTCTCTACTAATTCTTTTTTCTCCATACAAGAGAATGTTTGTTTTTTAGCCTTAACCTTCTTGGCTTTTCTGTATATTTAAGTACATTTTCTCCCTTTCATCCAGATCCATAGTTAAACATGATCAAATATTCAGGGACTTTGGATTTGGCACATCAGACTCCACAGAGCACCCGTTCCTCTCATAAAAAAACTCTGCTTCTTATTCCCAGTTCCACTCTTCAGCTACAGTGTACCCTCAATATACCCATCTGCTTCACTCTCTTGATTCACATCTCCTCCAGATCTCCTTTTATGCTGACAACTGTAAGGATGAGCTAACAAAGGTCATTCCTTCTTTTATGTACCTTTCTTTCTATGCGCTCCACTTCTACTGAGTAAATTCAGAATGTTTACTGATCTAATACATCCAGTTCTCACCTTTTTCCCCCCAGTTTTACTTGTTATATCCTGTTTTCAAATCTCTAAAATTAGAATGATATCTCCTGAGGGAAGAGCACACTTTGTTATCTGAAGCCTGACAGGTTTTGTAGCACCAGCTTTTACAGATACAATATCATATATAACACTATTACATACAGAATAAGTGAAAACATGACACTAACGTAATAGGGAGCCCAGCAGACCGTTTGTACTGATTGCCTTTCAGAACAGAAGTGCACTTTAAAGGAAAGGACTGACCTAGAATGTGAGGCATTATTTGGATAGTTTTGTTACTCACTATGCATTAAATCTTACTCACTTTAAAGACACAGATGCCATCTATGCTGGGGAAATGTTTACATTGCTAACATGATTGAGCTCAACAGTTATTCAGAGTTAAAGTCTCAGCATAACTATGCCTCTAGCTACTTGCATCTGAAGCCTGGGTACAGCCTGAATACAGTGGGTACATGCCCACTTCTCCAATGGCCTACTGAAAGCACAGTGGAAGGAACCATGCCCCACTAAGAAGCTATTCCCATCCACCCCTCTTCATCCAAGTGATACAGGATCTGGTAATGCTCACTGCACAGGGAACAAAAGTCTTCGTCTTTAGTAGGAATTAGACTTTTCATGAACCCTTGGATCTTTGTGATTTTTAAGCTGACAGAAATTGTCAGTAGCTTATTGGCTTCTGCAAAGAAGCCAAATATTCAAAAAACCAAACAGGAAGCTTGTGATGACTAAGAATAAAATTACATTATGTATCAACCTTCATGGGAAAAAATAAATCTTTATTCTTAGACTGAATGCGATCCAGCCACAACAATTTAATGTTCTCCAGTAATCCTCTAAATCTTAGATTTGTACATCACACAACCCACAGCACTTCCTAAATCATTCTGAAAATAAATAGGTCAGGAGTCATATTTATCTGTTAATATGATATTATAAGGCTCAGATTAGGGCAGGGACCTTGGGATACTGGCCACAGAGTCACTCTCAGCCATAAGCCAATAACCCATCAGCAGTGCCATGCACAGCTCACCGAGCTGGCATTGGAAGCCCATCAGCAGAGCTGTGGCAGGTCTCAGAGCACCCAGGGACTACCCTGGTCTGTCAGCAGAATCCCATAACAACAGGAAATGTAGGGATGTTTCACCACACCCTCCCATTGTCCAACCATTTTTGGAAGTAACAGAGGGGAAAGTAATATAAAGTTTGGTGACTGAGTTCCCACTTAGGATCCCCCCCCCAACCTAATTACAGTAAATATTACTCACTGGCATAAGTGGTTTTAGGATCAGGGCCCTGAAATAGAAGTGGTCCAGAGAACTGTGAACAGCTCTTGAGCTTTTACAGCTGTTCACTTCCAGTTCTAAAAGGCTTCCCATGCAAAGATAATTTTTTCCTTGTTTGCCCCACACACACCCCACCCCACCAAAATACTGATTAACCAAAGTTTTAAAACTGAAGAACAACTACCAAGGAACAGAACCTCAAAGCAGTTCTTTGTCCTTATTTTTTTTCCCAGCTAAACTTTCATAACGCCGAAAGCCCTTCACAACTCAATATATACTCTGTTGCGTTTGCCTCAGAGGTGAGGGTCCCTGGAGGGAATGGCAGACAAATGTGGAGCAAGAAAGGCATTAAATCACAACAAAAAAAAAAAAAAAAAAAAAAAAAATCAGAATAGGTCAGTTTGATGCTACAAGAGTGAAATCAAAGTCCCAGAGAAGTACACCTTATTCCCAATACCAAGTCCACACCAAAAGGTCTTTCCCCACTCAGAAGCGTAAGAGCTTTCAAATAATTTATAGGTGCAAACACTTTTGCCTGGATCCAGTTCAGCAGAGCAGTAATTCTTCAATCTGAGTTAAGTGGGCTCCTACTCAGCTTTCTCAGCAACAGACTTTCCTTATTGTGGTTTTTGCACAGCAGGAGCTTCCTGTCCTAGATCTTGGCAAAGTGAGCTTTATTCTGACAGTATTTATACCACTTTTGTAGGAGTTGACATTCAGCCATTGCAGCACATCAGATACAAAACAGAGCCCTCAGACAAGGAACTTAAAGGCTTGAAAGTCTCTTTTGTGCAACAGAGTCAAGTACTATAGGTCTAGTGCATGTTTTACTTTTTTCTAAATTGAAGCTATCCTTCTGGCAACAGTGGACACTTTATGCCCGGTCAGTTTTTCAGTGCCTTCAAACGCACAGATAAACTTTATGAGCCAGTTACTTCTTGGGCATAGTACATAACTTGTTAGACTGTACAGTACCTTAGGAGGATCAGTATCTATTGGAGGTTTTGATTTTCTGAAGAGAGTCAAGAAACACTTCCAAAACACGAGCGAGCAGCACAGTGCTTTGTGCCAAGCTCCTGGTCGGGCTCTGAGCTGGCTTTCCCCAGAGCCCTCCCCATGCCGCAGGTCGGCCCTGACCTGCTTATCCTCCTGTGATCTCACTCTCAGCCTCTCTGAAGATAAGGCAGGCGAGTGAGCCAAACAGTGGACGGAGCTGTGGAGTAAGGCGTAATCTGAAAATAACTTTCATTTTGGAACAGTAAAATCAAGTACAAGCAGCTTAAAGGGGAGAGGCTGGGGTGCACACTTCGGTAGCTGCCAAGGCCCTACCAACCCCATGACCGTTTCAACAAAGGCAAAAGTAGACTCTCTGGAACTTTTAAGACTCAGAACAGCATTTTATCTTACAATAGCTGCTTACTTCAAGAGGATACAAAGCTGAGGCTGGGTGAAATCTCTCAGTCCAGGTTTTCCTCTCAACTCGGACAACCAAAAGAATACAAGAGTAACACCAGGACTTGGTGGTATGGTGATGTAAGAAGTTTTAACAGATTTGTCTTCATAAAATAAAGTTGTCTGTACATGTTTAAACACAAAGTTTTGTTGACATTTTCTGACAAAGCACTTCAATTTTTCAATGATTTTTAGGCCTTTACATATTGATTTACTTTGGGTTTTTTTTAGCCCTTTCATTGATTTTTAGCCATACATCATACTGATTTTAAAGCAATAAAAGCTCTGCTTGCAATGCATTATGTCTGTTGACATATATTTAATACTTCAATATAATAAAACTATCATTTGGGCCAAACAAAATGTTTCATTCAACCCCAAATACCTTTTCCACTGTTTCAAATCACTAAATAAATATTTTTGTGCTTTGTCAACCCAAAGTGATTTCTTCCCCCATTTTCAGAATTGCTTAAGTTAACCATTAATAAGAAAAGAAAAAAAAGAAACAATCATACATTCTCTATATCACTACATTTCTGACTTCTACATAGAATTTTCAATTTTAAATGTCCACTGTAGGCCTAAAACACTATTTGTTGGGGTTTGGGGCTTTTTTCACATGTAAATACCTCCTATAGTCTTTAATTGTGCTTGATAGAAGTAAGAATCTCACATGATAGAACCAGCCAGTTGGCAAACAGATTCACTTAATGTACTGCGTGGTATTGATACAGGGCTCCGGGCATCCCATCCTGTTCTTTATCATCAATGATGTCAAGAAGTTAAAATTGCAGTTTTAAAACGAAGTATTTTGAGCTTCTACCATAAATTCTATAAAACTATATAAAATTTTAAATCATACAAATTATTGCATAACTTGTTCAGTTTAATGTACACATTTCTATATTAAATTGATCATACAATTATATAAAACAGTGTTCAAAATATATAATACAGTGTTCAAAACCCATTACCTAGAAATTACAGGAAAACCTAATACAGCTTTCCTTCTTTAAAATAGTGGAAGACTTCTTAGTTACTACTTCGAACTGTTGTCTTGCAGTTATGGCCATGAGTCAAGAACCGCTGGAGTTTCTCTGTGTGTGACTTATCTTGTGTCAATGAATGCCCTTTGAAAAAAATAATGTGTAACTGATTCCTAGCTATTGAACAATATTCACTTATAAACACACCACATGACTTAATTAATGTTTATAAACTACCCCCCAGTATTTGCTTTGCAACAGAATTGCACACACCTCCACAAACGCCCCTACAATAAAAGTTAGTTACAGAGCACAGGTTGCCTAAGCAGAATTGGTTCAGCCTTGTTTGCATTGTTAAACAATTGTTAATTATATGGTCCTACTTCCCCCCCCACCAGCCTCCCTCCCATGCTATCCAATACACTGCAAAAAAGGAACTCAATAAGCAGACTGAATAACAAATTAAAATAGCATCTGTGCCTACCTTTTTATTTTTCATAGTTTCATCTCTGAACACAAATATCCACTTCCTACAAGGATTTTTCTATGCTGTTATGTGCTAGGAAAAAACATGTTTCATTCATTACACCCATTCTACATGTGGGATGGCGTACATACAAACAAACACAGAAAACATTGATTACCCAGTTAAAAACCAGTAAAATCAGCCCAGGCGCAAATCATCAGTATTATCTATTCCATAGTCAAGCTCAAGTCTCAGCCATATTTCTGACACCTGGTATCGACCTGGAATTTTGCAAACCAAACTAAGACATCATGACAACCCAGGTAGAATTAGCAACCTAAAGTTTGGTTTAGGCAGTTCGCTTAGCATTACACTGGAATTTTGTAACAAATTCACTAAAAATGCTCTACACACACTTTTCTTTGGTCTTTTTGAAACTTCAATACAAAAGATTCTAACTTCTAGTAAGTGCACTAATATTTCCCTATTCAAATTCAAAGGCTCTTAAGATAAGAGATCTTTGTGGTTCATTTTTTTTGGGAGGGGTTGATGGGTTTAGGGTTCTGGGTTTTTTATTCCATTCTGAAGCAGCAAAGAGCTGTTTTTAAGTTTTGAAAGAGAACAAAATTGAGACTTCTTATCTCAGATCTAAGCCAAGAAGCTTGCAGATACCAGGAGCGGGACAGCGTCTGAGGTTATCCGCCAGAACAGCTATTCCTTGGCAGTCAATACATAGCATGCAGTGAATCCACTGAATCCAGCCTCTACCTGGTTATTACATATTTGAGTGACTCATTTTGGTTGCTGGCATAATAAGGTCACCAGAAGGTGAATCCTGCTCTCATCCTCTTCCACTCTGCAGGTCTGCAATCCACATTCAGCACACTGTCACATTCAACTAACTGCCAGCGCACAGATGATGCTCTTTTTGATGAGCGGTCCGAATCCCACTACAACACATTGCTTCTCACACATGCCTCACAGAAGGAGATAAAGATACACTGGCAGAAGCCAATTACTTCATATCAAAAAGAGAGATTAACAAAAGAACAAATGGCGGTTAGATGCTGGAAGTCACGAGGACTGAACACCTAATTCCCATTTGAAAAAATCTCCCTGTCACAGCTCAATCATTTCCCAAAGGTTCTCTTTGAGAAAAATCTGTATTCTGATGCTAGCATTCCTGCTAACAGACCCCACTGTTTCAGCTAGATAGAAAAGAAAAAAAAGCATTAGACCAAGTGTTCTTACAAAAGAATTTTCACTTAAAAAAAAAAAAAAAAGAAAATTTCTTCCCGAACAGGTTTACCAATTAAATATCACCAGTATTCACTGAATGTGCTGCTTATGGTACAAGATTTCCTTCAAAAGTGGAAATTACTTTCCATCTGAGAGAGGAAAAGACTAACCATATAAATCCATTTTTATTGGTTTTTATTTGATGTTTGTTTCTGAAATTTAAAACAAACACTGTTTAGATATGCCCCAAGACTTCCATAATTAGTTACAATTTATAAGTCATTCATTGGCATTCATTCAAATGTGCTTAATACTATAGACACACATTGTTAAGTGATTACACTTTATGGTGCTTTAGTCTTTGAGGATTGCTAATGGGATACAAACTTTTCCCCTCCATTTGGGTAACTAAAAACCAGTTGTCCCCTATGGCTAGGCTGAGTCAATGTTCAAATCCTATCTGCTTCCTGGCCATTGTCAAATGAACAGCACAGGATGAAGGATCATGTAGAATAAAAGAGACTTTATTTTCCCCTTTCCAGAGGGGAAAGCATCCAGCAAGGTCATTTCCCACAGATAAACTGGAAAATACCACCCTCTCAATTGATGCTGGTTTTCCTTGACATGTGAATAAGTCTTAAGTGTTTTCAACGTGGCACTGTAGTTTTTAACAAAGCTAGCACCGAACTACACTTCCACATTACATTTTCTTAGTCTGTTGAGCATCAGTTTTCTTCTTGCTTCAGAAAAATTCTATTACCAACATCAACATCTTCATCTCATTAAGTCATACATAATTACCCAGTCCCCATGGATTATTCAAAGCACTTGCATGAGCTTCCATTCTGCTTACTCTCCTGCTTTCATCCCCCCACCACTATATTCATGTCTCTGCCCAACATCTTGGTTGTAAGAAAAGGGGCACACTTCATCTGTAACAGGAACAGGCCAGGTTCATGAAGCCTTGCCAAGGCTTTCTCAGAAACTGCCATAAGAAAAGGTTCACCTTCCTAAGTCACTGCAAGAGCTGACTAAGAAAAAACATGTTTTTCTATTCGTAAAAGCCCTTCAGGAAGACATTTCTGTTCATTTACACCAACTCATTAGCTGCCAAAATTGACCTCTGCTTTTAAGCCACATTTCTCCCTTCCAAATGGCATTTTCATTAAGATGAAATGCTTCTTGACGACTTTGCAGAATTTGCATTTGGTAGACACTGCATATTGTCATCAAATCGTATACAATTAACCTGAAATTAGAATGAACTACAGAAAGGCAATTAAAGCAAACTATCAAACAAATTAAAAATTTTTGGTAACTCTTCAGTGAAAGTTTTTTGGAACAAATACTGATGGGCTCGCAACGGGGTCTATTCAAGAGAGGTCCAAGACACATCACACAATACAGTGCAAATCTGTCATTCTAAAACCTTTCCATGTAAGCATTTGTCTTACCATGCCAAATTTTGCTCAAGTTTTTCTCTCATGCACTCTTCAACACTGGAACTGGATGAAATTGCATTCTTTTTGCCGCACTAAGCCTCACTGGTTAGTGTAAAAATGGACAGAATGCATTCACTGGTGTTTGCTTAGTCAGGTGGGGTTTTTTGTTGTTGTGGTTTTTTGTTTTTTTTTTTTTTTTTTTTAAGCAATACAGAGAGAAATTTTGTGGAACCAAGGCAGGAAAAGAGTCCTTATGCATGGTCACATGGTGCTGTCAGTAGAAAAGCATATAGGCTTCTCAGCTCAACAGGTTGATGCAAAGTTCTGAGAGGCCACTAGAGACTTTGCATTTACTTCACAGGGTTTTGGAATAACTCTTCCAGAGCATGAGAATTCAAAGACTAGACCTATGTCATTACGGATTTCATGGAAACCAGCTTCCCATCCTATACCTACAAAGCACCCAATAATGTTCTCAGCAAGTCACAGCCCTAAAGCAGCAAAGGATTGTTCTCTATACTAAAAAACAAATGCACATGGTCCTCTTCATGCAAAAAAATGTATTTCCCAGAGCTGATCCCAAAATTGCCATTAGTTAGGGCACTGACATGATACTGGTTGTTAAACAGCATGACAAAGGGAGAAAACACAAGATGATGGCACAACTTCTGCTTGTATTATGATCACTCTCCCCTTTCTGTGCCTTGTTCACAAGAACCAAACAAGCCTCCACACTCCACTCCACTCACACGTCAACACTCGATCCCTTTTCTGTATTCTAATGTCTTTGCACATTGCCACAGCAGCAGTTCACCTTGTTTCTTTAATCTGAGCTGGGAGTTTTCTCAGGGGAAGCAATAGTCCCTGGGCACAGTGGAGAAGCACTGGGGACCAAAAGGAGAAGGGGACAAAGGAGAGCTCCATCTCAAAACAATTGGATTGCTGCTGGATTGTGAAGACAGCAAGCAGAAAGACAACTAAAACCTGTTGCTTTGCAAGAGGAGTCCAGGCATAAGCTCTGCACGCCTCAGGGTATGGAACAAACAGAACACAATGGACTGGATCTCTATGGTAACCAAACCGCTTTTATTCTTGCTTTTACCAAAAAGACTTATTTTAAAATATAGATGCTCAAAACTCAGCTTTGCAGTCCTGATTTGATAATGTGAGCAGAAATAAGAGAGCTTTACTTTGCATTAT
This sequence comes from Numenius arquata, assembly GCF_964106895.1. Taxonomy (NCBI): domain Eukaryota; kingdom Metazoa; phylum Chordata; class Aves; order Charadriiformes; family Scolopacidae; genus Numenius; species Numenius arquata. The sequence goes on along the minus strand of NC_133585.1, from coordinate 13,026,168 downwards.
TTAAACAAAAAACTTGACAATATAAGCACCACTATGTCCCTGTCTGCCCTCAGAAGACAGCCCCACAATTGAATCTCAACAAGTCATGACAATCTGAGCACTTAACCCCAAGTCATATATTTTAAGGCAATCCGAGGGTAATATTATGCTTGGGGGGGATATCCTCCTGAGTTTTGACTAATTCTGCAGCTTTTATAAATAATCCCAGGGTTCAGACCTCAAAGAAGTGTTGGCTATTAATTCTTGTGCTGCTAATTAATGAGACATAAATTAGTTTCTTCTCTGTAACCTTTAGCCAGCTTCAGAGAACACAACTGAAATGCTAAGAGAAATTTTAACTGTTGGCAGGTAGCATTTTCAAGCTGCCATTATCATAAACAAATACATGCACAAGTTTCATAGTTTGAGGAAACATCTAGTACATGTAACTTTGTCACCACATTGCCTTCCTGCATGTCACTTCTACACAGCAGCTGTACGCCTGTGAAAATGACATGACCTTATGGAAACTGGACATTAGGCTGCTGTGCTTGGCAAAACGACCCACTGTTCCAGAGCCTCCTTTTCTTATTTTAGCTATTTCTACATTTCTAGATTAAGCAGGACCCTAGGATTTCTAACTGTTGACCTCTCAGTGTTGAAAAAAAGCCTCCAAAATAACTACTGCAATAACAGATGTTGGGTGTAATATGCAATTTTCAAAGGGTTCATCACGCCAATTACAACACAGGATGACAACTACAGTGCAGCATTTGGATTTGATTTTCTTTTTAAATACTTTTAAGTAGCAGTTTCCAAATTAAAGGATTCAGCCTGTTCCAACACTGAGACTGATTCACATAACCTCTGTAGCCAGATGGAGCTAAATTACTTTCAAGTCAAACCTGAGGGGGCTTGGCTCATGGTTTAAAGTGTGGGGGGAGGAAGGGACATGTCAGGGTTGTTGGGTTTGTTTTTTTTAATTTTACAGGGGACAATTTTTTCTATTCGTACGAGCAAGGAATTCACACTAGTCTCAATTTTGCTATTTGTTGCAGCTATAGATGAGCATAGCAACAGTAATGGAAAAACACTATGTGAACTACACAGGTCACAGAAGGCAACTCTAAGTTTTAAAAGGGACATAATCTGTGCATATTTTACAATCCATGCGTTCAGCACACAGGTATTCCAGCAGTGCCCTGCCTACTAGAGCAAAGAGTAGAAGAAAATCTTGTCTACACTAAGCTCAACGAGGACTCTTCAGTTTGAAATGAAAAGGGGGGAGAAGACAGACGACACGGTTGTATAGTGCTCAAGAGGTTTAAGCCAATATGTTCTCCCTCTCCCATGGCCAATGAAACCAGAAGTCAGAGGATCAGACAATAAAAACATCCACCTCTTTTCATGCAAAATAATGCGATTTGTAAGGACTTGGTTTACTACTTCAACAGCCTCTCCCACAATACTGCAATCACCTTATCCAGTCAGATGGTCGGTATTCTAAAACTACTGTTTATGCTGTATTATCTTATTGATTTCTTGAATCTCTGTGTAGGTAACTAGGTATTAATTTATATATTTTTATTATGAACCCATGATAGAAGGGGCAGAACTGACTACTACAATTCACAGAACACCAATAATAAACCAGTAAATTAACACATGTAAACACGGACTTTCTGCCAACAGCTCTCAACCTCTTAAGCTACTGAGTGTGAATTACAGTAACAAATAGATGAGGCAGGAAGGAAACCATTCTAATAATTACTGAATTAAGTATGTTGAGATAAGCTTAGAATCTTGATTAAGAACTGTGGCCTTTCCTTAAGCACCATATAGACATGTAAGCAAAAGTGTTAGTCACAACGTACAAAATAAAATGGATGAGTATTGATAACTGCAGGCAGTGTTTAAGCAGATTTCTTCCATAGACTATGCATAAAACTTCACAAAAATTAATTGAAGCATTCTGTATGAATGATAGCAAGAGGAACATGCCTATTTAAAAAATTGCTAGTACTTCAATCCAATAAAGAACAACATTATGTATTTTCAAAGTTTTCATGCATTTTATCTTGTAATTATGCAGTAATGCTTGTTTATATGCAGAACCCTTCTTGGAATGGCATACAAATCAAACGAGGAACAATTTTTCTTTCCTAGTTAGATATCCCAAATTCTTCCTCAGTACAAGCAACTGGAAGAAGCATGTAATTTCATTTACAAAGTGCTTTCTATGCCACATTTGTTCTGCATGCAATGCCACAGGTGCCCTTGGTGCTTCACAGACAGAGCAGAAAGCCTATAGAATGCAGACGCTGTCGCGTACCTGCTGGCTTGTTTCTAGTCTGGAAACGCACCTGTAAGTCTGGTTTCCATGAATATATAAAATGAAAACTGCAAGATTTACTCGTTCCCAGGAAGTTTCTCAAAACCAAAAATGTTTACCCACAGAGTGGCATGCAATTTTGTGTCAAAGTTACACATGGAAAAAACACACAGTCACCAGATATTAGCAGGTAAAAAAAAAAAAAAAAAAAAGGCAGTTTTACAGTATACTGCTGTGACAGCTGACAATCCGGGAGAAACCTTCACTGGTCCTGACTCCACCAGTGAGGATATGAACTGCTGTTGCGTCTAGCTAGGATTGAAGGAAATAATTGGCCACACTGAGAGCTACTTAGTGCTGCATCTTAATACTGTTGATAAGTGAGGCTGGGCAAGAAAGTCTTCCAGCTTCTTGCAATTCTACCATAGCTTAGCGCAAAAGGAACTAGTAAGACAAACTTTTTGGCTACAGATATTTCTTCCAATCATTCATCCTCGATTTCAATTATAACTTTGAAAAATATACATAGTTTACATCGCTGGTTGTAAGACTTGCTTTAAATTAATGTTCAGCAGTTAGTCACAAAACCCACAAAAATGCTTAAAATTGTAAAAATAAACTAAGCCACCTAACCAGATCAAACCTCACGGGTGCCAATATAAATCACAGAGAGAGCAAAGCACCAGCCAATCTTCAGTTATATAGTTGCAAATACATTTGAGGGTTTTCATTTCATTTAGTACCCACTGGCATAAAGGGGGCGGTGGTGTCAGAGAGGGGACAAGGGAGAAGGGTAGAGCAGGAGATGGGAAATAGGTAAGAGAAGGTATTTGTCCCTTCCTTTCTAGTCTACTTCTATGTAGAAAGCAACAGCTACCACACAGTTTCAACCTCCTGAGCTAGCAGGACTTTGCTAGCCCTTCCCTAAGGGAGATGAGAACCACAGGACAAACATGGGTGTGACAAGTGCATAAAGTCACATCCCCAGCGCACCACATGCTCAACTGAAAGGTTGAGCTGTGGAAACATTAGCCCTTTCCCACAGGTACAGTTGTTCAGCCTTCCTGAACAATACAGACGAAGAGAGACAGAACAGCACTTGGTCTTTTTTCCTACTTCCACATATATTTCTCAGCAGACACTTTTCAGCAAAGACAAATCTTTGTGTACCTACCGCGTCCTACATACAAGAATTTTATTATACATCCCCTCTGGGAGATTATGTCCATCTCAACAGTAATGAGGATGTTTTACACTCTCACCTGCTGCTCATACAGTACACTTTTTCTGCTCCTTCCCAGCACAGGAAAGAAGAAAGCTCTCTGGAATTTTTATTTGGTCCCAAGTGAAAACAGAGCTGAACTTCAACCTCTCACCTATAGTTCCCACATTATAGATGATATAAGCAACATATGAGCATTAGGTTTTGCTCTAATAAGTTAGATCACTCAAGAGGTAATCCTAGACTATGGGGGCTGGGCTGATTTTTGAAGGCATTTTATGTCTGTTAAATCTCAAAGGGATTGAGAGTGAAAGCAAGAATTCTTATATTCTCACAATTCTATTCCAGCATCATTCAAAGTACCTTCATACCAACAGAGGTTTTTTCATCTTCATGACACCTTACCTTGAAAAGTGACAGGAATTTTGTTTGTTTTAAATAGAAGTTATCCACATTGTGGAAATAAAGATCTAAATAGTTAGCTGTTTGTATGTATTGAAAAATAGGACAGTTAAAGTGCAATTCCTCTCTCAAATCCTTAAGAAGCTTGCTACTTGACAGAGTAACTGGTAGTCCTAAAGTAGATGCACAGCTGGACAAGCACAAATCCTGTATTTAAATTGGACTTACCCCTTTGCTAGTCAGACAATAATTCCAATTTTGTAATTCCGTTGCCCAGGAACTACATGGGTTGGAAATCCTCTCTCATAAAAAGGTGAATTCTCTTCCTCAAGTATTGTTATGAAACAAGCATATTGGTCTCTGAGCCCTTTTAAATTGGGGAACCAACTCCAGTAGAGAAAACTAAAAGATACATTGGCATGAAATAAATTATTCTCTCAAATTTTCAATCAAGTATCACTGCAGCTACTGTAAGCAGACAGAAGAGCACACCAGAGAAAGTTAGAGAGAGCACAACTATACCAATCTTAACTGCCTCTGTTCACAGGAGAGGACTTTATGGCTGCAGAACCAACTCTACTGCAGTGTGACAGCAACCAGCCGTACCTGGAGATTAAGGGTTCACCTATGGAGTGCAGATGTTGTAGGTGCATTTTCCTTAGGATGAAAATTCTTATAGAGCCTGCTGTTTCAAATCATAAACCAAAAAGTAATCGATGGAAATATGCTTGCAGATAAGAGCTGCCACTATTTCCCATACTTTTCCATTTTATTTTAGTATATGACAGATGAAAACAGGCTATTCATTAATAAAGAATGTAATGCTCTAGTTGCTCCTTTTCCATTAAAAGTAACATTAAAAATCAAAATATCCTATTTATAAGACCACAGACAGCTACAGCTTCACCACCAGTTGTGATACTATGCAGGGCAGATTATGTCTTTATATGGGGAAATAAACAAAAAAGACATCTGGAAAGCTTAAAGGAAGAAAAACTAAAGCAAGTAGAAAGGTGAGGGGAAAGTACGCTAAAACCAAGGAAATCACAATTGAAAATATTTGAAATAGCAGGAGACTTGTTCCATGATATATAACATTTTGCATTAAGAGCCTGAAGGTTTGTAAATATGAATGCTGGCGTATGTTCTATGCCTTTGACGCTTCAAAGAAAGTACTTAGGATGAGCAATTGTGTGTATGTGTGTCAAGAGCTGGTCTAGCTAAAATAGCCCAGTTCCATCCTGCATTAGTAGGTTAGAAAGAGTAAATGTATGTATGTGTTCAATGCATGATAAAGTCCCAGTTTTCATCCCGGATGATTTAGAGAAAGGAAGCATGTGATGTCAGCAGATCATCCAAATGTGGAACAGACTGCCTGCTAAATAAAATCTGCTGGGGCTGCCGAACGAAACTAAGTTAATTTGGCATGTGGACTCCTAACCCAAGTTGCTCTTAATTCACAGACGCTTTTTTCCAGACAAGGGAGTCTTGCTTACAAGGCATTCACAGGGCACCAGGATGGAATGCAGATTCAAATATGTTTCATTCTTCCTCAGGAAAATTCCCCAAAGGGTGCATTGCACTGGAAAAAAACAGAGCAACATACCATCTGGAAGTTCACAGTAGCATAGATGCAAATAATTAGAGTTCAGACTTGCAATGAGAATCCCTTCCCTTTCTCCCAGGGGGTCTCCAGAGTTTTGTTTCTTCGAACTAATTCGGTTAGACACCTGAAAGCTTGTGAATGAATGCAACAAGCAAGGCCAACCCTGACAACAAGCAATCTGAGGCTTGTGGAACGTCTTTGCCCCTAGAGCCCTCTGCCACCCCATTACAAGGCCACAGCTTATCCACCTCGAGCACAGAGCTGGCACAATTGCATCGAATGGCTTCTTGTCTGCATGGCCAGAAGGTATGTGATCCTCATAATGCGCAAGGCCAAATTCTCCTTCCACCTTCCCTTTCAACAGCATCCAGATACCAAGCTGTGCTCTTCCAGATGAGGATACAGGCTCAGGTCTTGAGAAGTGCAGTGCACAGCAGGTAAACGTGCACAGGGTTGGGGTCCACTTCATGGAGTAAAGGAGGCATTGTAAGAGGATCTTCAACAGGAGTGGCATTGCTTCCTCACCGTAGCGCACAATTTCAACCTATACAGTGCTGCTGAAGAGTTTCACATCAACGTCTATATTTAAGGATTTCCCTTCTGACTCCATTAAAGGAGAATTTGGGGGGAAAAAAAAGTGGTACTATGATAGCTTCACTGTGCACAGATGCCACAATTTCAGACCTTCAAGATACAGAAGTCTTCATCATTAGCGTCGTCCCAAGGGCTGCACACATACGTACTTGAGCAGCCTGTCTGAATCACAGTTCCTTAATGACAGTTCCTGTCTCTCTGCCTTAGCAGTTATGCAATTGTTCCCTTTAGCCTGTGACCTGATGACAAGCTAAGATGATGTGAATGAATGTGACACAGTCCATCCCCTTTTTTCTTAATTCTTCAGGGATTACTGAGTTCAGGTTGGCAGGGCTTCAAAGTAGCAGAATTTAACAATTCAATCTTGGTTTTTCAGACCTATGAATCCTACTGTATGGTAGGGAAACCAGAGAGGTGTGATGGGTCAAGAGACCTAGACTAGAACCAGTTCTTACAAAAAGCGAAACAATTATACTGAATCTCACCTTCATAACTAACATTTTAAATGCCCAGAAAAATAACTTTGTAACCATTACACTCTGAAAAATGTGTAAAACATGTTTCCAATATGTATGACTTTACATTTAATTAAAACCGAATACGATAATTATTGTGTGTTAAATAGCAATTTAAAGAGTACTGGAGTTGAAGAGCTATACAATAAACATGTATTGACTTCTGCGTGCAAATTCACACACAATTGTAACAGGCTTAAAACGGAAACTTTAGAAGGCTTTAATAAACTATCATTCCTCTTTTTTATAAACTTCATTTGTAAGATTTGATGCAATTCCCATTCTTCATTCATTTGGCTAGCGATCTCCTTTACCAGCGAGGCTGATGATGCCCTGTATCACATGAATGCTCTTGGCACTCCTTTTGCTGTTTTGCCCAGAAATTGTTCACCACTCACCATCAGCTTCATTACATCCAATGTAAACCCTGTCCAGTAAAGACCAAACCTGTACTTCAAGAAGCACGTTCCGCAGGAAGAAAGGGTATGACAAGTCTTCCTTTTCAAATCTGAACTTCTACTGCAGAATGAGTATAAGCACAAAAATATCCAGGGAAAATTATTTTTCAAGCCTTGTAAGGAAGGGCATTCATCACAATTTGATAAGCAGAGAAATCATTAATTCTTAGCATTGCTTATTCAAGTTTCCTCTTGGCTGTGGATCAAATTCGGGTCCAGGGAAATGTATTAGCAACACTGCTCTGAACAGGAAGGAACCGAACGATGGTGAAGCAAAGTGGACATGCCCTAGAGAGTGAAAGAAGCAGGGACAAAGCTGGAGATATCTGTCGGATATTCTACTTGCTGTGCTACCTCAACCACTTCTCACTACCAATAAATGTTTTTTATTAATGGAAGGATTTAACAGAGTACACTGTCAGAGTGCAATAACAAAGGAGAAAAAAATTTCAAACGAAATATTGTAAAAGAATAAAGTAAACAGCCTCTTTCCCAACTCCCTTGTTACATGGTATACTGCATCACAGCATGAGATGAACAAAAGCTTCCCAAAAGTGAGGCAAGGAGCAAAGCCTAGAAGAATTGTACCTGGAAATAGTCTGCTATTTTTCCAGGTCATATTACGCTTGAAAATAAATAGCTTTTTACACCATACATATTTCACAAAACCCTTTCCAGAGCCCCTCACCTACCAGCACACAACTTATTTGAGAACTACTGAAAACCACCTGTGCCCAATACAGTCATGCTAACACCACATCTTTTATCCTCCAGGATAAACATGAAAAAAGCTACAAACACATCCTCCAGCTTGCAAGGTGAGTAGCCATATAGTATGTTTCCCAATTTTGAAGATACAGCCTTCCGTCTTATTCAAAGAGTAAGCCACATTTTCCAGATACTTGCACGTTAGCAATTCAGTATTGCTGCACCCAAAATCACTCCTTCCTAGTAAGAAAGTAAATGATGCAATGTCAGTTAGCAGATTTAGGAATAGGTCTATGAATCCAGGGAGGCTTCACTAGAATCCCTCAGCTTCACAAAACTTCTCTTTTACCAAAATTCCTTTGTAGTAGTTAACCAAAAATGCTTTCTACGAGTAACCAGTTAGTTGGGGAGTTCCCTTCAATGATATATCAGTGGCTCTGAATAATACTTCTACACTGCAAAGGAAAAGATAGAAGAACAAGAATAAAGAGGTCTCCTATTAAAAAAAAAAAAAAAGAAAAAGTAATAATTCTTAAAATATTTTAAAGTCTGGTTGTTTTATGATGAAGATCACAGAGAAAACCCTTTGCATGAGTCTTTAGGTCCATTTCTAGAGTTCTTTGCCTTTATCTGCCAGACACCGTTTCTAATAATTCAACTTCGTGGACTTCTGATTCTACTTTCTGCATGGTGACTTCATGTTTACATCCTTTCAACATAATTTTCCTGATACATTACTGCTTCTTTGCCAGCCAAGAGGCAATTTTCAGACAGTGAAACTGAATATTGAGCAACTCTAACACTGCTCTACAGCAGGGAATTTGTAAGAAAAATAAAAATTTGGACCTTGAGAAATTTAAAAAAAAAGAAGAGAAAATATTTTCTTAGACTTGTTTTAATAAGTTATTTTTGTTTCTGATGTAGTAGACATGAAATAATAGTTAACAGTGACCTCAAAAATCAAGAATTGTGGTCAGATAGTTTTTTGTATCCACATCGCTTCTCAAAGAAAATATTTTGAGATGACAGAAAATACAAGAGAGGGCAATAAGCATAACAAACAAACATGTGGCTTGCTTTAGATTTAAGGGCACTACAGGAGAAACTCACACCGATTTATCCTATTTTTATGGAGCTATGAAAATAAATAGTGCAGGCAGAGCTCCATCATCTGTTCCATACAGCCAGGGAAGGAAAGAGCCAGAGCATGCACAAATCCACTACGATGCAAATCATTTAACAACGGAGAAGCTGGGAAGTACAGACACTGTACTAAGGGAGGTGACTTGGCTCCCTGATGTTGGGTTTCTATTTGAAAGCCTTACCTCTGCGTACAACTTGCAGGGAATGAAATGACTACTTTGAAGAAAGGTAGAGACCGTGGATCTTTCCAAGCATAAATCACAATCTTCCTGACTGAAGAACTTTCATGCCAAGTTCACTACAAGTTTTAGCTTTAAACCGCTCCTCGAAAAGGCTTCTGAAAGCAAACTGGTTTTCTATTCTTTTTGGTATTGTTCCTCAGTACAGAACTTTTCACACCTTTATAAAGAACAGTGAGATGCACCACAACTATTCTTTTAGTAGAAACAGAAGTACATAAGATTAATTGGCCATCTTCAGGCACTAAAAGAGATGAGCATTTGAAATAAACATAAGGGCAAGAAAATGAGAAGTAATTAACCTTTTTGGCTCGTCTGTCTCCCTGTGCTTGCAACTGGGCATGCAGCTTTGTCACATCAATGGAAAAATAACTGATGCCGTTACCGGTACTTTCATCAGCTCAGTATTCTTCAGTGTTCTCTAGGAGATGAAAATAAAGCATATTCCTGTTCTGAACCGTCACCAGCATGTGAGAATAGAGAGTCTATTTCCAAAAGGCAAAATCCATCAAAAAAGATGAATTCTTTATTACACAAAGAGCTTTTTGTGTCACATTTAAGCAACCGGTACAGATGCGTACCAATGAAAAGTGTGCTGCAATAGCCATTTTTGAGCCAATGTTCTCTGTATGAGGGAACAATATGTTTGGAAGTGGGGAGCTCAGCTTTTTATCCAACCAGTCCCCTAAATTTTTAAAATCTAAATCACCAATTCACTGCAGGAATAGACTAGATGACCAAAAGCCAGAGGGAGTTTCGAGTGGGAATCTGATGAAGACAAGAACAGGCTTGCAATGAAAACCAAGTGAGACGTCTATTGTTTAAGTCATAGCAGGAGAAGGAAAAAACCACAAATTCTGCATTTTTCTGAGCATAATATCGAGATACAATCCAGTTATACAGTCCTTTAGATTACTACCCTTGCATTTCGTTTTCCCAAATTGTCAACAAAAGACTCCTTTCAATAGAAATTTAAGTAGAAACTTTCTTATATATGGCCAACTCTTAGGTTCTAACTAAAAATAATACAAAAAAAAAAAAAGAAAAAACCAAAACAAACTTGTCCTGTGTCACAGTGATGTTCTGAGAGTACAATCCACTGCATAACCCCTGTTCTGGGTGGAAAGACCAACACCACAAACAGCCAAAGAATTTCTGAGATAGTTACTTGGGGCCAGTATCATCTTCAGTACACGGGCTGGGGAGGCCCATCCACAGCTGGACAAGTGATGCCTCAGACGTTCAGCCAAAGGAGCAGGACAGCGGAGTTGGCTAGGATAATTAGCAGTTACAAGTTAAGGCCAAAAACTTGCTAGCACAGAAAGAGTTTTTTTCGTGGAAAAGAAAGTCAGAGAGAGGCCTGTGAATTCCACACAGCCCTTCAGTCCTCCAACAAGCAAAGACTAAAAATCTTCTAGCAACTCACTTGTCTAAATTATCTTAAACCCTATTCCTATCGTACTGAGAGGGAACTAGAATCTCCCATAGGTATTTTCAGAGTGCACAACTGAGAAGAGTCCTTTTTTTTCTTTAGCATCCTTTTTATCTTAGATAACAATGACATTGTAAGTGCATCCAGTGGTGAGAACCGTAGGATTTCACATACATCAAGACTCCTTCCTCTTTCACTCCCACCCATTTTCCCACACCAGCCCCCAGAGTGACAATCTTTTGCAATTTGTCATATTAAAGCCTGTCAAAATGAAAATTCATTCTCCATCAACATATAATCTCCATTGATTAATGATCAGGAATCCCTATCAATTTACACAGATGCAGACTTCTGAAAAACACAAGATCTTTTCAAACTAACAAAGACTTGACTGATTTTAATTGCACATAATCTGTGGTCATCTCAAGCTTTAGTTTTCGTGTCCAAAAAGAGACAGTGATGTTGTCCTGGAGAGCACACCTACTAATCTTGCATGCCTTGTTCCCTTCCTGCATCACACACACAAGGGGAAGACTGGTTTTGCACTGCAGGAACAGCGCCAAACAGCAACAGCAGGATTGCCAAGCTTTAAAAAGAAAAGCTTGGCGGTAAAAATTCTACCAAAAACACAACCCTTTTTTTTTCTTTTGCTATAGGTCACTAGTTCGAGTTTTGTCCAAGTCAGCACCGCAAAAAGGTTGTTACCATCTGATGCCTGATCTTGGGAGATGCTAAATGATTCCAAACTCTAACAGCAGAATCTCACCAACTTTGATCTCTAGAGGCTACTCTGGTATGTCTGGAAGGGGTGGGTGATTACATTTCACTGTTCTGAGCACAAACTCATAGAAAAGCACCCCTATTATATGTGTCATCTTTATATCCAGCTCTCCAGAGAGAAGCTAAAGACCAAGTGGCTGCAGCAAGTAAGTGACCTCATCTTTCCTGCAGCGATTCCCCAAGGACTGAGACAGCTCTTTCACAAAACTTTGAGATTACACCTATATCTGCTTCTCAGGTTACAATTTTCCCCGTTGGTTAATCAAGACCTTTTAACACAAGACAAAAATTAATGCAATAAAAACTAATAAACCAAAAAATTAACAAGTAACAACTTATAAGTAAAAGGAAATAAGGCTAGTGGACCCAATAATTGCAAAGAAAACATCAGATTCTATTGTTGCAAGTGAGAGCAGGAGTTTCTATTAAAACAGCGGAGGAAGGCAAAAGGCAAGAATTCTAAGTCTGATGGAGCTGAAACATTTAAGCTTCTTTCAACATTCATAACACTTACTTCTGCATATATGCCATCCAATGGAGGCAATATTCATACTAACATCTAACACTCCTAATCCCTGAAAAGATTAACAGATTTTTTACAGTGTTTGTTTATCCCAATGCATAATTCTCATCCATTGCTCCAGCCCCATATCTGAAAATAAATAAATACTGTTCTCAGCTCCAAAAAGATTGCATTCAGTCCTGCTCCACTTACAGGTTACAGCTTTAGTATTGTAAACCCCCATGCAATTAGAAATGGAAACTGCCCAATAAGCAGCAACACTTGCATCTAGCTCTGGAAGGTCCCCAGATACATGACTTAGAATCTGTAACATTTTTATAGATCACAAGGCTGGGTTAGATTGCTTTTATGAGATGTTTTAAAATTTATAAGTTTTCATTTTCCCCTCCCTTGGAGTCCAGTTATTAAGGAAGAGAGGCTTTATAGGTAGCAGGGAACAAGAAAATGACCAGACTAAAAACAAACAGAAAAAAACCTGTAGAATATTTCAACTCCTTCATTGTATAAAAGAGGCTGCTTATATGGAATACATTAGTGTGGTATGACACCATGTTTAATTATTCAAGATACTTTTGGACACTTCTAAATCATATAACATAGACTTTACATGGATATGACATATAGTTCAATTAGAAACAATTTTAGAACAAGCATGCTGTTTAACAAATAGGTTTTTAATTGGTAATCATAAGTTTCTGGAGAATTAGAAACTTAACAAAAAGCTGAACTCCTAACATTATAGATAAGCTTTAAGCTTTTTAATGCCATAAAGTACTGCACGTTATTCCCATCATGCAGAAGAACATTTGCACTTACTAATAAAAAAACCCACACACAAACCCAAAATATGTTTGTTCCAATATTTAGAATGGTTTATCTCTTATTCTTCTCTTGCTTTGGTATTTAAAATACTTGAACTAAGTGGCTAAGTTTATTTATGGGGGGAGGGAGGACAGATACCAATGAAGAACTACTGTACTTCAAATAAATATACTCTATACAGCTTAATAAGAATAAAGTACCACTACCGAGATTCAAATTTGATCAAACCAGCTCTAAGCTACACTGATAGATTAGGATCTTTGACTTAATCATACATTTTCCTCAGAGGGTTTTACAATCTTTTAATAAAAATTTTACTATTAATAACATGTATTCTCCAGATCAGTTTAAGATACTTACTTTATCTTGAAGAATGAATCTCTGTAGTTGAAAGTTATGCTTTTATCATATTAACTTCCTTAGTTTAAAATTCTAGCTACCTTATTTTACTAAGGTAGCATTCACCTCTACCTTTTGAAAGAACAATTCAAGAAGCGTAAAGATACTAAAAGTGTCTTGTTTTTAAATAGAGGAAATAACACTTACTGTAATTATTACCACTTTAAAAAAAAAGCTATAGCAACTTACCTTTATATTTATCTTTCAAACAACTTAAGAACCATTTTTCAGTAAGCTGCAGACAATTCTCAGAAGCTATATTTTCAAATTAAATTGAATAGCTTAACCCATGTCATACATCTCTAATCAAGCACAGTAGTTTTAAAGGATAGATTTCTCCAAAATAAAAGACTCAGCATTTGAAAAAAAATACATGATATGTAAATGCAACTGCATTCTTTATATCAAAAATACGCCAATAACAGTCACACAAATGGAATTTTGTGACAATTACATGAGCAGGAAGCTGGACCAACTTTCATAGAACCAAACATACTGCTCTAAGAGCAGTCACTTACTACAAGCTATTGAATAAAATACTTCCAATTCACAAAGATATTTAAAAAAATTAATTAAGTAAAGCAGAAGTCAAATCTCTAATAAAAATATGTAATTTTACCACTGCTACAAACCAAAACAAAGCATACAGTGGTCCTGGCATACCCAGGTAAGCAACAAGTATCTCAGAAAAGAATAACCAGCAAAGCCCAAATATAGCAAGGTAGTCAAGTACTGCTCTCCACTTACATAGAATTTGTGTGGGAAAGAGTAGATATAGAACAGATAAGTGACAATTATATTAAGAAAGTCAAGATATTTTTTTTCCAAACACATCTTCTCTGTCCCAGTTTTATGGATCCATAGGTCAACAAGAGTAACCCGTTACCTGGCAAAGCTACTTCAAGCCAATATCTATAGCTTTTTGGCTCAAAAAAAGGATGTAGTTTTTCCTTCCCTCAGTTGGTACAACCAGCAGAATCAAGAGAGAAGGGGGAGAGGAAGATAGGGCTAACTTTTAAGTCATATTTGGAACAAAGCTCAGAATTGCATTTTTGGATGCAAAGCCGCAGTAGTACTTGCTCATTTCCCCATCTTCCTTTATCATCCTTCCACTTGTGGCTCCTTTCCTCAGGAAAGCTTCAAAACGAAGAAAACACACAATTCTGGTAGTACCCAAAAAAACCCTTAGCTCCTTCAGACCAGACCACACAGCAAATATTATTTGGTTACCTTCTTTCCACAATTACTGTCAGAGACCTATCATAGTTGAAAAACTGTGATTATCTATTTCTCAGTATTCACTCCCCTAAAACAGAGGAATTATGCAGAACATTACATTTCCACCTCCAATATTGTATCCAAGACTTAATGTGTTGCACACAAAGCACTAACTCTAAATATAGCTTGCAGGTACTTAGAACACGCCAGTTCACAGCGTATAACAGCTGGATGTTTTACATTCAGGGTTCTGTTAAACTCATGAGTACTTTATCAAACAATTTGTCATCCAGGACTCTCTAGCACTCTGAAACATTTGTAATCCACCTCATACATTGTTCCATGAGCTGATAAGAAGCTCAATATCTCCCCTATTACTTTATGAGAAGGTTAGCCTTTCTCTGGCTTGAATAATACATCAGTACTACAGAAATGCTTATTCCTTCCAAAAAGTTCCAAAGAGCAGCTTCCAAAAAGTTAAAAACTTCATACTCTTCAACACAGTCCACTACAAAATAGTAGTAAATCATCTTTGTTATAAATGCAGACCATTTCTCCAGCTACATCTTCCTCCCAAAGAACAAAATTATTTCATTTATAGTTTAACTAATACCACAATAGGCTTCTATCCCCTCCATCTAGTTCCATGACAAACTGTCATACAGTTCAAATACAGAAAAGCTGTAAGAAGTTGATATCAACAGTGCGTGACTTTGAAGTATCCTATAAAAATTTTAAAGTAGAGCAACATTTAGCACATTTGCTTTTATTGCTTCAAGTAATGTTGTCCAATTGTTCTGAAATTAATTAATTTAGCAAGATGATCAACCAAAAAGATTAATTAACCAAAGATATGTTGTCTGTACAAATCAGATGTTGCAGTCCGCTTACTACTTCAACAGAACACACTTTCTAATATTTACTTTTCTGAAAACATAAGTCACTGGTATTCTATGGCAGTTTCACAGGGGCGAGGGGAGAAGTACAACAAGTAGTTCTGTAAGCAGCAGAACTAGTCAAGTGTCTTTTCCCACAGATTTGTGTCCTGACAGTAGCTGATTTTGGAATCTAAAGCATGAACTCTCTCAGCAAATACAACGGCTTCTGCGGCTAAGCAGCATACAAGACTGCCCACGTCTAGAATTTCTGTTGTGGTAAAAATAAGGGAGCACCTCCTCCAGGTGTGGGGGCTCCTTCACGGCAGGGAATGCTAACAGCATCTCCCCAAACTAGCCACCTCTCATTTGATTTTTCCCTCCTGCCACGTTCAGCTGAAATTAAACACAACTAGAAACTACAGGGGAAGAAGAAATAGACATCCAAGTACATTGAGTTTCCTTTGGAAAACAAGATAAAATGCTAAATGTAATATGAAAGGTTCCTCTTCACCAGTAATTAGCACAGAGCATAGTGTAATTATAAAGTAGAGATATATACTGTGTTGTGTACACTACAAGTTCTCATCAAAATTGACTTAAACTTCACATTTATAAAATTAACTCTGTGTATACATACACTTAAACATAAATGTCTTAGATCATATGTTCATATAAAAGGTAAACCAAGGTATATATTCCCCCTTTTGGCTATTCAGAATCATTTCACCTCTGAAAAAACAAAAGCCTGAAAACACTTTGAGTTACACGGTAGTCTCATGCAAGAAAAAAAAAATGCTAATCGGAAAAAAAATACAGAGGGAACCCCTTTAAAGAAAGGAGATTTAATTACTTTGCCCAGGAATCACTACTCCATATTTTACTTCCTTAATAATTGGTAACATCCTTTGTTATGAGACAAAAAAAATAAAATAGAGTTCTGCATCAAAAATGCATCATTCATGAAAATACATTATTGTAACTTCTAGTGAGGATACATACTTTTACATTTTGATTGACAGTAGTTTTATCTAGAAGTCCCTTCACAGTTTTTACATTAAGATATGAAAGCTCTTAGAAAACACCTACAAAAAATGGTAATAACATGGATGTATATGATTTTTCCAGTATGATGGATTCTTGTTTGCCCTAGGGAAAACAGCTTTTTGGCATTGCCAAAGGTATAGTCCAGCCCCACAGTGAAAGGATACCAGGCATATCAAACCATAAAAGGGTTTGGCATGCTCTCAAACTAGAAACAACGTACAAAAATCACAATTCATCTTTGTGGATAAATAGTGGCAGCAGAGGAGAAATTATACACTATCCCCCACAGTCACAATGGCACTACAAGCTCTCAGAAAATATGTATCACCCAAGAGGTAGATTAAAAAGAATCTATAAAATGTGATGAAGAAGAAAATTGGAACAATAGAAGATGAAAGTGATACATTCACACAACCTTAATTACTGAGTTTAGACCTGGCCTCACCTTCCTTCCTTCCCCTCCCATCTGCATTCGCTTAATCTTGTGGAATTCAAATGATTATTTTCTTTAAATAGTCTTATAATCACTGTCCTGAAACCGGCACTCAATTAGATTAGTCTTCATTATTAAGAACATGACACACACAACGCAAATTGCTAAAGCTACTCCATTTTGCACTGTAAGATCAGAGCAGGGACTAGGACCTGGGAACTGATTGTCGAGGTCTTGAGCCATTCTCCCTCACTTTCTTAGTCTAGCAAATGTACTGTATGCAAAGTGGAATTCCTCCACGGGAAATACTGAAAGCAAAATAAACCCTCCTGTAATCACTTACCAAGCTGGCATTTACCTTGCTGCTAGAAGAGTTGAGAGACGTCTAAGTCTCATCAAAGGAGAGATTAAAAGACGTTTCTCCCATATCTCAGGAAAGCACCCTACACGTTTCACTAACTGTTGTCCGATGGAGCAGTACTGTCATAATCATCCCTTGTCCTTTGTGAACAGTGGGAAAGGCAAGATTTTCATTTACCCTCATTAAAATAATAAAAATCCAAATAGAAATAGTTTTATTCAAATGAGAAACACTTCTATTCTGATGCTTTCAGTTAACTTCAGTAGGTACTTCACACTTCTCTGTCCCTCACTTTAGTCCCAAATGACCCTTTCCTTTTCAATTGCACAAAAATAAAAAAAAAAAAATCATTCCTATGCTTTATCTATATTAGCAAGTAACTTAAACAATGTGAGGAGATCTCACACCAAAAGCAGCGAACCAGCTGGTGCTGATGACCAAACATTCACAGAATAGGATTACAGGGTTTTACTTGGGACTAGCACCGATCCAGTGCTGTGGATTAACTGTCTCTTATAAGTGTTAGGTGTGCTCCCGAGAGCATCTTCCAGTTTCATTTCATCTGAAAAAGCCTAGTTCGTGCAGTCTAAAATTGCTTCATGACACAACCCAAAAGGTGGTAACTGGGGCAGTTTCAAAATTAACCCAGTGATTCAAGCGCACAGATACACACTCACACACTTAAGTTCAAGTTGTGATCTCAATTTTTTTGTGAGGGTCACCCAAGAAAACGTGTGTGGTATCTCTATCTTCCCTTGTACATGAAACAAAATATTCTCACAGCTCCCATCTGTGCAGAGAAATACAAAGGAGAGGCTCAGTCCCAGCTGGTCCAAAGGCAGGTAAAACACAGGTGCTGTTCTTAAAGCCCCTACGCACACTACACCTGGCTCTTTACTGCATGATCCATTTCTCACCTTCTAAAACATAAAATCACATCAAGATTAACTTGAAAGCACTATTATGTCAAGAGCTTAAACTTCTTATGAGGTAAATTGCTATCAGTCTTTGCCTGGCAAATATCAGCTTCCACATGTAGGAGCTTCCACGCTGCTTCTAAGTCGTCTCCAAAAAGTCAGTAACCCGTCTGAACTGGATTGAAAAAAAAAAAAAAAAAAGAAAACAAAAAACTTCCTTTTATTTTACCTAAAGGGTTAAGACAAGCATATGTATAAGCATACTAAGGCTAAAATTACTAAGTATACTGAGACTTACATGTACTAAGACTGCTATAGATACATCTTTGACACAAAAAAAAAAAAAAATCAGCAAGACCTTCTATATACAAAAAAAAAAAATTTTCAGTTAAAACACTTAGATACTTCGACATTCTTTGGAATATAGTGAATCGTCTATTGGTTTGTTTTTTCAAGAAAGTAAAGGGAGCTCTTCATTATTTTTCCCCTCATGCATAATGCAGTTACAAGAAAACCTTGAGAAATCATAGCTCCATGGTCGAAATCAATCATGTTTTTAGGAATCTGTCAGTTCAGAATGCAGGTCACCACTGAATACAACTTTTGACTGACTTGCTAAGCATCAGAAGAAAAGGCCTGATGAATTTACATAAAAAAATATATTATTTAACTTTGAAATTTAATTAAGAAAAATAATTCATTTTTAAATTTTTTGATATAGCATGTAGGAAAAACAAAATACTTGTTCATACAAGCACCATGTCATGCCACAAGCTCTGGACAGGACACAGCTTCTAGTAGCTCTAACCTCTTGTGCTGGCATATATCCAATAATCCACTGTTAATATACTGCCCTAGTTGGACTGTGGTATGCCTCAGTGACAGCTGATGCTTAACCTTGAAATTCTGCGTATATCTGCCAGTGAAGACATGTGTCATTGAATCCAAAAGTGAAAAGAGGAAGCAGAAATCTCTTACATGCCTTATAACATCTGAATAAACGCATCCTTTCCACATTTGTACTTGAGGCAGTAAGAAGAAAGCTCTGGATTAGACTGCTTTCTGCTTTTCAACTAATTGATTTTCTTTCTCCTTGTTTTAGGCTAGAGCAGCCACCTCAATTTCTGCTCTGGGTCTGAAGCAGGAATGGGTTCAGTTTATCGGGAGCTGAAGGCTTGGCTGGAGTTCCCAAGGGCAGCTTGTAGACAATACCATTTCATTAAGTTATTTCCCCTTTTTCGCCTCCCAGATGTGTTTTTGAGAGGTAAAGCAACCCATTCTACCACACGAGAGACAGTTAACAACGGTATAAGCTTTTTCATTATTAGCAGCACTCCAGATAAGAGCTTTCAGCGATGACAGTGATGAAAGTTTATGGTTGATACAGCATTGTATAAGCAGTACCCATGAATAGTAGGAAATAAAGTAATCAATGGATTACGTTTATGTATGTACACCATTGAGACATGAATCAGTCATTCAAAGCGTGAGTTAAAATAAAAACCTCTCTCTAGATGAGCTACTGGGATCAACAGTAATCCTTCACAGCTGGAAACGTGCACACTACAGCACTTCACAGAGCTCAAAGAATACAATCGAAGAGTTCATTTACACACTGGTAGTTTAAGAACACTAAGCTCCCTCCCAACTGATAGATGTCTCACAGTTTTTGCAGCCTCTGAACTAAATCCTCATAATTCAAAATGTGCCATTAGCATTCACAAAAGGTGAAATAGTTCCCCCAAACAAGAGCAAACTAAAGCACAGCACAGTTACTCAGCAGCCTTTGCAATAAGTTAGTGCAGAAAACGTCTGTTTACTAACAGTTAGCAATTAAAGCCCTGGAGTGTACACCTTGTTTCATTTCAAACTCCTGTAATTTGTATGAATAACTTATCTAGGAGAGAAAGAATAAAAATGAAGTGTCTGTTAAATTGTGAGAGATGCACCTAATTATAAACTAAAATACGATTCAGCTGTGCTTGAAGAAATTTGGTCTTAGTCTCCTAGTACTAGCCTAGCAATTGCATAGTCAAGTTTTTCCAATCACCCTCCTAACTACACGTGCTCTAATTTTCTAAAGGGGATATCCTTACAAAAAAAAAAGAGAACCATGCATACCAGTGCATTGTCTTGCAACTTGTATCCTTTCTTACATCCACAGCACCATAAAGAAGACGACTGCTGCTTGCCTTTTACACACACTTTTCACATATTAAAAGGGTTTCATAAAACACGTAGGAGAGAATCAAACCACAGAGTACAGGGTGCAATATCTACTACCCAGCATAAAACCAGATAAGCAAATCCAAAGTAATTCCTGGTATACATCCTTAACAATCTGTACTGTTCATTTGAATTCCGAAACCTAAACCACAAAAATCTTAATGTCATTCTAGTTTACTAACAATGAAGAGCCAATGCAAAAGCCAAGTTGCACTAAATCAATCAATATGCAAATCTTGTGAAATATACCTTAAAATATGACATACAATCACTGAACATGCAATAACTGTTGTGCCTGCAAAAAGCAGCTTTATCTGCCCATGATTCCCAGATGCCCAACATACCTAAATAACAGATAAGTAGCAATCCAATAGCTCCCTGCCCAAAGGGGTTGCTAGGTCTGAAGCACAGATAGATTTCTCTAAGTTTTCTAGCTTACGTTTGATTTCTTTGTACCCCCAAATACACATTGATTGTCTTCCTCTAGGGTAATCCCGGAAAGGATTTATGCTTTACCTAGGTCACAAATATAAAACAGACTTCCAAACACAAACAAGTACTTATGCTGACAATAAGCAAACCTGAGTCCAAAAAGCAAACAAATAAGCCTTATTTGTTACCTGTGTAGATGAGCTATATCATCAACTTCTAAAACACAGAAATCCTGAGAGATGTTCAAAAGCAGAGCTTCCACACCCCACCACCTCTCTGGAGCACACCCAATTTCCTGCCCCCAGCAAGGCCACCCCCACCCAGGTGTTGCAAATTCCATTTTCAAGGCTCCTCCACAGCTGCCTTCCCTTGCTAGTCGTTAAGCCCTCACCTGCCCACTGCTCCACTCTTCACCTAGAGGCGTCTGCTGGCCCCTAAATGCGCTCCGTAACTGCCCTGTGTACCTATGGCCTGCATAAAGCTGACAAAAGTCTTTAAAAAAACCAGTGGTGGATTCAAGGTATCTGCTAAAAGGGTTGCCGAACTCTGGGCTTGACCCTGCTCCTGTTGAAGTCAGTGGTAATTCTCCCCATTGATTTCAATGCAACAAGGTCAGTTTTCCTGCCGGGGAGCTGCGATATTCCAGTGTTTGGAAAGGAGAGCGTCAGGAGAAAAAATGCAGGTTTCTGTCCCACAGTGACAGTAGCAATCAGTCTTTTCACCACCAGGCAGACGGTTCAACCAGAAGAACTGCTGCAGATGCAAAATCTCTTCTCAACAGAAGAAAATATCTTTCTTTAGCCCAAACAGCTGAATATCCATAACTTTGAGAGGCAAAACCACACCAGTTTTGCTACCGACCTTGCTAAAAGCAGGATCAAGGCTATTTTTTCCTTCAGAAAGTCATATTCTCCCTCTCCACTGAATCAAAATAATGAACAGAAAGGCAATAACCACTCACTTACTCTATAGCATCCCTATAAAATTTCTATAAAATATTTCTGGTGGTTTTCCTAAACATCATTTTTTCCTCAATACTAGTTTTTAAAGATTTAAAAAGATAATGGAAGTTTTCACGAAGGAATGGAAGCTCAACATATAATTTTCTGCACAAGATGAAAGTCTTGATAAATCGATGATGCCAAACAAATGCAGGCAGTCGTTTGCCCTCCACATCTGAAAGCTCAGTTTCTCGAGTTTGTCAGATTCAATAAACACAATCCATTAGATGATGGAGAAAATGAATCCTGCTACATGCAAGTAATATAAAAAATTCATTTGAGATGCGGGATTTCATCTCCAAAACATGGCCCTTTTCCAGGGGGAAGTAGTAAAAAGTAACACCATTTGCTTTAACACAATAGATACTTCATCTGGATATGTTGTTCTTCATATGTTGGTAGAGCTCAAAAAATTGAAATCTATACTGTACCGTCTTCATCTTTGCACAAATTAACATACCCATAAGCATACATAATTCAATAATTGTGTCAGGAGATTCTGAAAATAATAGCAAGTAAAATAATAAATATTTCATGTAATAAATAATAAATATATGGGTAGATGTGACTTCATGCAGAGTGAGCTTGAGAAAGACTTGATGCATTGGCTGCATCCATCAGCAGTCCAGGGAGACATTAGAAGTTCCAGGTATGAAGGGGATATTAATTTCTTCTTCCTGGTGTGGATATATAAGTAAAGTCCCAGTTCCCTGGCTCAGTTCTGCATCTTTGAACCAGACAACACTACTAACCCCTTGAAGGTTATATAAGCACCGCTTACACCATTTCACACAAGAAAAAAATGTATTAAGATCAAAAAAACAGACAAAGACAAAAGGACCAACCACTGCCATCAAGATAACTGACATGTTTCGAAGGGGCCTAACTCCAACGAAGGGGCTAAAGGACAGCAAAGGTGGGTAGAGAGGAAAGGTTCGTCAAGGCAATGAAGAACAAAATCTGGTTCCTCACTGTGACTTCACAATGACCTGGCAACTGCTTTAGGAACTTCTATTGCGAGCTGCTTATCTATAAGAAAATTATCTGTTCTCTGAAGGTATGGGAAGGTCAATTCATTTACATTTGTTAAACATGCCAGGGCATTTAGACCGCGGTGCCACAAAATGAGAAGCTTTATAATAAACTTTGATGCAGTCATGATAATTATGCTGTTTTATTAGTACTAGCCAGCATTTATCCAAAGTAGGGTATAAATCCCTTATGGTATAATTTAAAAACTCTCTCTAATCTTAAGAATCCACAGTTTAAACCCTTGATCCAACACACGTTTAGAACATGCGTTCTAGAGCCTGCACCAACATTCACAAAAAGAGAATGAAAATGTCTCATTTTTCTCCTTTCACTGACCTTCCTCCTTTCTTCACCTGAACTGCAGTAGAATCAATATCTTACAAAATCAGAAACAATTCTCATAATGACAGATTTCATTTGCTCAGAAAGCAATAAAATCTTAACATAAATCATTCTAACTGTTCACCATAATAAAAGCCTTAGAAGGAATTCTTCATCCACACTACTACTTTTTAGTACTAATTTATGTAAACCATATAGAATGGCAGAGAAAAAAATATCTAAGACTTGAACTTGTATTGCTTGCATATCAGGCATCTGGACCCTAGCAACTGGATTATTGCCTATTGTGTCTGACATCCATCAGTTTCTCTGTACTTTACAGAGATCCAAGACAGAGAAGGCTTTCCCTAGATTTGAGGCAGTGAGATGAAGGAGAGAGGTAGAAATAAGAGGAAAACTATATCTGAAATTTCTTGGGTCATACCATTGCATCAAATACTCTTTACCACTTCCAGGCTCTTCCCTTCCATACCTGAACAACCTCTTTCCCCTCTCCTAAGGCGTGTACGCAGGAACACTGTCTCCTCAGCTCCTATCATCATAATCTCTCAGTAACACGGAGAGTCAGTCCCTATCATTCTCCATCCGAAACACACTATAAAAGTAGATTTTTTAATTCACCTGGTGATGGAACCTCCTCATTCCTTCAAAAGGAAGGTTTGTATTTCACAAATTGTCTTCTAATAACCAGGAAAAACTACCCAGGTTTTCACTACCTAGGTAATTCAAGATTACTTTGGTACTCACCACATTGATGGTGTATGGCACTTAGGAGTCTGAGGAATGAGTATGCAAGATGAAAAATAATTAAAAACACAAGCCATAAAGCTCCATTATCATCAATGCCAACAAAATCTCTAAATCACAGTCTGTTTGAAAACGCACCCTCCTTACTAGCTTCAAATAGCAAAGTCCTGATGTGGTTGCCAAGAAACCAGTACTTGCGATTCACAGAGTTCACGTTGGAGAGATATTTGCACTTACAACCATTTATGAAAGCAAAACTGAAGCAACTCAGAAAATGTGGTATGAATTCCTCTTATGATTTGTCATTATCGTCCTAAAACAAAGCACACATCCCAAACCTCCCATCCTCAAATTATTATGTTATCTAAGAAATGTTTGCGGACTTTTCTTCCAACTGTTTCTCTGAAATACTGAATTGATTACCCATGTACCCTGTCACGCCCAGACTTTATGGGCCACACTGACATCTCTTCATGAATTATAACATGGCCACTAGGGTCCTCTCCAACACCAAGCCCTTCTACCTCATTGTCCCACTTTGTGGATTACTGCACTAGTTCACTGATTAAATCCAGAGTTAATCATGATTATTGTGCTGTAAAGCACCTTGGGAGACATGACATGAAAAAGTACTAAAAAAATGCAGTTGAATTTGATTACTCTCTATCTTCTCAAACCCATTTATATGTTAAAGACTCTCTTTTATTACATTCAATATTATGTTTCATACAAACTCAAGTCTCAATCTAATTTTCCCGTGCCATCTTTAATTATTAATATTACTGTTTGCAACCAGAGATTTGACTAGGTTGGGTCCTCTTTGTGCTAGGCCCTGCACAGAAATAAAATAAATGATAATTCCTGGCAAAGATAATTCACAAGGTGTAAGAGCCAGCAAAAGACATGAAAGACAAGATGAAACAAATGGAAGGAAACCCATAAGGAAATACTAGATTATCCCTGTAACTATTTTAAACAAAATCAGTCACTGCTTTTTAACTTCTCCAATATATAAGCATTCACTAGCTCTCAGTGAAGCAATGCTGGTTTTATTTTACATATTCATTCACTTGTATGAGATTAAGAATAGATAAAATATATACCCAGAAAGGTTACATGTAGTTCTGAAAATCTAAATCTAAAGACTGGAGATTTCTGTGATCAGGCCACTACTATATTTACCTCACAGTATCTCATTGCAAAAGAATACTCCTTATATCCTATAATAGCTTTCTGCTGTCGGGATTTCATAGACGTACTTTAGAAGAGGACATCATAAGATGCTCCTTGACACTCCCAGTGCTCTGGGGCTATTTTATAGTTTATTAGGTGATCCTCGCTGCCCTTACTCACTCAAACAGATTTGCTTCATCACTTTCACCTTTTTTATTTTTTTTCCACTTTTTTATTTTTTTTCAGTTTTGTTCAGTAGGGGTGTCACTGTAGAGGTATGAAAATGAAGAAAGCAGTTACTGGGTTAGCCAGAAGGGTAAACGTGTGTGAAGTGTGAATGGCAAAACCCTGTGAAGTGTTCTGCAAATCTTTCAGGAATGAACAGTAATTCAGAAAGGGTATGAGGCATCAGAAATGGTGTGATATACCAAAGCTTTCCTAAGAATCTTTTCAACACGTTCTCCAAAGGATGAGGTCAGATGAGCTTTCTCTTTTTAAACAAAAAGCTCTTCCAAGAGGAACAGATGTCAGTAAAGACTGTTTGCGGCATATCCAACACTATATACATTAGATGACTCTTCCTTTCCAGTACCCATTTGCAAGGAAAGAAATACCAAATACTTGGTATGGAGATCAAATAAAATAGCCACAGATTTAGAAACTTATCCAAGTATAAATTTACATTTTGCCTTTAGGAAATATTTACTTTGTTTAATAAAGAAGAAAAAAAGAATTAGGAAAAAGTCAGGATCACGGCACAACTTTGCTTAGTTCAGTTAGATTGACTCTTATCAGTTCTTGTAACCTGAATCCATGCATAACCTCCAATTGGTTTGACAAAAAACCTAATTTTTTATGAAAAAATAGTCCTTCCTCTATTTAAATTTGTTTTTCATGTCTAGCAGGTTAGCTTTCCCACAAAATCTGACTGACTATAACTAAATCACTTTGAGTTGATAATAGCTTAGGCCCCTGCAGTATTAAAAAAAAAAAACACAACAAAACAAAAACAAAAAACAAACCCAACAAAAAAAAAAACACTGAAAAGGCAGAAAAGCAAGTGGAAACTGTGCATGCATAAAAAGCACATTCTTACTTATCTGATTAGTCCTGCCAATCTTCATGTATTATAGTTGTATGCTTACAGCATTATCCTATTTACAATCTTAAAACGTAGAGGGCTTTAAGACTAACCTCTCTAAATACCAGTGACAGGCAAAATTCTGTTCTGATAAGGAAGGATTATTGTCTTCCTGTTTAAGAAAGCAAGTGAAGGGGAAAAATGAAATCAATTAACACCATCTGTCTCTAGAAGTCAGTGTTATTCCCCTTATTTTAATTTCTGTTGTTATTAAGGCCTTCATCTAAAGCATATTAGCAGAAACAGCAGAATAGAAATATAAAATGATAACATAACAAGTTTATGCTATGATGACTGATGACTTGGATTCATCACTTTTTAGTCACTAGACAAAGAAAGGAGGAATGGGGGAAACTATTGCAGTAATTAGCAGTCCAGGTTTATTAATAAAGGATGCATTTATTATGCAGTCTAAAATAGCATTCTATACCTCAAATCAAGAAAATATGCACACATGCAAAACAAGTGGGGAATTTTTCCATATATTTTTATATATATATATGAAGTACAGTAATAAAGCAAAGCAAGACCATTTTATTACTGATTTACCTATTCAGCATCTATGCCAAGGATTAATTCCGTTTATTAGATACCTTCTCACAATGGAATGGCAACCATGTTTTTTTTATATCACAGAAAATGCTCTTAATCAAGGTCACTGTTTAAACATACTTTTTCTCCCTCCAGTTGTGCCTGTATCAGCCTGTAAAGCACTCAAAGTGAGCAGTAATTTTATTCAGGAGTTCCTTAAATACCATCAGATTCATCGCTGTTCACCATAAAACAGACATTGCCAAAGTGACTCAGCAACTGGCCACTTGCTGGCTAAAGAAAGCTGAGTCATTGCTTCTGACCTAACAGAAATGTCCTACACCAGATTCAGAATATACCTCAGTATGTTGTTTACCAACCTAAGAGGAAAATAAGTTATTGCTGTGAGTCACAGAGGGAAGCAAAAAACCACAGAAATGAAGATGAATGTTAGGAGCCCAGAACAACTGGAAATGATAAACAAAACTCTGACACACAGAGAAAGCAGGAATTGAGTGCCAGGAAAAGACAAACACTGCTATAGATTCAGATGTCTTTCTCTGATAACAACCACAAAGATTACTGTCTGCTGCCAGCTAAATCACAAAGAAAAATCTTCTATGTCCTGTGTTATTAGATTGTATTGAACCGTGTAATTAGGCTACCACCAAATTAAGTAGAGCAAAAGTTCAAATTCACTTCATATAAATATAAATATGCTAAATTAAAGGGTTTGCCCACTGAAAATCAATAGTGATATATTTGCGCATCACTTTAACATCTAAGATGACATGTTTCCTTTCCATTAAAAAAACTGCAGATGTGCCATGATTAAAGAATCAAACCAATAAAGAAGAACCTTTCAGAGCCAGGAAGGAAGGAGCAGCTCTGCTCTGGTTCTGGCAGGCAAACTCATCACGGATAAAATGAGCTGAGGAAGGAGGGTGTTTCCAGCATATCAACTGAGAAGTATAATCAAGAAGCAGATTATATGCATGCTTGTTCTGAATGATTCATGAAGCATAATTTCTGCTCTTGCCCGGGTAATTAGAAGGCTTTCAACTCCAGTTCAGATACCTGTTTTGGGGCATTTTTCATTCTCAAACCTATTAAGCTAATAGAGTTTTTTCTTGCTTTCAAACATTGACATCAAGGCAAAAGGCATAGAAATGAAAAATATACTTTCATCAGTCTGTAAGAGTCCAAGACTTAAATTTCCCCAGTACCATTCAAGGGAGAAGAAAAACCCAAACCACTGCAGGGTGAATTTCTGAGGAAACATTCTCAACTACACCTCCTTGGTCAGGAAGGAAACATATGGAAAAGGCAAACAGTGGGCAATTTCAAACAATACCTCTAGGGCAAAACACATCACATCTACTCACAAGTGGTTTTGACTCTGACCTTAGCAATTAAGGAAAAATAATAAAGCCAACAAACCATGATCTAAACTTTACTGCTGACTCTGCTTAATTACACAACTACTTGGAAATTCATTACAACTCAGCACAGAAATCTGATCTGAGTGCCGATGCTGGCAGACTTTACAAACACTAGGCTTGTAAGACAGAGATCTGTTATTTTTGTGCTCTGTGATGGGTTAGTTTATTAATTTGCATCTTGTATTATGGGTTAATGAATGCACTACATAGGATAATGCACAAAAATTGTAATGAAAGATGATGAGTTTTCAGATGTAACATTCTCCTCAGTGGAGCTTAGAAAAACACAAAGCTGATAACAAAACCAGTGTCACAGATCTGTTGATGAAGCATGAAAAAGCTTCCTGAATGAACTAACTCAGTCTCTCGGGAGAGTGAGAAAATATTTCCTCATAAAACATCAGAAGGTCTGTCTTATTTTTAACTCTTCTCCACGTTCTTCAGTTTATTAAGTCTCTATTATTAGAAATTGTGTATTTTTTCATAATGTATAATAATGGTTCCTTTCCAATTTCTAACTGGAAAGAGACTAATCAGACTAATCTTTCTTAATTCTAAAAGTCTGGCTGTATGAATTCTCCTCACTCATTGACATTACAGTAAATATTTGTATTACTAAGTAGCTCTAAAACATAATCTAAACTCTCCACAAAGGTTCTAGATTTTGTAAAACATGCACTGCTTTATTTTGCACAGACTGTTCAGCATTTGTCAGAGCATAAGCCTTTTACCTGCTCTGGATTAAAAAATGACAGAAGCATGAAATATCCTATATTCTCATCAATCATTTCAGCCATCCAGCCACAGATCATTTTTTCCATCACTTCTATAAGGGTTTTGGACTCCAGAAAGATTATCCATAACAACACCTAAGGGGAAGAAAATCTGTCCATTCTCTAATCCTTTAAAATGATTGTTTACTCTGTTCTAAAACAAGGTGGTCTGCGAATCCCATTTCCTGGAGCCATTAGCTAACTGAGGTAGGGAGAAGGGGGTTCCAAAATTGTTTTAAATTTAAGTTATTCCAAGTCAAATAGGCACTAAATGTCACATAACCTTAACTCCTGGTTGCAGAGTATTCCTCAATTAAAATCCTGTTCCTTGGACACTTGTGTATCTGTCTCTTTGTGTGAGTATGTGTCAGTGCACACATACAGCCTTCTGGCCAACCCACATTCAGGTTCAACCCACATTAAAGTGGCATTGTACTCACTCCAAACTTTTGTGGCTCCTTTTATGACAGCAGAAGAAACAAAGAATTGTAGGCAACAATTTATAATGATAAAAATTTCATGAAAGGTAAAAAACTCATCAATATATTTATTTGATAACATTATTCTTGAGCTCTGCAAAATCACACCAGCGACAGGCACAGAGCAGGCTCCAACCTTATTGTAGAAGTCAGTAACTGAGATTACTTATAAGGAATAATAACAGATTTATTTTTCTGTTTCAAAACAATAAACAGAAGAAATATCAAACTTTCATCTTTCCTTACTTTCTCCCAGAATTGCATTCCTAGACATTGACAGGATGTAGACACTGTACAGTATTCATTTTCTATTTAATAGTAATAAAGCAGTCTTGGCTGTTACAGAGCTGCAAATCCTCAATGGTCTAAAGTAAAATGTGTATTTTTATGACTTTCTTCCCCCAGCTCCTAGCATTTAACAGACACAAATTTGTTCTTGTGCTACTGTTCAGAGGCAAGGAGACGCTGCCTCCAGTTTACAGAAGCAAAACTGCAGGACATACTGAGTAAGTAACCTGACCAACATCACACATCCATGTATCTGTGGCAGAACTGGGAGATTCTGGTTGAACTATCAAGCCCTGAACTTAACTCAGTAAGTTAAGAAGACTTAACCTACAAAAGCATGCTTTCTCACTCCACAGAACAGACTACATTTATACAATACGGTATGCTTGTACAACGCACTTCAGTGTAGTGGGTAGACCCTAAAACTGCTTTTACATTAGCTACACCAGGAATATGAAAGCAAGTTTTCATAAAGCTCAGTAGTCTTGGATATAACCCCCAGAGATGAGAAGCAGAGTAATTTGGACTGCACTGAAATTCATTCCGCCATAGAAATTGTTACCAGTGTCTAAGTCAGCTTGTTTAAACCCAACCAACCAGATTCTTTCACAATCTCAAAAGCAGACATATTCGGGAGTTAGCATTCCAGCCTGGGATGGGAAACCGAGTTGCCACTTTCTGCTCTGCTTCACACATCTTCCTGCACCTTTGGAAAGCCACAGTCTGTCTTGTGCTTCACTGGCTTACGATAAAACCTCATAGATACAAAGGCTAGCAAGCTGCAGAAATTCCTAGCAATGTTCTATGCAAAACACCCTAAAAAAAGCAAAATAAAATAAATTATAGCATGTATTATAGAAAAAACCTATAGGGTAGAACTGTCCTATAATAACTATCATAATTCTAATTCATAGTTGTACCAAAGTGATATCCTTGATAAATAACTAGGGATCATTCAGCCTGTGACCTTCCTGAAGTAAGGTCTCATCGTTTACTCGTCCTCTCTGATGTGACAGAGTACCAATTATGCTCTTTTTGCTTCCTATGAACTATAGGGGAATGTGCCACCTTTCTTTTCAAAGACTTCCTTTGAATTACTCTCTCAAGACTCATTTCTAATCCCTAGTACTAACGGGCTTGTCTATGCTATTCCTTTCTGCTCAAAAAAAGTTATAACCTCCACTCCTCTGCCTCTTCCACTGTGTCACTTCATTCATTACTCAGTACATTTCCAACTTCTAAGACAACAGGATGCTGATCCAGACAACTCCCGGAAAACAGATTCTATCTTCTTTCCCTTACGATAAAGCCATCAAGGAAGACAAAAAGATAGATATTGAAAAACAAATCCTGAAGGGCACCTCTGAAGGACACAGCCAGTGAAATATGTATAGGATACAACAAACAAACAAACAAATAAATAAATAATAAAACATAATTCAGATACTCAGGACAGCAGGCAAGAACCAAAGAACGTCCTTTTCAAAACTGTTCCTCTTGGATTTTATGAGGTTCCAATGGGATAAAAGTTTAATATTACATTTAAAAAGCCTTTATGGTACATCCTTAGAAATCCTCTTCAATTAAGCATTTACTGACAAGCAAAGCACAAACAAAAAGAAGTTGACTCTGGTAGTTATAAATGAATCCAAGATTAATGATTGTATAAAAACTGTGAGGAGTGACGATCCTTTCATTTATTGCTTTGAGATGAATATTTCACCTTCTGCAGCAAATCCTTACCTTTGGGATTATACATTTGCACAATAAATGAAGGATAATCTTCACCTACGGGAAATGAGGAGATCCTCTTTGTGCTGCATACTCTATAAATGATTTTTTCTTGTAAATACAGTCTTTTTTCCCACTGAGCCATGGAGAAAAGTACAGTAATTATTGTCCTTTCTGAATTATTTTTCCTACTTTATAGATATGGTCAACTTTTTGAACAAAAAGTGAATTTGCAGTCTAACATAGTGGAAAGATCTTTGCATCCAAAATAGCTCTGCAACAGTTCTTGTGTTGCGCATGCTTGTACTAGGCAAGCTTCAAACTCCTAGCTATAATTATTTTTGAAGTTGATTACCACAGCAGCCAAATAACCTGATCAGATTTGCATGGATGAGTCTGTTCACATACACTGACTATTAGTGTTCCCTTTATATTAAACGTACATAACCCCTTTGGGGCAATGCCTAATATTCAGAGAAGACAAATAACATGATAGGACCATTTGAACAATGGCCAAACAATATTGATTTAAACAATGAACATCTGCAATTTGAACATCATAGAGACAGACCTATAGTATTTATTAACTGAGGCGAGAGAGGAAACAAAAACAACCAACTAAAATGCACTCCTGTTATAAAAACCCGTTTAGGAAGGCACCTATAAAAAGTGTGAGCAACCTGTGGTTCAAAACTCTTTTCTCTCTGATCTGTGCTGAGAAATGTGCACCTCATTCTCTAAAACTCACCTGTGTTGTGGAATCTGCAGTCTTAGAAATACTCAAAATTTAACTTGACAAGGTCTTGAGCAACCTTGTCTCCACAGGCCCTGCTCTGAGGAAGGGGATTGACAAGAAGACCTCCAGAAATTCCTGCAAGACTAAATTATCCTATGATTCCTCTTACTCCTTTTAAAATTAACTTCTTCAGTAGGTGTCTCCTCTTAACCAAAACATTTGGATTTAAGTTACTACTTTGAAATATAACCATTTGCCCCATTACTCAAGCTTTCTGTTCTTAAATCTCTATTGCCATTTCTTTTAAAATAACAAAGTGACCAGGGCTGAAATGTTTCAAATTATCACTAGTCACTAATACAAGGAGAAAGCAATTTCTCAGGGCTAATTTAATGCACTTCTGAATCCTGTAATTTATTTTGATTCTGTGTTCTCCCTTGCTTTCCAGGCACTCTGCCAAAGAAGTTAAAGAGGGTTTTTCTGGCTAGATTTCCAATATTCTTCCTAGTTTGGTTTTTTTGAAGTCTAAAGACATAGGTAGATTCATGGCACAGAGCCAAGCTGCAGTCATTAGTAAGGATTAAGCCATGTGAAGCTGGTATTAAAGTAGAGAAAGTAAACACCTCTTACTGTGGCAAAGTATACCTTGAGAAGGAGGAGGTAGACATCTTTTCTTCTAGGGTAGATACAGGGAAGAGTATTTCCTAAGAAATAAATGTTTGTTTTTTCAAGTGATCTTATATAAAGGCCCCTTCAAGAGTTCAGGAAGAGACCTGAAGAGTTTTACCTTGATGGCTGCAACTGGTACTAGATAAAATGCAGAAGGATATAAATTTTCGGCAATTTTTAAAGAAAGGGCAGAATGGGATCTCAGCCCATAACCAGGGGCATTATGTAATAAAGTAACTTACATCATTATCATCATCACAATCATATGTAGAGCAATAAGCACTAGATTTAAATATGGATTTTTATACTCCTTTCTAGTCACGTATGTGGTAAATGGACCACCCTGCCACTCCACTGACTGCTTTTCAATAACTTTTTTGGTGAAGAACACAAAGCAATGTGAAGTGTCATTGAACAGGTAAAACAGGAGGAAAGCTTCAAACTCCTCTCTTTCCCCTAACCCCCTCTCTCCCTCCAAATAAGCAATCAGGCACATTAAAGACTAAAAACAATACTCATGTTTTCCTGAAGCAGCTGGTACCTTCACTGATATAACACTGGGCTCTGTTTTAACTCCCATCCATGAACAAGAAGTGGCAGCTCCAGCTTGGTCCCTATGACACTATTGAGGGCACAGGGGCTCTGGAGCTAAGGCTACACATCCCCAGAGGGTCACTAACAGACAATCCTTGGCTGGGTCATCAACAGCTGCTTGTCCACTCTGTTAAGTGGAAAGCAGGCAGAGACAAGACACACAAACCCAGCAAGAGTATCACTCAAATCTTTTTTTTTCCTTCCTAAGTTTGTCCTAAAGCACATAGTTCTTCTACAGCTGAGCAATGATCCATGAAGGAACAGCAAGACCAAACACCATAGCCACCTGTGACTGTTATCACATGTATGCAGGCAGTGAAGGAATGTAAACCTCCACGCAAAAAGACACATGCTTCAATCCCAAGCATCAAGATGATTTCTAACATTGTCTATAATTGCATGGCTTTTGCTCTGTCTGCTGTCTACAGAAACCATTTAGAGACAGTCACTGTCTATCACACAAAAATACCATCCTGGGAAATTCAATTACATACCATTGCCCCAGAGAAAATATACAGGTGCTCCATTTAAATGCCACATGATACCAGGTTAGAGAAAAAATGTGATTAGAATTTTTAAAAATTGGGTTCAAGTCTTCTTTCCCAATGCTGGATAAAGTAGGCAGGCTTTTGTGTTTGTTTTGTTGTGTTTGTTTCTTTAAAAAAAAAAAAAAAAGCCCAAAGGAGTATTCCAACACTAATTACGTGACCTCAGCTGTCAGTATCACGTGCTAGGTACTAAGCTCTCTGAAAATGTTACTCCTTAGTAATATGCCTTAAAGGGGAAAGTCAGTTTTCCAAGATCTGCATCCCTGAGTACTGAAAACAAGAAACTAAATTGAAAATTAGAACATATCTGAGAAGGTGGATTGTCACCTGCCTAAATCTCCTTATTCAACCAAGGCTACTCCTGTTAGAACCTTGCTGAAGAAAACAGAAGAGATAAATGGGAAAGATAGAGCTCTTGAGCTCACACTTAGCTCAGAACATAGCAAAAAGTGGTGAGGTGGTATACATTACTTTTTCTAGAGATGAGGATTTCTACTGATTTTAGGCCAGAGTGAAAGTTAATGTTCTTCATAGGGTAAAAAAAAACTATCTTAAGCAGAAAATATTCCTGATGGTATCTGCACTATTTTTGAGGTTGCCTAATCCATCCTATGTAAGTTGCTTTAGTACTACCGTATTCTCTACTTATCATGTACTAATGAAAACAAACATAGGAAAAATTTGGTCCGAAAAGAAAATAGAGCATAAGGAAGAAGAGCTGCTAGAATAACAGAACTTCTTACCGTCGTTCTCTAAGTGAACAAGTTACATCAGAAAGACTTTTTTTTCTCTGTCTGATCCTGAAAAGATATTTTAACACATTTTTTCTTTTTTTTGAGAGGGAGTAGAAGAGGGTAAAAGGACAGATCACTGATGTCTCCTTTTCTAGGGCATATGTGGTAACCTGGTGTTCTTAAAGACTTAACCATTTAAAATGTTGATCGCAAGTTGCTATTAAAAAATAATGATCACTTTAAAAAGTGAACTGTCAGTAGCATCCTGTATTTGCCAAATGCTGTTCTTGATATTGATTAGTATTCCACTTGAATGAGGAGATAATGAAGTAGATTATTTTTTTCTGCAGTGCACCTGACACAATCAGAAAAGCTGACACAAAGTATTTTCTTACTTTCCAATTTGTCTGTCCCTTCTATTTTCTTTTCTTTGGAGGCCACAGGGGAGAAGGAATGGGAAATAAATTAAGACATTCTAGAAAATAACTGAGAACAGTAATGAGGTGCATTTAAATTCTATGCAAGACACAGGAGGGATGAATGGTATAAAGCAAAAATCAGATGTTGTGCTCTTTGCTAACTGTGAAAATATAGAGTTAAAGGTAGTTAAATGATTTTTCTAAAGTTTGCTATTCAGTATAAATGCTAATAGAGAAAGACAGATGTTTCACCAAAATAACATCCCTCTCACTTTAAAGCTATTTTTCTCCTGACTACATACACGCGCGCAAAATCTCATCTCGCATGTTCATGTATTGAAGATGCCAGAATAAGTTTATAAGTAACTGTGATTGTTAATTTATTCACAGAACAAAAAGCAGACAACAACCATACGGATTTCTTCAGCTGGAAAGCACCTGGGGCTGGATGGCAAGGCGAACCCTCGGTGAGATGTAGGACCGCACAGCCTCTCAGAGCCTCAGACTATGAATCCTTCTTTCATGTTACTATTTATGTAGTTGCTGTCCAGCCAAGTGCTATTACACGGCCATGCACTCCTGGCTTCCCGAAACACTTGCGTATTCAGCCAGCCGCACAGTAAAACAACCTGCTTTGGCACCTGTAACAAGAGCCCAGCACATTTCGAGCACCATTCTCCCACGCAGCAGGGCAGTATGAGTGCGGGTGGTACAGCAGGACCCTTGCAAGGACACAGGTACACTCAGACAAACAAACAAACAAACAAAAATACTGGTGTGTACCGTATAAAATGGGAATGTGGCATACAGACGCTGCAAGTGATTAAAACACACCATAGTCAGCAAAGCACCCAGGAGAGCATTTCATTTAGTTGTATCTCTAAGCCTTACTAATTCCAGCTGAACTCTGGGCTTTGCTGACCTAAGGCCTGTAGCAGAGAGAAATTTGTTTGCAAATGCCTGTAGCTGCTTGACTGCCAAACAGAAAGAAGACAGGAATCCTTGGGAAAGGGAAAAGAATCCCTGCTTCCCAGGCACATTTAGGGACGCTCACATGCAAACACAAATGCAGAAACGTATTTGCATTTCTTTCTTGATCAATCCTATGTTGGCTCCAGTGCCCAGCATTTTTAATATCTCTGAATAAGTAATTGCTAAATATTAATTAGCTGGGCATAGTCTTTGAGACAACCATAGCCAGAGCACCCCTTCCATCACAGGCCTTGTTTTGCTATATTAGCATGAATATCCAGTAGGTGCACTCCGTTTTTAAATTTACTACCATTTCTGCAGTTCTAGGGATTACCCAGCGTTCCCACACACTTGGGATGCTTTTTTTGAAACAGCTCGAGTTTAAAATAGAGAGGACAACCCTTTCTCTGAATTCCCTTGAGCACTTCAAAGCAGTCTGCTGTTGCTGTTAGAAGGTAAGTTTGAGCTGTGACATACCAGCTATTCAAATTTGCATGCGATGCCCGTGTTTACCAGTATTTGAAGAAATGCACTCTTTCGACATGGAAGTTACTCATGAGAACACAAGTTTACCCTGAAATTGGATGCTTTATGGTACTAGACAATGACTGAGAAGAACATTTGCATGTCAGGATTTAGGATAAAAACAGTTCTCAAGCCTGAGGTGAAGTGTACAGTGTTAGTATGGTACTAGCACAGTGCCCAGTCCTGATTCTTTTCTTCCCACAGTAGTCCCACAGTCACAGGGTTTACTACATCAGTAATGGTGCAAGGAGCTGGACAGCTTTTCTCAGGTAAGGTCTGCAGGGCTTGAGAAAGATCATGGGCATTTTCCCTTCTGGAGGCCTTTCCAAGTCTCATCCATGTTTCACATCATATATAATGAATATGAGGAGAAGTAAAGAATATCCAATCTGACCAGGGCTTTTGTCATTTCCAGGAACTGTACGTAATGCCTTTCCCCAACCTCTCCTCACCACACACAGCTTTTCTCCTGGTCTGTTTTGACCTTCATCTTTGGGGAACTCAAAATTCAGAGGATTTTTTTAGGTTTGGGAATTTTTTAAGTGAAATGCCAAATTTGCTGTTGTTGAGAACTAATATAATCCCTTTTACCAGAAGATTGAGCCTAATTAACAATATATAGCAAACAAGACAATGTATTCTGAACACAGACTCCTTTTTCCCCCGTCTAAAACTCTGATTTCAAGTATTTTTTTTACTTTTTACAAGATATTTTTCAAAATCACCTGCCAAATCCCAAGGACTAGTTAAAAGCATAAATGGTCTTCTATTTACCTGACATTCCAAATAAATCTCAGCATACTGGAGATGCTTAGCTATAAATAACAAATTCCAGCAAAACTTTTTTTTGCTATCTTCAAATAATGCCCAATTGTCTTCTCCAAACTAAAGAAATTTATCACCCTTTTTTTTCAGTTTTGCCATCAATTCCTTCACTACCTTTACCCAAAGCACCAACTGCATAGTCTGCAAGTATGAGATATACATTACTAAGTCTTGAACAAAGCATTGTTTGCTCCAAAGAGCAACAGCTGAATGACATCCTTTTCACTTTATTTTACTTGTTAATTATCTTACAAAATTGCACTTGCATTTTTATTTCTTATAAAAAGCATTCATATTGTGAAGTATTACATTAATTACACATCAGACTGTGTTGAATTTGTCATGTTACCTGGCACCACATTTGTGTTGTGTTATAATGTTTCAAAAGCAATCATGCTGTGATAAGCTGTACTCTAAAAGAAAATGACACTTCTTAGAAATGTGAAATAATTTTTAATAAAATGTATTTTCTTAGAAATCAGAGTGTATATTCTAGATTAACATTCAGGCACATTAGAAAGCTCACAGGAAAAGCATGGAAAATAAAAGGGAATGGATTTGAAGTATTACTTTTTTATTCATTATGTAAGCTAAAAGAATATTTCACAGAGTTCATACTTTACATTTTAAATGCCTACTAAAGCATCCCATTATGGATACAGTGTTGCTTCTCCAAAATACAGCCTTTAAAATAGGCTGTTAAGATACAGCTTAAAAAAAGGTGGACTTTAAATTCTTCTGAATTGACAGGCAGGTCTTGGACTTAACAGAAGGGGCACACATAGGCCAGGCAAAAATCTTTACCATAGCTCCCTTACCATGACACCACCTTTGATGTGTCATTGAAAGGTCTAAACGTGAGAGATGGGAGATTGTCATGAAGAAATATCTATAGGCCTTTAGCCTGTCAAACATTATTAAGAAAGGATAAGAAACTTATGCTCTATATTCCAAGTATTTGGGGAATTTTGTTCTTTGGGGGAAAAACCTTCAACTACAAGACAGAGAGAGGCATACAGAGATCAGTCAGTAGCCTGGTGACCACAACGTTCAAATCCTATCTACATACTAGCTTGATTCCAGCCAATTTAGAACACCAGGGTCTCCTATGTCAGCAAGTGCCCTGCCCAAGGGATGCCAAGCCTTTGTGTAACTGTTCAATGCCAAACAGTTAAATATTCAAACACAAACAGCCTGACTTCAAATTCCTTGTTCAGTAAAACAGCAAACAAATTAGCCCTAGGTTCCTTCAATGGTTAGACACAACTAGCAGGCTATCCATTTGTCTGAAATCAGAATCGGTCTCCTTCTCAAGAAATTCTGTTATGGGCCCGGGTATCTATTCCTGGTGGTACCATTTTGACAAATTTGTATTTTCTGATCAAAAGCAATTCTTTTACTCATGGTTTTAAGGGGCTACAGAAACACTTCAGCTGCTTGAGCATAAGACATACAGGACTTGAACAGCTTCTGTTTCCCTGCTTCCCAGCAAAGTGTGAACTGCTGTACAAAGCCACCTCTTCTGCTTTTTCAGAAAAATAAGAGCAACAACAATTTCTTACAAAGGAATAAAGCATCTTTGGAAACAGAAGCATGTATTAGTATTTAACAGTATTTGACAGTTAAGAAAACAGGTCAAATGCATCTCTTTGCAACCTAACATCAGTGCTA
Organism: Numenius arquata; assembly: GCF_964106895.1. Lineage (NCBI taxonomy): Eukaryota > Metazoa > Chordata > Aves > Charadriiformes > Scolopacidae > Numenius > Numenius arquata. The sequence continues at coordinate 12,987,132 of NC_133585.1, read as the reverse complement.
ATGGCCGTGAATGACTTGTTTTAGTAGTAGTAAATACTTAGAACTTGAGCTTATCCAGACACTATTTTATTTCCTAATTTGGCTTGGGTCACTACCACCCTTAAAGGCAAACATACAAACTGCCGTAAAGGACACTGATGCATTGTTATCATTATTACTAAAAATCTACTAATCTACTAACCCTAATAAAAAGTAGAACACTACCAGTGTTTCACTGACTTAACCCTGCAGCCAGTCCAACAAATCAGATCCCAGAATCAGGTGACAAATTCTTCATCCCTTCACTTTGGGCAAAATGATTTAGAAATGGGAGTTTAGGTGGTACTGCCTGCACTAAGTTTCAAGGTCAAGAATGATCTCTTTTAACTCAATGGACCAATGATCGCAACAACCCTTGGGAAGTAGGAAACCTCTAGACTCCTGCATTTCAATAGTCTTCATCATAATGTGCCCTGTGCACAAGGCACAATCATGTCTAATTTGCTAATTGACATTAATTTAACGTTGCTAAAAGAAAGAGAAAACTTACCAAGGGACTTGATAAGATTTAATTTGCATAGAATGAACTTGATTCATTTTGAGGAATATTTCATACCCAGGTTTTTTTACGCTATGGATTGTTGGATTTTTCTTCTTTTGGGGGAGGGAGGAAGGCAAAAGAGCAGAAGAGCTACAAGAATAAAAAGCATCTTCATGACCATAAGTATATCAAATAATCCCCATGAAATAATATTTGGGAAGTTCTAACTGGAAAATAATTGTGATATTTGTTCACTGAGGATACAATCGCTGAGTTTCCTTAAAAACAAAATAGTAATACAAATTGCCAAGAAAAAGAAAATTCTCTCCATAGAAACAAGCATGATATGTAAATTCACTAATTGGAGAATTCATTTCACATGGGCTGGCTCTACAGGACATTCCTGTCTGAAATAATAAATGTTCAAGTACCTAATTACAAATGTTGCTATAAATAAAGTACTTTGTGCAACTATTTTAGTCGTTATGCTAAATAACAACAGTAATCATTATACTTTAACTATGCTGAAATGTTGCAAGTGTTCAGATTTGGTATCATTGCATTTTTAGTCTCCATGTGGAATATGATGCTAACAAATACTTAACTTAGTAAATCACAGTTACAACTTTTTTTCCTCCCATTGACATATTCATCTCCAGTTACTGATTAATTTCAAGTCGTACTTATTCCACACCGAGCTTCCAACAATAATATCGTTATACTGACAGTGCCTATCAATTATTTCTTTTTAGAGCTGTTTATTTCTGTTGTAAACATCATCAATAATCAGATGGAAAAAAAATTTAAAACCCTGATAACCATCATTACTCCATTTTCTTTCCTTCTCTCCATGACAATTGCTACATAGACAATAAATTCAGAATAAAGTACAAGCAACGTTTGAAGTGAAGCAGAACTGCCACCTCTGCAACACATTTTAAATTTCTGTAGTTGCTTCACCCTTCCCCACCCTCAGGATTTCTCATTTCCATGCTGAATGCCACTTTGACTTCTAGCTAAGGTTATTAACAAAACTGTAACAAAAACAACAAAAGGAAATGTACTGTCATTTGTAAAAACAGTAATCAGTAAATCAATTACTGATTGACAACCATATTTCATACAGCTTATGTGGCATACCCCCCATAGGGCAGCTGATTGGGGAACAGACTGCTCTGTGGCCATGAAGCCCTGTATACAGTGTTTTACCATACATGCAGGCATTTCATGCCTTGAAATACAATTTCAGTTTCCGAGTGAAACTGCAAAGGATAATAAAGAGGTGTTGCTTTCTCACTAAAAAAACAGACAGGGGAGAGGTTCAAGTGCTGTAACAGCAAGTGAAATACCGGTTGCAGAGTAAGTGCAACCCAAGCGCTGCCTGAACACCAAGATAGACATGTAACTGTGTCAAGGAAGGTCCGCATGTTCCTCTTTTGCACAATATCTTGGAGCAGTTGTCTGTATGAAAACAAAAAAAGAAAGAAATGAAAACTCAGGTCTGATGTGACAAGTACAGCAAGAGGATGTCAGGAAACAGGAAGATAGTTGTAGGAGACTAGCTGCTCCACAACAGCAGCAAAATTTGAGTACAACATACTATGACCATCTGATGCGACACATTACTTTAAAATTAGTATTATTGGGGGGAAATAAAGGAAAAGTTGTTTGGGGTGTTTTCTGAACAGCTAAGTCAAAGGATAAGAAACATGATGGCTTCAAAAATAAGATCCTGAATTTTGAAGCCTATCTATCCTTGGATAATTCTGCTACATGCTCAAGGTTTCCCTTGGGTATTGCTTCAACTTGCTGTCTCATCCAAATAAACTCCCAAAATAACACCTTCCTTTCCATCTTCTTGAATTTCAGTAAGAGCTGTTTCCCACTAGGATCTTATGGAACTCTGGAGCATGAGGAGGGCCAGCCCATTTGAGACTCAGATAAAACCAAATACTCCTTGAAGATGTGAATTCAGAACAGGAAAAAAACAGCAAGACAGTGTCCCCTCAATACTGCTTCTGCTAGATGAGAATTACTATGGCACTTGGTTCATGTCTGTAGCTTTATGTTAGGCTATCAAAGTGATAACACTGTCTTATAAATACATACAAATCCTAGATGCCTTTATAATCAGCAATTCCATTTTCCACATCCTTCTTAGCTACAGAAGCCTCTCTTGCCAAACAGCGTTAAAAGAAAAGGCACCAATTTTACAAAATTTTCATGTTATCTATTTTACTTCTAAGAGTTATCACAAATAATTTGCTTAGAGCTACATTATAGAATCATAGAACCATTTAGGTTGGAAAAGATCTTTAAGATCTTCGAGTCCAACCGTTAACCTAACACTGCCAAGTCCACCACTAAACCAATTTCCTAAGTGCTATACCTACATCTCTTAAATACCTCCAGGGATGGCAACCACTTTTCCAGGGCAGCCTGTTCCAATGTTGACAACCCTTTCGGTGAAGAAATTTTTCCTAATATCCGATCTAAGTCTCCCCTTTTCTCCAGGCTAAGCAACCCCAGTTCCCTCAGCAGCTCCTCATAAGTCTTATGCTCTAGACCCCTCACCAGCTCCATTGCCCTTCTCTGGACATGCTCCAGCACCTCAATGTCTTTCTTGTAGTGAGGGGCCCAAAACTGAACACAGTATTCAAGGTGGTGCCTCAGCAGTGCCGAGTACAGGGAGACAATCACTGCCCTAGTCCTGCTGGCCACACTATTTCTAATACAAACCGGGATGCTACTGGCCTTCTTGGCTACCTGGGCACACTGCTGGCTCATATTCAACCAGCTGTCAGCCAGGTCCTTTTCCACCAGGAAGCTCTCCAGCCACTTTTCCCCAAGCCTGTAGCATTGCATTACTCACCTTGTTTGTGTATGGATTTAAAGGACTACACTGCAGTTTTTGTTTTACTTTTTTTGCGTAGCTTTAAAAGAAATTAGACTCACCCAAGCAGTAATAATCTTGGCTATCAAAAACAAGCGAAAATAAGAGCAATCATCTCCAGATACTTAATTTGCTGTCCAGGTGGCCTATCTGCCATGTAGTCTTTGATGAATTTATTACCGTGGTCAATTATAGGCAGCCCTTTAACATGGTGTTTGCATGTCAGAGACTATTTAGAACATGTAAAAGCCGCGATGGTTCCAGCTTGTTACTTTTTGTTTTGATACGCAGCACTCAGTCTCCACTGACTAAGGTGATAAAACTATAAAACATTGTGACAAATTGACTGAATTTTACAAGCTTTCCCGAAGTGCTTTTTCATATTGTTTAAACCTTTCCAGGGAAAACATGTTGGCAGTATTAGCTGGGCAAGGTACTGACATGCACAGCATTAAAAGGGAGCTAATACAGTGCTCTCTGTGCTAAAAAAAGCATTATGCTACCAGCCTGTAAGCAATCTGCTTCTCTTTATGCATCTTGTATGGCTTGAACAGAAAGTAGCTGCAAGCATCTCTAAATAGGAGCAAGGAGAAGCGTGTGTGATAAACAGCGACTCTTCAAAGCTTTCTCCCCTCCGGTATTTGAATTCTTTCACAGCCTGACAGTAGACAAGCACTTTGACAGGGTCCTATTCAGGGCATGTTTGCTTTGTACTACTTCTTCAGGCTCTGTGCAGCACCTTGTGGTGTTTGATTACTTTCTGCACCAGCAATTTAATTTCTTGCAGCAGAGTCCTTCCTTATTCTTTCTTGAGCATGGAAAAGACCTCCAGATGTCTCTTAAGATTCCCTAAGTTACAAAGGGAAGGACACATTAAAAAAAATACACAAATGGGATAACACATTTCTGCAAATTAGGCAACAACATAAACAGAAGCAGCTGTATGTGTGGCAGGCGCTGTCAGGACATCATTCAGAGATGAATTATCCAAATACACATCCTAATTCATATTCCAACACTCAATCTATTCTAAAACTCTCCTCTGAAACACTCAGATGTCCACCATCTCACCAACACCACTCAACCAAAATTGTCTTCCAGTCTGGCAATACTTTGGCCTAAACAGTTTAGAACGTCATTCGCTTTATGACTTTTTTCAGCTAATTCAATCTACCATCGCCTTTTTCTACAGAAACAGGTATAGAAGGTATAGATAGCAAAGCATTTAATTACTGATTGGCAAAAGCATGCTTTGTATCTTGTATTTCTCCCGAAAAAGGAATGAATGAAAACATGGGTATATTATGCCCAAGAACTGTAGAACAGGAAAAGAGATTACAAGTCACAGACAAATGACTTTTTTTTTTCTCTTTTGACTTACTTTTTCTCTTTTTGACTTAGTATTATCACTATTACCTCAGAAATACTTTAAAATCTTGGCTGAGTAAAGGCCATAAATATCTTCCAATTCATATGGTCAATAAATTTATTTTATCACCACTTTGGCAATGAACAAGCTGATCATTCTTCCAGGTAGAAATGTTAGGTTTTCTGCTAGCCATACCCGTACTCTCAACTATCTGCACTTTTTCCAGACCAGGGGTCATGAAAGGATTCCTACAGGGGAGAATAAGAACAGGGTAAACTTGTTCCTCACTTCAACCTAGTAGTCGCAGCTCAGGAAGCCAACACTTTTCAGACTAGGGACCTGCATATAGTTTCTATGCATTTAATTACTCTCTGTGCATTTCATGGAAGAACAGCCACGTTCTTCCATGTGTTTCAAACTTTATACCTACTAGATTCATCCGGTGAACCCTAGTCTTTGCATTAGAAGAAACAGTGAGCAGTTGATCTCTCTCCATGTCAGTCAAGATTTTATAGATTTCTATCATATTCTGTTGCAGCTATCTCTTTTCTATACCAAAGAGACCTCAATGAATTCATTTAAATTGGTTCACAATGTGCTAATGTCATGGAGAGAAGACAAAATGCCATTTTATTTCACCACCTGACAAAACATAACAAATAAAAAATTAAATGTTTCTAGATAACATAAGCACAACTGTCCAGTAGAAAAACAGATAAATTGGCAGACTGGGATGGGATAAATGAACTTTGTTTACCTCCTAGACAGCTGATTAGAACCCAGCTAGTATTAGGCAAAACCATTAGGCGTTTTATTTTAATACATGCTTGATGACCTATTTGCAACGAGCTTTATGGTCCCCATAAAGTTACTATCATGACTGCCTACTTTGGCAACAACATTCCCAAAGAGGATTCCCAAATGCCAGAAAATGAATAGAGCTCTCAGCCAGTGATCAGGCAACAACATGCAGAGATAGTGTTTGGCTTGGCTAACATGACAGTATGGAGCACTTTGAAATTTCTGGACAGGCAAGCCAAAGCCTGCTCTTAATAGTTGATTTACGCTTTTTTTTTTTTTATGCTTCCTAATAAAAATGAGGTATAAATGAGTACATATACATGCCTACACAAACACAAATATATCTCCCTGCAGAAAGTAATTCTTGTTGAAAGGTTGCTTTAAGTGTCTCATTTCTGATTTGAATTTGCTATTTAAATCTTTAAACTGACTTCACTACAGGACTAGAGGTTCTTTGCTTCCTCCCACCACCATCAAAACAGAAAAATATTTGCAAGAAACCGAGAATGGGAATGCCTTTAGAAAACATAAATACACTGTAGGTGGAATCATCTACTAGTATGGCAACAGTCAGCCTGAGAGGGAAAAAAACCCACCTAATGTGAAATGTAATAAATGTTTGTCTACAAAAAGTTTACAAATATTTGATATTTGATGCTATTCCTTTTAAAATTATCCCAAACATACTACATACTTGGGCACACTAAAGGTTCTCCGAGGTTTTTTTAAAGCCTCCTTTAGCTCTCCTCATAGCTGGAGAGAAAGAACTGCAATATCTCTCTGGTCATTTCTAAAGTACAGAAGACAAAGGTATTGTGGGGTACTGGTAAATGAAAAGCTGGACACAAGACAGCAATATGCACTCACAGCTCAGAAAGCCAACTGTATCCTGGGCTGCGTCAAAAGTGCGCTCAGCAGGTGGAGAGAGGTGATTCTACCACTCTGCTCTCCTCTGATGAGGCCCCACCTGGAATACTGCATCCAGCTTTGGACTCCTTAGCACAGGAAAGACATGGACCTGTTGGATTGGGTCCAGAGGAAGGACACAAAAATGATCAGAGGGTTGGAGCATCTCTCCTATGAGGACAGGCTGAGAGAGTTGGGGTGGTTCAGCCTGGAGAAGAGAAGGTTCTGGGGAGACTTTATTGTGGCCTTCCAGTACTTAAAGGGGGCTTGTAAGAAAGATGGGGACAAACCTTCTAGCAGGACCTGTTGTGATAGGACAAGGGGTAATGATTTTAAACTAAAAGAGGGTAGATTCAGACTAGATATAAGGGAGACATTTTTTACAATGAGGGCGGTAAAACACTGGCACAGGTTGCCCAGAGGGATGGTAGATGCCCCATCCCTGGAAACATTTGAGGTCAGGTTGGACAGGGCTCTGAGCAACCTGGTCGAGTTGAAGACGTTGCTCCTCATTGCAGAGGGGGTTGGACTAGATGATGTTTAAAGATCCCTTCCAACCCAAACTATTCTATAATTCTGTAATTGTTGAATGCAGTGTTGTAAATGGTACTGAAATCATAGAACCAATCATAGAATCACAGAACACCAGGTTGGGAAGGACCTCAGGGATCATCTTGTCCAATCTTTCATTGCAAAAGCATAATCTAGACAAGATGGCCCAGAGATTGGAATTACTGTGTTACTATGAACTTCTTGGTGTCTTTAAATACAATAATAAAAATAAAAAGATGCCTCTGTACTTTGTGTTCATAACTGAACAAATGATGAATATTCGTCTCCAAATAGGCCTTAGGGGGCAAATTCAGCTCAGCTGAAAGTGCATTTAAATGTATGGAGTAATTCCAAGAATAAATTTGTCCCACTATCCAGAAAGGTACTCACTTTATTGAATTAGTAGAATCAAGTGCACTCATCCTGTCCACAGATCCATTAGTCAGTAGTTATGACAGGCCATAAGCAAAATCTATTATTAGCACATTTACTGAAATGCGGTTTTTCACTTTTAGAATCACTAGTCACTATCTTAAGACTCCTAGATCTTTCTGAAAAAAACAAAGGCCCAGTTTTAATTTCAACTTCAGAAATGTGATATGCAAGCAGTGTTAAAGAGGGGGATCTTAGAACATGCTAAAATTTAAGAAAATCTCACTTAAAAGGTTCATTTCATCAAAGCCATTTCCTTATTTCAGGATAATGAAAAGCAGAAGCTTCCCTGCTGGATCTATGTAAAATTCTCTGTGCCACGGTGCCAAGTGGTGGCCAGGCACTAAAGCAGAATTAACCAATTAGCAAAGTGTTCCATCTGGTATAGCCTGGACTTGCTGCGTCTCCACACCTCACATTACCATGACGGAAACTTCTAAAGGGACATCTTTAGCAAGAAAGCATCTGACTCTCTGAAATATCTTTCTTTTAATCTTTTCTACACACAAAACCAAACATGGTCACTTCAGAGGGAGCCAGAGTGTTCAGAGTTGGCCCATTCTCACCATGAAAGGCTTTTTTTATGTAGGCTTTGCTGTAAGTCAATTCACATGTTCTTCAGCTATGAGGAGAAGTAGAATAAAGACACGTACCCCTTTAAGAAATGCAGTGGGTCAAGACAAATGGTTTTAAATTACTGAAGAAAATAGAAACTAACAGAATTTAACATAAATTCATCCACTTTCACATAGTCAAGATTTCACTAGTTATTTATCACAAGAAACTAATAGAAAATTCCAGCCTAACAACTCTGGATAATAAAATATTGTGCTCAGAAGACAGCAGAAGCACAAGCTTCCTGCAGTGCCAATTTTGCACTGCTGTCAACTTAGTAAGGTATCTTTATGTTTGAAAAAGGAGATTCCATATTTACACTGCCTTTTGGTATTGCTCAAACTGCTAATCTGCATATTAATTATTAGAAAGAAGCCAGTAACACTGATAAAAAAACACACCAGAAACTGGAGTGGTGGCCGAACAGCAGTTTGGTAGCAAGGTTTCACAATCTTTCTGACTCATGCAGAATCTGAAATGGAGAACTGGAGATTAAAAACGTCAATGCCTCGTCTCTTAAGCCACCTATCTCCCTCACAACTTGCATAATCTGAAACAGAACTCAGTCAAATGAAGCATTCATGTCTCTCCGCTGAGAGAACAGCAAGCCTATAAATCAAAGTCCCTTCTTCGCTGTGTCTGCAATTTGCAACATTTCAGTAGTCTCTTCCACCTCTAACGATGTGATATTTAAGCCTTGCACACAGTTTGTTCTGTGGTGCTAGACAAGATCACTGCAATGCAGCTGATACGAAGGCATGAGAATGTGCTCAGTCTAAAGGAGCCATGCATAAAAGAAATCACATCACTCCTTGCACTGCACACATACTCCAGCAAACTGGGAGAGTTAATTCTCCATTCTTTAAGAGCAGAAACACAACCCAGGCTAACTTGTCAATCTTGTATCTATTTCTTTTCTTATTATCATCATCATACAATCTATTTGTCAGCAATAAATAAGCATTGCTTGAGTGTAGCAGAGCTTCTGCTACCTCTATAAATACCATTAACTATTTTTTAGGTAGATTATCATTAGGGAAAATTAAATGACAATGAAATTCTTAAGAGCAACTCAGTTGCTACATGGTGACAAGATACTGAATTATCTTCATTACTGTATATTAAAATATATAGCAAAATTTTATTTATTAGCATAAAACTAGTTTAAATATAGGATTCTCAGGCACAAATACAATCAGTATTTGAATTAAGTAAGTATACAAGGAGAGACTGTGTTTTCTTTTTATGACAGAACATCATTTCTATCATCTTGCTCACAAAATTTAGTAACAAATATAACAATGACAAAGCTTTCCTATTCAAAAAAAGAAATACTAAGAAATAACATGTTTTCAATTTAGTGGCTATAAACTGTTCACCAGAAATTTGTTTTCTGAAACAATATAGTTTTCTGAGTGTACATATGTACATATCTGTGAATGACACATTACGTTTAGGAGGCTGAAAGAGCTATTTCCTGGTTTTGATTTTATTTAGAATAATGGGGAAAAAAAATAAGTGAAATTGGGAAATTCATTCAATACCTCCGGCTTGAAAAATATTTTGGTGGTTTGGAAAGTTTATGAGACATCTAGAAACAGAGATGCCTTCTATCCAAAAAATATAATGATTATAACACTTTGCTGGGTCATAGGAAGCTCAACATCCTCCTCCATCTTCTCAGGACACACCCACACACCCCACACACAGCAGATCCACCTTTTTATCTGAAACTGAGACGCAGTATGTTCAGGGGTGGACTTGTCTCTCAAAAAAATCATTGAAGAAAAAGGAATAAAGGTTTGGATAATCATTTTGAAAATGGAACATGAATTTTCCCATGGAACCTTACATTTTCTCTAAATTCATTTTATAATCTTAGCATATTCTAGACAAAAACAAGGATGTAATTTTGGAGGACATACGCTATAAATTTAAATTATACTTACTCTTTCTAAAAGCTTTAGCGTTTTCTGATACATTCTATTAATTTTGGTTCATTTTTTTCATTTGTTCCCTGTCAACAGTTCCGCAGGAGCAAGGAAAGCAAAAAATATACTATCTGAAAATAAAGCTTACATTTCAGTGCAAATTACCAGATTCAGTATAACACAGATGTAATCCAAAGAAATGAAAGACTTGGGATTACATCTGCAGTGATTTGCCAGATGAACTTATAGTAACTACTGATAAAAGAAAAAGAGTTGTTGGGGAAAGGAATAGATTTAAATCAAAGCCAAAAAGTAGGTCAGCTACTACTTTAGGTATGAAAGTATATAAAATGACAACAGATCCACTGCTGTGTTCAGAGAGCAGGCGTGCTCTGTTTGAAAGTAGGACTCTCTCTGGAGGCACACTGCTGGTCACTTTGCCTCTAGGGAAGAGGCTGGTGTTCGGAGTCCGAGCAGAAAAGCAGCACTACTACCGGAGCTGTACGAAAAGCTTACCTCTTCTCCAGGACAACGACATACACACAGAGCAAATGCCTGTTCAATCAGGAGAAGAAACACATACCAAACCACATTAAAAACCATCTTTTCTTGAAGATGCAACGTTTATCTCCTCTTGGTTGGTTTTGGTTTTTAAAGCAATTTTTTTACGAAATGGGATGAGGGATTGATGAAGAGTAATGACCCATGAAACTGCTGGTAGCTGACACACAGAAAGGAGATCTTCACTGTTATGTAAAAAATGTATGTGTATATTGGCACCATATCCCCATTCAGCTAGCAAGTCTGATTTCTTTGCCATGAACATGGAAAAACAGCACCCCCGAGCAATCCTCAAGGAATGGGAAATTCTCTCTACTCAGGAAAAGCTATTGTTAGTTTTGGTTTTTAAACCAGTGTGACTCTGCATAAATTTGCATTTTTATAGTGCGTATACAATGCTTCATTTTATAAGATACCAATGAAACACTTGAGGGAAAGGGGGAAAAAAGGCATAGTATTGGTATGAAACAATAAAATACTGTTTAAACAAAACCAAAAACAAACAAACAAGTAAAAAGTCCACATGCCCAAGACTTTTTTCCTGTCAAGCTACACTAAACTTTTTTCAAGGATGCCTGGAAAAATGATATCCAAAGATTTTTGTTTATGTTCAAGCTGCCTGAATATACTATCAACATTCAAAAGGCAAATTCTTTGTTAGATACATTTGATAGATTTAAAGTGCTGAATATATCTCAAATAATTTTTAAAAGGGTTTTGATGGCTTTACTCTGAGTTGCATATTGCTCTACAAATAGTTCCTTTGACAAGTTATACTGTGCTTCCGTCACACAGACATTTATCCTTTACCTGAAGGTACACAGGAAAATGTAGTTGCCAATAAAAAGTTAATATGGAGGGCAGACATATGACCATCTGGAGGTAAATTGGGGCTACCTGGTCATAGTCCTTACAACAAAAACATATCCTCCAAGACACTGTCAAAACAATAATACTTTGTAAACATACAGAGACTGTAGCAACGCAAATCGTATTTGGCAGGGTTGCCCCAAGGTTTGTTCACCAACACTGCTGTGCTTCTGAATGAGCCTTGACAGAACCCTGAAGTTTCAGCCATACGAAGGAGTATTCAAATGAAAAATGAAAGCGTAAGTCAGTTGTGAAAAGCTGCTTTGAAAACATGCTTGCCTAAGACACTGGTGCTCAGAAAACAAACCAGGCAAATGAAGAGACGAGGAGAGGGAATTGACCAAAACAGAAAACTTTTTGCTAAGAAAAATCTAATGTAACTGAATCAGAATCCTTCACAAGAAAATAGCAATGCCACTTAAACTTTCAGTGGAAGGATGCTCATCAGTCTCCACCTATCTCACTTGGCACGCCAGGGTGCTGGTACATCTAAACCATCTCTGCAAAATTTGAGAGAATACTCCAAAAATCTGTCATCTGCTAAAGTTCTCCCCAAAATCAATAAGGAAGGGGAGGGAGGCGGGAAGGGAGGGAGGAAGGAAATACTGCTTGTATACCCCATTTTCCACCCCTTGTATGCCCCTATTTCAGTTTTGCAGAGAAAAGGAGTTCAAAAAGGAAGAGAGAACAGAACTTAATCCCTGTATAGCTCAAGTTTCTTTCTCCCAACAACTCGCAAAACTCCAAATATTCAAACTTTTTAGATGAATATAGCTTTTTTAGACTTGGCATCTAAATAATGAATACATTGTTACAACAATTACTGTTTGTGGCTGTATATATGTACTAAGTTTAGAAAAACCCCTGAAAGATCACTGAATACACGCTCCATTCTTGCATAATTTTGTAATTTCCAGAATATCCAGTAAGGCCCCATTAAAGTGAAGTCCTTGATGAAATAAAAAATAATAATTTGAAAACAAGTGAAGGTTCTGAAGGTTATACTGTATCCTAAGGAAAACATTCATGTGCTCAGCCACAGCTCCTAGGAGAAACAAATTCCCACTTTTCTTATTTGGAAGAGGAACGTAAATACAAGAAACTACTGAGTGTAATGAGCTTCTGAAATAAGCAAACAATCTGAATACAGGAATTGAGTTAATTTCTCTAGTCATATTTCATTAAACTTACAAGTACTAGAAATTGCTTATGTAACAAACGCTTTGGGTAACTAGGAAGACTCAATGGGGGTTTTTTTGGGGGTGGGTGGGAGGGTGTTTGCTTTTTTCCATTACATTAACCTGCTTATTACGATTTTGTTCATAGATATTTTTAATTTACTGAAGTTTTTTGGCAAAACAGTTTGAAATACAGTGTCTTTGGATCAACATAATTGCCTTTGGAATAATCTGTTTGCAAGTAGTATTTGAACTGTGATAACATATAAATATTCCATGGAGAACCAGAACTAACCTTGTTGTGCTTTATATTCACCACAAAGTATAGATTTATTAAATATCTCTGGCCATGATAGATTTCAACCCCAGCATCCTGCTTTTCCCTCATGAAGGAATCGCCAACTTAAGTTCCTGAGGTCCATACTCACCGAAATAGCTCCAGCTGGCAATACTTTACAGATTCGAAAAGAAAGTTTCTCCTGTTGCTCTGTGAGCCAGGATAAATATTACACATACAAACATTACTGTACTGCTACATACGCCCATGAGTTGCTGGACTTCTTCTTACAATTCTACAAGCAATCCTAAATTACCAAGTCAATCTCTGCCTTCACAACAGCATCTTAATGGTACAGATTTAAACATGAAAAAGTACCTTTTGACAAGATACAAGATGAAAATGCACATGGAAATATAAAAACGTAATTCATGCACTTTAAAACTTGTAGTGCAATGCCAAAAAGTTAGAAGCTCACCTAAAACTCAAATTATCAAAATCCTCACACATAAGAGAAACCCCGATATGTGGAAGCATTATTTGAAAATCTCAGTCCTCTACTAGAATGACCACTGAGAAAGAAATCAATAACAGACAACTAAGTGTTAGATCCATGTAATTACACTTTTAAGACCTATTAGAGGCATGTTTCTATGTCGGATAGCTGCCCTCACTCACAGGGAGGAAAAGGTCACATTCCTGTCTTCTAATTTATTAACACTATACAAATAAATATTTGAAAAGAGCATGAATATTTGATTGCCTATGCAACACTGGTGCCTTGGGCATTTTACTACTGAATAGATTAGGTCTGAACTTTCAAAATCATGTGAAGAAAGGAGGTGAAATCACAAATGGCTTAGGAATAAAGACAGCAAGGGACCTTAAAGCAAAAGAAAATCCTTCATTTTTGGCAGTTGATGTATATTACAGGCATTAGTATGCAACAGTACCCAGAAACACTAGCTGAGGTTACAGTCACCTCATTTCAAGTACTGTTTATAGTAGGAGACAGTCCTAGCTCAGACAACTTAGCGTCTCAATAGGCAAAACAAATTATCTTCATTTATAGAACTTCGTGTCAACCAGAGTCAGAAATAGCACTGCATTAGCACAGGGCTCACAAAAGCAAGGGGAGAGTCACAGCCTGTGTTAAACACATGGTATATATTAAATGGCTTACAATAATTAGTGGTTAGGATTTCTTTTAAATAAATAAAAAATGCACCATATAATGAAACACCTCTTCAATAAAGCAAACACACCAGAGAATCTGGTCAGCTTTGCAGAGTTTACTGCATGCTAACAGCGTATCTGCATATTGGTATGCAGCTTTTAGCAATACCCCATTGGTATTATTTGTAATACAACAAAAAGGTAATAATAACATGGGCCGGTATCTCCACCAGGCTTTGAAAGGAATCTCTTTCCTTTTCCTCTTTTCTATGGCAGGTGAAGTCAGTTCTCCTTTTCCAAATAAAGACAGTGGTTTCTGTTTGTTTTTTGAGGCAGAAGAAGGGGAAAAGGAGGAGGAGAGAACAGAAGTTTAAGTTATTTTAGAACAGGAATTGGGCTTTTTAAGCCCTCGGTCTATGGCATCTTATCTGTATTCTGTACTACATTTTAAGAACTAAATTATAAAACATTAGTATTCACACACAGCATGGCATTTATTGCAAGCTAAACTATTTCTTTAAAACAAGATAATTAAAATGAGTTGTGGTAGGCATGAAATGCCTATGAAATCTTTCTATAAACGTTCACAGAGCTTGCCCTTGGACACAAGCTCATGACTGACAATGATAGCACCCTGCCTATGCAAAGAACTAAAACACTTTTGTAATTTTCTGACAGCAGAGGCTATTGAATTAAGTGACTCATTATTAGCATTTACCCTTTTGAAGTTATTTCTAATTTGTTTTGAATGCTCCAGAAGAAAGAACGGAAGATGAGCCAGAAGTGAGGCTTTCAATAAACTACATGTCTCTTATAAAACAGAGTAGTACTAGAGTTTCACTGTACAACTACATGGACTCAGTATCTCAGCTGGTGAAGTGAGATACTGAGGACTTTTCACTCCCTGGGGAGCAAATCCACACTCTAAAATGACTGAATGAAGGGACAACATTTCACAATACCATTGCCTGATGTGCCACCATTCACAGTTTCTGCTGAAGACTTGGTCTCATGCAGAATCGCTGCCAGCATTGCAGGCAAGCCTGAGACATACGAGCAAAATTTCGAGGGGAAGCTTGCACAGAGTATCATCTGAAACTTGCCCAGGCAGCAACTGACTCTAACCAGTGTCGCTGGTACCTAAGCAACAAATTCACTGATGGATTTTTGAAGGAAAGCCAGCGGTTATCGGACTACCCAACAGTTAGAGGGTCATAACCTTTTCTTTAGGGATGCATTGTTACGAAAGCACGTTACAAGCAGCACATCAGAGGAGAAAGCTAACCACAACCCTGGAGCTTTTCAGAAGTCACAGAACAAGCATTTATAGCCTCAACACTGCAAAAAAAATAGTGTTCTCTTTCAGTAACTGTCATCACCACTGGCTCAAGTGGCCCAACTTGAACCATGGGGATTTTGGACATTGCTGCATTACAGAAAGTAAACTTTGACATTTACGTCTTTTGTAACAACTCAATTACTTTCCAGTAGTACTGAATTCCTGACATAAAGGAAAAAATAGTGTTCCACTGTAACTGGTTAAGGATGACCATCAGCAAAGTATAGTTCTTTGGAGACGGACCTTTAGTTTCAAATACTGAAGTCAGCAACACAATGTTTAGAGATAATGTTTTGATCATGTCTTCCTTTAAAAAGCTGTTTATGCAGCTGACTTCTGAACAAATTTTCTTATGTAAAATACAACATGGTGTAGTCCACTTCCTTAGAACTATCACTACAGGAAACTATCACTAAAGGAACTTTTAAAAGGTCTTGAAGTACATAGCACCAGTTACATTTATTTCTTCACTGTAAAACTCTGGATGATTAGGTGAAAGTTGCAGCACTAACTGAATGACAAACAATCTCTTTCAGCTCTCATGACATGGAGAGAATGAGGAGGAGCAAGTAATCTACTTCCTTATGGTAATGCAATCCAAAATATTCCATGGTTGCTGATAGTGAACTCAAACACAAATGGATCTGAGCAAGAAGGGTGATGGTGTATGCCTGTGACACTTGAGACCACAGAGCTCCCTGTGCATAATAAATCTGCCTAATACAATACTCAGGAATTCTTCTTTCAAAAAAAAAAAAAAAGGAACGGAGCTTCTCAAGCATGAGCCCAAATATCCAAGTCCTAAAAATATGCAAATACTCCTGGATGGTCAATAATATTTCAGATTGCTAACAGGTTTTTAAATAATCAATATAGACACCTGGCATTAGTCCATCAACCAGAAGAAATCAAAAACAACAAGAAAACTTAAATAGCATTTAGCATAGAGAGGGAGGCCTAAGCCAGCCTGAAAAAGGTAAAGGAAATCTGAGGACCCCAAGTACCATCAGATGAGAGTTGCCTTAGAGTTATCAAAAAATTCCACAGTGAAGGAAAATATTTGTCATAGAGCAGTATATGTTTAAGTGTTTCAAAAGATTATTTTTGAGCTTTCGCTTATTACTCACATTAAGGTAACTCACTTTTTTTTCCTAGAAGAAACTTTTGCTCAGTAAGAGTTGGTGCACTCTCCTCCAAAACCTTGAATAACCCATGAGAGGTATGGGCCAAAATATAACCCTACATTCTCCAGAGCTCAGCAACAGAGACTTTTATTTATTACATCAGTCAAGATATTCCAAAAGTAAGCAGACACTCAGTTAATAAGTAATTTAGAAGAGATCAATTTTTCAGAAGGACACATCACTTATTTGAGCACCAAAATTTTCATTAGTGCTTTGCCCTCTGTTTGACATGATAGAACCGTAAAGCATCAAGTCTAACTACCAGCAACCACAGACATACTTATTACATTAGATTTATTAAGTGCTTATCATTTTAAGTGAGTCACATCCTTATATAAAACAACATTAAAAACTGCAGCAGAATGAAAGCGTGTTTCAGAGGGGGCAATGTATTGCAAAGCTAACATAAGCCAATTCATGTAACAAATTAGACAGTTGTGTCCTCTCCAATTTTAATACAACAGAACCACTGGAAGCCTGTTCCACTCTGCAAAATTCTCATGCTCTTTTTTTAATTTTGAATTTCACTTTGCTCAATTCTTTCTTCAAATGGCATATATATATGCAAATGCTAATATGAAAGAAGCTCTCAGACTATACACAGTAAACTTTTTCACAGTGCATTCCCACCCCACCCCAAACTTTGTTAAGACATTCCAGATGGTTTGAGGTTTTTCTATAAACTGTAAGAAATTCTTATTATTTCTTATGAGAACATAGGTTAGTGAAAAATGGAAACCTGTTGAAGAGAAACTCCCTAAGAAGCACTTAACAAAATGATCCAGTTTTGCTATCTCAGCTGAGATTAAGAGCAGCATGCCTCCCTCAGTACAAATTTCACAGCCCAGCCTTGTAGCCTCCTGGACAACAATAAAAAAACTACCAAAGTTGAGGAGGAGGCGTTGGATATCATGCCCTGGCAGCAACATGAAAACTAGACTGCAACAAACTTATCAAAACATGAAGTTGAGAGCACGCGGGACCATTTAGGTCCTGCCTGTTTTCACAGATGAAACTCCTGCTTATTTCAACAGCGCAAACTGTTGGAAGGAAAAAAAAGATGACACAGTGGTACATGTAAATCTAAAATGCAAGGAAGTGGGAAAGCAAAAATTTCATGGATACTGTTTTCTCTTACTATGAATATTGAATTATAGTAATCAGCTATGAAGTCACTTAATCAAATATTCCACAAATTCATTTTTCATTCCTTAAATGAAGAAAAATCATATTAAATTGTGTGAAAGTTCATAGTAAATAACTACACATATAATTTTACATCCTTTCACTACCTGATATAAACAAAAAAATAGCAATTTAGCTGTGTGACAAACAGTCTAGAAATAGTCATTGATGAAGAGCTGATAAGAAGTTCTTGGAAAATATAAAGGTTTATAAATTGAATGGATATACATGCTAGAGTTTTACAGAATGTCTTTGTGACTCCTGATATTATTCTAAGTAATGAAAAAATATTATATAAATAAACATGCAGAAAAAATGTTGAGTAAATGTTCAGAATATGAAATAAAGGTAGCCTGTACTGTCATTGTAGTTAAAATAACAGAATAAGTACTAATGAAGAGTTTCAGCTGAGAGTATAATGAAACTGAGATTGATGAGTAGCACGTGGCCATAAAGACTATCACACAATACTTGATATATGCTAAGATAAAAATAATGCAAAAAATATGTATAATTTGACAGAAATACCTTGATAAATTCCCTCTTAAAGTTTTGTTTTTTATTAAAGAATGTTGTGCTGGAATCATTTTGACTGATCTTAGATACTTATTTACATAAATATTTTCTTAGAGAGTGGGACTTTTCTTACTTGTGTTCAAAATGATTGAAAAACATTGATGAAAAAAATTTTAAAATATGTAAAAAATTAAGCAGTTGTAAGGTGGAAAGCACATGGGATAAAAGAACTTGGTTCAGTTCTCATCATTTAATATCTGATATCAGACTGAATGAAAAAAAGGTTAAGGACATTCATTGATAAATGGGAGTGTGCAATAAACAGGAGTGAGGAAGGTAGGAAAATATTTTAAAAAAACAAACAGAGCAACATGACATAAGCACAAAAAAAAATGACAGCTAGAAAAAGAGAACAACCAATGAATCAGGGAAACAAATAATTCCCAACTTGATAGCATTGTAAAGGAGAAACGTGGAAAAATGGTTGTGCTGAGAGTGTCTAAGGATCATTGGGAAGAAACAAAGTGGTTCCGGCTTGACAAGCACTATGATGGTAGAAAATGCCAATGGAATTTGGACTAAGCCGTCCATCTGGGAAGTTTGGAGTTAGTGACTTCATTAGGTAGCTCTTCCCTGATGGTTACAAGGATGAGCATTGATGCTGTTGCAGATAATTAGGCTGTGAATCCTAATTTAATATTGAGGGAAGTGTTGTAACGACATTTTGCAGTCCACAGCAAAGCAGGAATCTTCCAATTTCAGCCATCCTCCTGCCAGGCCCATTGGGAGTTGCATTAGCACCTCTTGGACACCCAAGCTCTGAACAAGAGACAGGATTTGTGCCTTAACTGAATAGGTCCTAACTATTTTCAGAAGGTATTTCAGATTTAGATTCAACCAAGGAGATACTGAAGAAATTGAGAGACTTTATTTCAGGAAGACATTGTAAAGATAGTATATTTGAATTACGAAACTGAACATATTTTATCCTGATTTGCACTTTAAATACCTTTCAAGAAGGGGAAAAAGGTGCTTTGATTCTTGTTCAGTATTGTTAAAATATTTTTTGAAAAAGCTCAGTTTTCTGTTAATGTGAGAAAGGTCTTTGGCAAGATTTTCTTCCCTCCACGCCCCAGATTTTCTTCCCTGATAATGTCAAGGACTGTTCCCTCGTATGAAGAAGTGTCATTGCATTGGCTGATACTTCTTACAGTGTGTAAGCTTTGAAACTTAGGACAGTGAAGATCGCGGTGTAATAGAGATTGTGCTCTCTGTGAAGAGGGCAGGCAATAAAATCCTTTGCTAAGAAAGACAACTAGAAATTCAGCTCAGTGCAATTTGATTGGAAGGAGAAGCACTTTATCTTTCTGTGCAAATTAATGGCTTAACTGAACTGTGTTTAGTTCAGACGTTAAGACTATTGCATTAATCCTCTGAACAATTTAAAAGCCCTAAACCCTCCAGAATTGACTTTTAAGAAAGCTGGCAACAATATCAATAAATCAACAAAATATGTAAGTGAAGAACACTGACTATATTTTTGTCCTAAAATTTTAGCTCAGAACTGTTTTAGCCTTTGTCATGTCAGTCTTATGCACAGAACAAGAAGCCATTTTTCTTTCCTTTCAGTGACTAAGGTTTGATTTTTTCAGGACAGGAATAAAACACTACCTCCATGTCCTTGAGCCCTGCAGCACTCCCGATGGGATTCACTCCAGTAGCCATTATTTTACCCAGTTTACCAGGCAGTTGTTCTGACTAAGCCTGTCCTGGAGAACTGTGCTGGGACAGGGAAAGAATGGCAGAGAATACTTTGCCTCAAGATCAGATTCTAGGTGACTTGTCCAGATATGCAACTCACTATCATATTATTTTCCCATCAGTACAATGAATGGCTTCTGCCCAAAAAATTGGGAAAAAAAAAATCCTTGAAGATATATAGATATATAGATATATAGATGAGTAATTATATAGATGCTTCCAAGAAATGTTAACTCACCTACCGATACCTATTAAGTCTTTATTAAGACATTCTACAAAGCAAACATTTTCTCTATAAAACACTGGTCCTGAGAAAGATGCAGTTCTCTTTCTCTTCTTCTTGTCCAAATATTAAAACTGAATTTTTTCAAAACAACTGCTACTATTTTAAAATGTCTAATCACCAACTTAAAAAAAAAAAAAACAGCCAATTTTCTTTTTGTAAGGGGAAAAAAAAATTATCATCTGAACTCTTCAGAGATGTAAAAAAAGGCAAATAATCTTACTAACTATAAATTAAAGAAGAAACAAACAACTCTATCAAATTGGCAGCATGTCCAAATTCACAGCGTGTTATTAAATAAAGTCAGTGACATTTAAATGAGTGCACCTGTATGCAACACAAAAATAATTTCCTAATTAATTGGGTCTGCAGCTCTTGATGCCCTAATAGGTCAAAAGTATATTACTTATTTCTAAATGAACAGAAATCTTTTACAGGTGGCCATAAACCCAGTGATTGTATCTTAACACTTCTGATTCCTGCACTAGGAGATACGGTCAAATATTCACTTACCATATTTTTCAGGTGTAGAAAATATCATTGGAGGAAAGACGCTATATTGAGTGCAATTACAGAGATGACACTGTACAGACACATAAGATGGCATTGTCCTGGACAGAGGGAGCTGCACACTGGTGCAAATAGTACAGCTATCTGTTCTGAATAGCAGCATATTGAGAAAGGAAGAGTCTGTGTCAGGAAAGAGCCTAGAGCTGGAAGAGAATGGGGGAGGGAGGCACTGGAACTGAGGAGGAATCTGAGGATAAACACAGAGAGCTGCAGACATGGTGATAAAACCCTCAATTACCAAAAAAAAAACTTAGTAGAAATAATGCTAAATGTTAATCAGGCATCTGTACAGCCTTGCACTGTCATTCTGTTAAAGTATCTCTGCAGAGCATGCGCATCTATTTGACCACAATATGTTCTCCGAGTTCCATATTTACAAAATAGATTAACAAGTTAAAAATTGGATGATCCAAACCTGCTTTAAAGACTGAAATCCCATTTTTATTTGAATTTAAAGGAGGGAATTCACGTTCAAACAAAACATCTATTGAATCGTATTTCCATCTTTCTCCAAAAAAAACCTCTTTAACTTTTATCACAATCTTCAACTGAAGAAGCAATAAACTAGAATAGCAACCTCCCCGAAAGTCCCTGTGAAAAGACTTATATCTTCTTTTTATATGTTGGAGGGTTTTATAAAGACATGGTGACAACAAAATCGTCTGGAATCAGAACATCTGTGCACCTAAATGAGCAATTATAAGGAATCCAGACAACCTGTGTGCTTCCAGGAGGCTTAGAAAAAAAACTGTAGCCAGGATAGCTAATTCTTAAATATGAGCACAGCTTAGCGGAGCATTGGGCTTGTGTTGCTAAATCTTTCTGCAACTTCCAACAATAGTTTAATCTCTCTATTGCAACAGATGACCTACATGAAGCTGCAGAAACTGCAGACTTTATCTTTAGGAGGGAAGCGAAAAAGAATGAAGAGCACAATATCTGAAGAACTGGTGAGTATCGCTCAGTAGCAATAACTATACAACAATAAAGAGATCTAAGTGCAATTATTTTTGTGTTAATATTTTGTTAATTAGTTCTTTAGGTAGATAAAGTACATACATTTTGTTATTTAAAATCAGGTATATTATCAAGTCAAATTCTTATAATACAGTTTTTGTGACTGGCCTGGGCCTGGATATTACACATTTGCTGCTGTATCAAATCTAGATTGTTAGTTATTTGCAGGAATGATGAGGGTTTTCAGAAGAGGAAAAGGTGTTATTCCCAAGGATAACTAAGAAATTTGATTGCCATTCAAGTAACAACAAAGGCACTGGCTAGATAACATGCAATGCCACTACTGATTTGAACATGTACCACTGGGTTGCATACATTGGATGAGCTAAGCTTTTAATTAAAGAAACCCTACAATTTTACTAGAATTTTACTATACTCTGCCATAACTGCTTATTCTTTCATCCCAGGCATAAGGTGAATGGTTCCAAAGACAGAATGAACCAACATCACCTAAATAATCATAGAATCATAGAACGGTTAGAGTCGGAAGGTACCTCATGTGACAAGTCTCAGATCCTGACTGGGTAAACACCAACCACTGTTGTACAGATTTCCTAAGATGGGCAGGAAACTAGAAAGTGATCTATATATTCATAGGAAAACTCAGTAAAAATCACAAGTTCTTCTCAGTTCAAACTGATTCTATTGTACAGATTTTTGCTCCATGAGGACACAAAGGTCTCTCGAACTTGAAAATAACCTGTGAAAACTTCATATAAACACAAAGTGGCAGAAAATTGATGGACAGATTCTGACAAGCCGGTCCTAACCAATTGTGTATTTGAACATTTTCAGGTGCTAACAGAAAAGGAAACTAGAGTCTCGTTCTGTTTTCCTTTCCAAAATATTTGCCATACAACACAAAAAAATCAAAACAGGACTAGGTTAATCTGCCATCCATATGTTGACTGTTTACTGTATACAACAGTATACACAACATATATATACAACAGGGACTGTTCGACTACTGTGAGCTGTGTTTTTCAGTATTATTGAAATAAAGGAATTTGTTCAGAATTTGACATTCTGATAGTTCCTTTCACACTGCAAACTCATCTGCTTTTATTGCTTTTTAAGATTTTTCTCTCTGGGACTTTCCATATATCAATGATATCAGGGCTATCAGATGAACGCTTCCAAAGATCAGTTTGTTTGGGATGAACATAATATAAATTTCATCTTGTATTATATTGTCTTGAGGTTGATTGCATGGTTTCTTCTTTCAGAATAAATAAATCAAAATTAGGGTAACAAAGCATTTCCGAATTCTCACCATCAAACCACATATTAATCAGACCAAATAAAGAAAAGTAACTGATCAACCTAGAAACAGTTATTTCAAGGCAATGCATGGAACTACAATTTCTGCAAACTATTTGCCTTTCCATTGAAAAATAGCACTAGTCCGTAAAAAGATGGAAAAATAGCTGGACTGCTATGCACTTTTCTATGAAAAGATGAACTGACAGCATTAATAAAAGACTTGTATAACACACTATTGATAATCTGATTTCTAACAGCCTTTTTAAAAACTAAAAAATAGCCACTAAACAGATTAGGTTTTAATGAAGATTATTAGCCTTGACAGAGCAATTACTTTATTCTATTCTTTTCCTTTCTCTGTGCATTTTTACTTGAAAAGTGACACTGAAATGCAACCAGATGAATATAAACCCATGTTGCAAAATAACTGAGGAGTAGGCTTGTGACCTTCAAAACTCTTGTCTCTCAGGCCAGTGGGGAAATTATAACAGCAGAGAATTTAGCAAGTTTGGTTTTCTTAGCTGAATGTAAGATTTTTCTCCATAGCACAAGAATTAGCCAGCATCTATATTTAACTATGGACAATACAAGGGCACCAGCAACTCAAAATGCTGTCACACCGCTGACATGTAAAGACTGGCAATCATTTCACTAGTCTGATTTTCAGCCAGTTCTGAGATGCAGATAAGCTATTTAATTACAGCAATTTTAGGACAGGAAATGAGGAGGCCTATCATAATCATTAAAACAAGACTCAGATAATTGTATTCTAACACATTCCTTATAATGAAAACACTGAAAGATGATGAAATAGCCTTGCAAATGGGGAAATTGCAGTAAAAGTAAGTGGCAACCACCAGTGCTCTCACTATGTGTTATGAGATTTTTAATACCATAAAGTAGCTGTAGTATCTATTTTCTTTACTACCCAGAAAAGAGCACCGCCAGAGAAAAGTTAAAGAACTGGAACAATACAAATCCAAGTAATGGTGCATAATCATTCGGCTCCCCTCCAGCACAGAGGTATCTCCCTAAAGGTCTCACACACCAGAACAGAACCGGCCCAGCACAGCATCACTGGGCAAAACTACTGTGACTAAGAGTGAGAGAGCTAGAAAGTATAACTTAACAACCAATGTTTTGTCGAAAGCATATCACATTTGCCGGAGTATTTATTGATTCACTGAAAACTAAACTCCTCATTTTTTGGAAGAACTTAGTGATTCTGCAGTTGTGGCCACACAACACAATTATACCATAACGAACTTCTAGTAATGCATCCCTCATGAGTGAGCCACAGAGTAGCAGTCCTGTCAGTCTTTGCAACTATCATCCCCACATTGTTATTTTCTAAGTTACATAAATGTAAAATACATCAAAAAACAATCAGTCAACATAAAAATTTTCATGTCATGCCATGGAGAGCTATCATGTGGACTGCAAAGACAGGCAGTATATTATGGGGCAAATTGTCTTTGTTACAACATTTTTCCACTGCCACAGTTCAAAGCTTAAGGCTAGTGGACATGGCAGGAGAGGTATGGAGAAAGAGAACTGGACAGAGTGCATTTCACAGTAATTTTGTTTACAGGATTCCCATTTTCTCCGCAAATACAGTTTAAATACAGCGTTAAACTAATCACTGTAATTTAAGCCAAAGGCAAGCAGTTGAGAAAGGGGAAGGAGGTGCACTATCCTTGATAGTGTTTAGCTTTTCAGGTATTTTATAGAAAAATATGACTATTCTTTTTGGAGACAATTACTGCCAAGCAAGATTTCAAGTGTAGAAGGGAATAAAAGGAATACATTTTGTTGCTTCAATACAAATGCTTCTCAAATTAGTACTTGAAGACATGTTTATTCAAGATTCTACTTATGGCTTCTGATGTGATGGGTCCCAAATACATGTATGTCTTTGACAGCTTCTATACAGAAGCTGTCATAGCCATACAGAACTACAAGGAAACAACAGTAGATGGAAGGAGTAATCCTCTCTGAAAACAGATTAAAAGGAGACCATAAAGTATGCTGCCACCCAACCCCTGCATCTCTCATAAACATTAAATTACTTTTCAGAGCACAAATATGTTCCTTGACTTCACCAAAAGAAGCACACCAGAATGCAACTTACTCAGCTGTATATTGAACTTTCCATCTAATCAATAAAGCAGCAAACAGGCACTTTTACTGGTTTCTGTCGCTATAAGCTCACACGCACCCTACCCCACACCCCATTATTCCTACCCTCTGGAGCTGTGACTAAGAGACCAAATTATTAGGTCGCTAATCATTTGGATCTATCAGCAAATGCAACCAAAATACTTTTTCCTCCCTTACATTTCCCCTCCCCACCTACTTTCAAAAAAATACCATGAAAGAGAGGCACCCTTTGCCGAAATGCAGAGTCCTCTCATTGCTTTGTAGTTATCAAGCTGTGAGAAGCCACTCCGTGTCACAAGAAACCAGTACATTGAGCAGCACTATAACCTTGCTGGTCTTGCTAAATTCCCACTTTCACTTACAAGCTCACAGGTGTTTTGTCACCATAGGATCACTAGAACTCTCCCTACAGTACGTAAAGAAGGTAATGCATTTTGCTGGAAAAGGCTTAAAATATTTGGGTTTGTGTCAAACCTCCCAACTTCTTTGATTATATGGGTTTATAGAACAAACTATATGATTTTGTCACTGTCACACAGCTGTTCTAATGATACAACAGAGCTGACAAGCGCGTTGGCACTTCAACATAGAAGTGGCATCCAGCTTACTGCCCCTACAAGGTGAGGGAGAAGGTAATCACTGCAATATGCCATCGCTACCCTGACTGAGAGGATGCGAAGGAGAATGCTTTGGAAAGGAAAGTACACTCCCTTTTCCAAGATTCGTGAGACAGTTTGTTGCCTTACATTTGGCCAGGAATTTGATTGCAAGGAGAGGCCCAAACCTATATAAGAGCTTATAACGTTTTGCTATAAAACTGACATATATTGGCAATGGTGATTTTCAGTTTAGTAAAACTAACCACAGTAAAGCAGAGAGTTAGTCTTACCCTCTGCACTCCTGCATAGAAATAAGAGGCTTATTCCAACAGTTTACAGACAGGGTTTGTTCTTCCCTTGACACTTGCGTGTAATTCTCATTAATGGAAGTGGGAGTTTTGTGTGTGCACAAAGGGGGAAATTAGACCCATATAGCCATCATGTTGCAGTTTCTTAAGGGACTGGCTACTAATAACTACCTTTCAGCAACATCCACTCTTTCCTATTAACTTCTTTTCAGCTTGTAAGTCTCCAAAGGCAAGCATTGGTAAGCAGAGCACTCCTCAGTGTATCAGCAGTGCTTTGACCTCTTTAGGAACATACAACGTATCTTCTGCAGCTTGTCCTTGAGTGCTTGCCCTGGAAGTGTCTTAACCCGTTCTTCTAGGGCACCTTGTTACATTGATTTGGAATGATGTACTGCAGAACAAATTACAGAAAAGCATACAGAAAGTGAAGACAGGGAAGACAGTGTCCCGACTGACATGCTTTCCTAAGAGCATCTGCCTCTGAAAGTACAAACAAGTTAAAAACAACAACAACAAAAACCAAAACACCCCGCCCAAAACCTAGTAAAACTTCTCCATGCTGAAGATGTAACAAGGATCATCTCATTTGGAAGATGTTACAGGCACTTGAGACACGACAAAATGCAGTACAGGCGTGCAGTAAAATTGAAAACTCAATTTGTATAATGTTTTAAATGCAAATATGTGGACTTAAATTTTGAGGTCATCCCTAAAAGACTTAAACTCTTTCATTTTACATTAGTTAGTAGATTAATCATTAAATAAATAAAAATTGCTAAGTCTGAAAGACTTTTATCCACATGGATAAAATAGCACAAAACCAGTATAAAAAAAAAAAAAAAAAAAAAAAAAAAAAAACAGAAAAATAAATCTTTAACATTTCATTACAGTAAACGAACACAGTTGCTTACCAAATTTCTGAATTAAAAACCAAAACAAAACAAAAACAAAGAAAAACCTAGAAAGACACATCAAACAGTGTATTAACAAAGATTTTAATTTTCTGCACTGCAAAGCTAAATTGAAAATACAGTAACGTACAACCTTTGCAAAGCATAAAAGTCAACATGGTCTCTGCATGGCCATGCCATCAAAAGATGCTGCTGAGTAAAAATTGTATGGAATATGCAAACAGTGATCTCATCCCAGAAAACTATCCCAGTACAAGGACAAATACAAAGACTTCAACAGATTTCCCAAAAATACCCAGTCAACAATAACAAAATGCAGGCAGAGACAAGTCACAAAGCAAAAATAGGATCATCAGTGCAGCCAGCGTAGCAAAGGAGAAATTGATAGAACAAAACACTTTCTAACAGAGTACAGAACAAGAGAAATTTATTTTTCTCAGACTGTCAAAGATCATAATTTATTCAAGATAGTAAAAGAAAAAAAAAAAACAGGACAGTGATACAGCAGGAGCAGCAGCCCACTTTACAGGAACCTGTTACTACTGGTTATATATCAAGGGTTCAACAACCTTTAACCTCATGAAGGACAGGTTTCTTCCATGCTTTGGCACTAATTGTTATAAATTAGCGTGGCAACACAGCCTGATGGAAGAGAAAAGGAGAATGATAGTTTACCTACTGCAAATTCTCCAGCTTTTTTTTATCTGAGATTGCTACACTCAAAATCTTAAAGTTTTATGGGAGAACCAATTTCTAATTTCTAAATGGGAAGGTTAATTTTAATATTTTTACTTATAGTTTGTTATACTTTTTTTTTTTAAAATGACAGCACAGAATTCTTGAGAGTATATTTTGGCTTTCTTGAAGAATATTAATAATCTCTTTTCTTTTAAAAATTAATCTAAATTAACTTTATTAAACTCCTAGAATTTCACAAAGATGGGAATTGTTTTTCTCTTTGTGTTTTTCTGGACCAAATGTATTTATCCATATATTTGATGTTCAAACAGCACAGTAACAAATGTATATGGAATAAAGTAGACATAAAATTGTCATAAGAGAAATAGCCTAAAGTGAAAAAGCGTGAGGATGGAGAAAGGATTTGAAATGACAGGAGAAAGGCCTAATAATAATGAATGTGCAAAAATAGGGAATGGTTTGTCACATTTCAACACATGAGTAGTAGATATCATATTTAGTCACAACTTGTTTGACTAAATTATTTCATGACCTTGGGCAAAGACTGTCTTAATACTCTGTGGCATATTTATTCTAGCATCTATAAAACAGATGTCATTCCTCCGCCTCTGTAAATATTGCTCCCACCTATCTACTGGAAGGAATGACCTAAGATTCTGACAAGAAGGTAAGTCAGATTTGAGTCAACTTTATTCATTATGCTATACACCATTTCTGGTTGGAGTTCTTCTGTTATTGTTTCACTATAAAACCTGCGATATACTATAAAACATGCTGAAGCTCTATCTTTCTCTCCAAAGAAATGAAAAGTTCCACATCTTAACCACATGAATTCTGTTGGCAGTAATAGTCCAGCATATACAAGTTTCTGATTCTAAGAGACAATGAAAACATTCACTCCTATAAATCAAAAAAATGTCCTAGAATAAGACAAATTGATGGCCAACAATTTCAGAAATCAAAGAGACAAGAGCAAAGCCACCCCTATGCTGAGTTAATAAAAGCCTGTATGTGTAGCTTATTTTTCATGTCAGTGTCCTATTTTAAAGGAACATAAAAACTCTTGTTGGTAAACTTAAACTGAAAAATTAGGCACTTGATTTTCCTTTAGCCATAGCTCAAAGTTTAAGCTCCACCCTAAAGGGTCATGCCTTGTTTTATCAATTTTTAAATATGAGCTAGTATGATGTCACCATTTCTTCAGTTAGATAAAACGGGTTAGAAACACCACCTTAGCTCAACAACAACCAAAAAATTTACCTGCCAAATGGATAATGGAAAGTTAAATGTTTGATGTATCTTTTTTACACTATAGTGTTAACAATGAGAATTACTTTTCCTACCCCACCAGAATAACAATTTTTGTGTGCTCCATAAAATAGGATAAATGAATGTTCCTGTACATGGGTAAAATTAAGAAATTCAATAAGGCAGGACGTTAGAAGCTATCTTGCCTCGACAGAAGAATGGAAAGAACTTTCTCTCTTCTCTTCAGCACTAATGCAAAGCACACCAATTCATATTTGTGTACTGTACCATAAGAACAGGTAAGTAGCCTCTTTGGTGATAAGAGAAATGGGATAATCTCAAATTACAAATGTAATTCTGAACTCAACTACACTTCTAACACGAGTATGACTACTGTAGAACATAATCACTAGCCCATTTTATTGGGTGGTCATCCCAAACACAGAAAAGTTAAATATGTATACTATGTACATTTTCAAATCTTCCATGATCTATTTATTTTCATTAAAGAATGTAAAGAAAAAGACAGATAAAGGTTATAGACTTCTTGTAGCTGGATGATGACAGAATGAAAGGCAGAGAGGAAAAGAAATGTAAGTCACCCCCACTGACAGTAGTTAGAGAAACAAAATTATCTATTCATCTTTCAGGGATAATAGCGGGCAGGAAAAATAAACCAAACATCAAAACTTTGAAAAGGTGGCAATAATGGAAGGGACAAGACTGCATGCCATCCATGTATATTACAGACTGCAACACAGGTTCTAAGCGGAGTCCCAGAGGGGATGGTATGCAATGCCCATCGTAGCATCCATCCCTGGGACACAGTGACAGAACAGCCACAGCCACCCAGGAACAACCAGCCATAATTCACACTTTGCCTGGGATGAAGCTCTCCCTAGCCTCCTCCTCACTCTCCAGTTTCCTTCTTTACAGTAACCAGAGGCTTCATCTCTACACTTCTGCTCAGCTCCCAGATTGCCATCTGGAGTAGGCAATTTCTTCAGGCATCAGTCATCACTGTCTTCCCATCCTCCTAATTGCATCTTTTTTCTAACCTGGGGTCTGACTACAAATAAGCCACTGTCTTATTGAGCAAAGCAGCCACACAGCATGGGGGAAGGCTCTCACCACACTATCTGATGGACTAAATTTTCACACGCGTTAGAACAATCTAAGCCAGCCACTTTCACAGCCCCATAAATCACGCAGTACCCTGCGGGCAGCCAGGACTGCAGCCCACCAGCAAAGCATATGTCCTGTTTATTCCTCAGGGCCACTGCGACTGTCATCACTGCTCTCAAAGGTGCCCTGCTCATCTGCCACTGCCACTTCCAGGGCATTAGTGGGAAGCACAAGCGAGAAGCACAACAGAGGAAAGGCCCCGTGCTGACCTGGAGGTATCAGAGAAGACAGGACCGGCATGTCTCCTGCTCTACCTGTCACTTCAGCAGGGTCACAGCGCTCGTATAGCTGTGCCTCAGCCTGACAAAGCCAGTCGAGTCGGACACTTTGAG
Organism: Numenius arquata; assembly: GCF_964106895.1. NCBI lineage: Eukaryota > Metazoa > Chordata > Aves > Charadriiformes > Scolopacidae > Numenius > Numenius arquata. Next base: position 12,956,491 of record NC_133585.1, on the reverse strand, counting down.
CTCCCAGCCTCTGCTGAGCTCCTGAGTCAGTAGGGACAGGGTATTTTACCTTTTACTGAAGTAAGATAAAGCCAATTACCTTCTGTCAGCACACTCTTACCTCTTAGAGAGTAAAAAGACTCTGAGATCCTATTGATCTAACAAATACAGCCTTATTGGTTAATCTCTACCTTTCTTTCTCCTTTTTATCCCTTACTGTACTTTCAACTACTCACTTTCTAAGGGGATATATCCCAATTAGCAATCCTCCTCCAACCTAAGAAGTCAGTAAGTCCAATTTACCGGAAAGTCCAATATAAATCTGTGAATGTGCAATGCGCACATTTAGTAATCAGTCAGCAGGTAAGAGCTGGCACATGCACACAACACTTAGCATTTGCAAAACTGCTTTTTGCAGCCTAAGCATGTGTATGGAGGGAGGAACAAGGCCACGCAGAGGGAAACAGTACATATTTGAAAAAAGGCTAGGAACATTTATTATATAAATAATGAATACTAACCAGTTACAGCATAGGGCTGCAGTAATGAGGGGGAAGAAAGGGAGTGCAGCTCAACTAATTCAATTTGTTATCCTTTAGGATTTAATAGTATGTTAATCACTGTATGTTAATGATACATAAATATTAAACACATTAAACAGTTATAAAACATTTACTTCTCATGCAATGGTTAATACATATCTATAATACATATGTTCCTAACTGATCTATTTCGTGATTACTACACTACTAAATTCAAATTAAATACCTAGTTCTACACACTTACGCAGTTTAATGTAGTAACTTCTAACTCTACTGTCTCTACCTACTCTACTGTCATTAAAAAGTTAACATTGACTAGTAGTTAAAGTAACATTTAAAATACTTGTACTTTATTTTTTTGTTTCTTAAAATAGAAGGAGCTAAGTTCAAATGCTGCTGTCAACCAACCTTCCATGTGCATAAAAGGAAGTATAGGTCCTATGGAAAAATCAGGATGCAATCACATAATGTAAAAGTTTAACAAAATAACCTGGCACAACCATATAAATAAATATCAGCAAACCATAAATCTGGCAGTGTTTTAGTTCTGACTGCTGAATTTTACAGGAATTACCATTAAAAACAGCATATGAAAAAGATAACAGGTTTTGTTCTGTACAGTCATTTCCTCATTTTCCAAAAAGGATCTGTGTTCTGGGTTTGCTTGGCCTGAAATGCAGCATCACCTGGCAGAAGCTTCTAGAGGATGGACTCTAGAGGATGGACTAGCGACTAGCAGCTTCAGCTGGATTTTAGCATAATTGAGTCTAAAATCACTTGTATTTTATATGGGAATGTCTTTGCCATATCATATCCTCATTCACAGAGGATAACCTGGGCCTCTCATTTGTCTTTACCTACTGCTCTACATGTGACAGTAAATCTGCCTACCTTGTCACAAAATTGCCTTTTTGGTCTCAAAAGGCAAGACACCTGTATTTTGGCCACAAAGCACATACGATACTTCCACATCGCAAGGCACCACGAGACCTTTGGTGCAGAGAAGAGACTTTTTGAACAATTCTTCTCCCTTCCCTGAGTAATTAGGAAAACCCTGAGGAAAGAGAACGGAGAGATACAGGCTACATGGATCTTTCCATGGCCTCATAAGTCACGTATCCTGTTGAGAACACTCATGCTCATGTCACCTAGTATTTTCTAAGTAACACAAGTCTGACTATGACCTAAGTTTATACCACAATCAGAATAGAATTAAATAGAAAGACAAAAGGATATTTATCTCCTTTACAAGCCTTTTGTCTCTGAATCTCCAAGGCTGCTGAAGTAGATATACTAGGGCTGATAGAGAATTTAATGGAATTCATTGCTAAGTTTTGTTTTGGTTTTTTTTTTTTAAATGGCATTTTACATAGAGTATACATAGAGTGTCACACCTCCTCTAAGCTATCAATTGCAGTTGTTATACCTACTTTGACCATGAAAAATCAACTAGTGCCCTTTCTTATCCACACATGAAGCATATGTATAACCCACCTTTGCACTCGTTTCAAAGAAAAGTAATTTTTAAGTGCTTCATGATCACTTCTCTGTATTTTCATGGAAAGTGGAGAGCAGAAAGAAAACAAAAACATTATAAATCAATCAGTCACAAGTATTTTACCCTATCAAGTATTCATTTGTTGTCAGATTTTGCAAGGCCTGTTTTGAGACCTGTATTTCTTGCTGCATTACTCTCAGTAACTTCTTAAAGTAAAACAGTGACCTTTGCTTCAGAGTCAGTGATCCTTTTGATTCTGTAAAATCAATAATTTCTTCTGACTGTTAAAAGAAAACTAACCTCTATTTTAAGAACTCTATGTTAAAGTCTTTAAAAAAAAAAAAACAACCACAAAAAACCCCATGCAAAAACCGAAAACCAAAACAAAACGCTACCAAAAAAGCCCACAGGCCCATGGGTTAATATTTATTACCTCATTTATTGAGCTGAAGGTAAGAAATTTCTCAAGGCTACTGACAAATTTCCTTCCTAGTTCTATGTTATATGGCAAACACAGTGACATAAACAGAGCAAAAGGCTTTCTGGGACCTCTTTGTAAATAGGTTTATTTCTTGCCTGGTTGCTGTCAACTATTTCAACCAACAGATCAAAAGATAAAGCCAGAATCTTGACAGAAGAGAGAGACCAAGTGTATCTGAAGAGTACAAAACATAACGTTTCTTGGCAAATTACAGATTTTTTGAGGGATGTGTACCATAATGAATGGTACGTGATTCCCAATAAGGTATGAGATCACAGAGGAAAGAACTGCAAGATCATGTGTTTGCTTTAGTAAGCCACACTTAGAAACCAGGCAAGAGCTGCTGGACAAGATTCCTGACAAAGTGATGGAGGAGGAGAAGGGATGGCAAAACATGAGGAAGAGTATAGCACCTTTCTGATCACAAAAAACTTCCTGAGAAGTGTTGAAGACATATTTTCTTAACGCATCACCAGAAGGTTAAGCTAGTGAGAGCTATCCAAGTGTAAAATAGTCTCAAAAAAAGTAATAATAAAAAATGAAGTAAATATTGAAAGATGAGAGTTATATGTATGTATACATCTGATGCACAAACCAATATTGAATAAGGCACTCTAGTAGAGAGGTACCATTTCATTGTGCAAAGGTAATTTTTTCTTTTCATTCTGATTTGGAGTAAGACTGCTTATTTCTAAAGTTTAGCAAGATTAAGTTTATAAATTTTCATCTTTGTGGCCCTCCTCTGGACCCAATCCAACTGGTCTACGTCTTTCCTGTGCTGGGGACTGCAGAGCTGGATGCAGCACTCCAGGTGGGTCTCACCAGAGCGGAGCAGAGGCAGAATCACTTCACCTGCTAGCCATGTTTCTTTTGATGCAGCCCAGGATATGGTCAGCCTTCTGGGATGCAAGCACACATTGTCGGCTCATGTCCATATTTTCACCCACCAGTACCTCTAAGTCCTTCTCAGCAGGGCTGCTCTCAATCCCTTCATCCCCAGCCTGTCTTGATACTGGGGGGTTGCCCCGACCCAGATGCAGGACCTTGCACTTGTCCTTGTTGAACCTCAACACAGGCCCACTTCTCAAGCTTGTCCAGGTCCCTCTGGATGGCATCCCATCCCTCAGGTGTGTCAACCGTACCACTCAGCTTGCTGTAATCTGCAAACTTGCTAAGGGTGCACTTGATCTCACTGTCTCTGTCGTTGATGAAGATATTAAACAGTACTGGTCCCAGTGTAGACCCCTGAGGGACACCACTTGTCACCAATCTCCATTTGGACATTGAGCCTTTGACCACTACCCTATGGATGCTACCATCCAACCAACTCCACATTAACCGAACAGTCCACCCATCAAATCCATATCTCTCCAATTTAGAGAGAAGGATGGGGGGGATTGTGTCAAATGCCTTATAGACGTCCTGATAGACAACATGCTTAGGCTCTTCCCTTGTCCACCGATGTAGTTACTCCATCATAGAAGGCCACTAGGTTGGTCAGGCAGGACTTGGCCTTGGTGAAGCCATGCTGGCTGTCTCAAATCACCTCCCTGTCCTCCATGTGTCTTAGTATAGTTTCTAAGAATATAAATCAGTGTTACTCTTTTATAGCTGTTCTTAGCAAACTAAATAATTTTCTTTTCTACATAAAGCCAGTGTGGAGTTCTTTAAAGTTAGTCTTTAAAAATCTTCCTCTGCTATCCTTCTTCCACACATGGATAATTTTGAATTATGCTGTTAATGTCATCTATTTGAAAGCAGGTCACCTTACTTTCTGTTTTCCTCAGACTGTCCCCCAGGAGGGGGGGACTACCTTCTTAAAACTGTTTTTTTCTCTGTCCATCTAGCAGTTCTCACCCAATCTAACTTCCTCAGCATTGGATTCTTCTAGATCAAATTGAAAGTTGTTTGAATAATTTCCATTTTTGCACTGTCCCTATCAACAATAAATCAATAAATAAATATTTATCAGTTAATCAACCTGATGAATTCAAAGACTTTGCTGAGCATCCACTGATTTTTTTTATCCTCCCTTAAAGCCGCCTTACTCAAACTTCACAGTCTACAAAATCTTGTGTTCTGTGTCACAAAATCATTCATTAAAAACCACCTCATTAGATTCCTGATTTCATCATCATTTGTAAATTACCAAAATGAAAAGCTTTTCTCCTTGCACTTGGGATTATGGCTTTTCATCTTGATAAACTTGTCCAAGTTGCTTGTATTTTGCTCATGTTCTCCTTTGATCTTTGTTTAAAGCTATATCCTAAGCCTGTAAAAGATCCAATACCACCCTTGCCCAGTGCCTAAATCAACCTGTGTTTAAAAACCCAAAATTTTCCTGGTTATAGATATTATAACCTGAAATACTTCCTTTAGCCAGATAATCATGCATCCAGTTTTCCTGCCCCCCCCCCCCCCCCCCAAAAAGGTATATTAAACTGAAATCTCTTCAATCAAATGCTTGATGTCATATGTGTCATTCTTTCACACCCATAGACCCAAGCAGTCTATCTGGCCAGTAATTTGACAGGTATTAAAATTTTCTTTGATGCAAATTAAGGTTTCCATCAACTATTTCTAACCTTGAGAAATCATATAGTTCAAAACTTATTGTACACGACCAGACGCTATAGTCTGAGATGACACTTGATCTATTCTTTTCCCAGCTTGAGTAAAAGCCTTAATGCATACTTATTATGTAAAGGGGAAGTGAAGGGGGTGGGGGGGAATCTATGACATGCTGATAACAGTTGCACCACAGAGAGTTTGAAGTTTTGACATGTTGCTTTGTATTGTGCACATATCGCTACGCTGTACTGCATATCACAGTCTCACTGTCATATACATTAAATACAATCATGTGCTAGCAATAAAAGAGCCAGGAAAATATTTCACTATACTTTTTTTTAACACGTTCAAATTTCATTGTATGTTTTCCACAAAGAATTTAGACAGTCTACTTTTAACTAGCATGACACACAGAAGAGAGCAAATTGTTGGGATCTTAATAAACTAAAACAGCAATTCTGCTAGAAATAGTATCTCATTAGCAGAAAGCACATATTCAAATGAATCGTGAGAGCACAACTTCAGAATACAGAAAGAAAACAACAACATTCACCAGGAACTTTCTTAGTCAAATAATGAATCAGTTTGACGATGCTGTATCTGGATTGATACTATTTAGAAACAGAAAGTAAAGTGAAATTAATCCAGCATATAGTCCTAAACGATGTCTTCACTAGATGTGGCTACTTACATACATGCAGGAATTATTCCAATGCACTCTGAAAAACTCAAAGATTAAGGATATGAAGACTGTTCTCATTGCATTCTTATACCGATTTGTATGACCAAACAATGACTCTGTTTTATAATTTTGAATACTGACATCCAGGGCTACTTGTTGACTATGCAAAACAGACTACAGGAATCAGGTATATAGCTGAAAGCATCCCAAATGCCGTTTGCAGCATCTCAAATGGGCAGCTTCCTAAACCTTACAACATTTTCATTAGAAATGGTAGTAGCAATATATCATCAGGCAGGACAAAGCACAGGAATGATAGACAAGATCTGGGACATCTCCCCCCCGATACACCCCGAACTGTTGAGTTTTATGGTTCAGCTGAATATTTGAATGGAATTATCTGAACTTCCTTTTTAACTGATTAAGTTTACCATGCCAACATCTTCCTTCGGGCCAATGAAAATTTCTCCTCGTTAGCATTTAGTTTCTCTTCTTAAAATGGAAGCCCATTTACAGGTGATTATGTATCTACATCCTTATTTTCTTTTTTAACCTGAAATATCATATTCTCAATTTAAAGTCTAAATTGTAATTAAGGACTGCAAACAAGAAACCTCAAGATCAATGTTTCATCATAGAATCACAAAAAAAAGAACAAAAAGCATGAAAATCCCATTACATCTCACTATGAAAAATAAAGACAGGATCTATAATGAAGATTACATTATAGAAGAGGACCTCAGGTGTATTTTTGCAGTGAATCTATTGGTTTCAGTCAAAACATTGCACATAGGATGGATTTAGGAGAAAAAACTCCAAAGCTAACTCTGAAACAATGCTGTTTTTCAAAACCATCTCTGAATTTGGGGATTAAAATAGTTGTTTATACAAATTTCTGAGCCTAAATAATAGCCTATCTCCTTAAAGACAACAGCTAGTGAAAGGTGAAGTCAGAGGGAAGGTCAACTCTTTGGAGGTTTTTAAAAAATTTGTTCTCTTAATCAAAGTTCCCAAATATATATGTATATATATCTCATGATAAAATAACTCCTTCAGGGACTGTTTACAGCTTTTGCTTGGGGACAAGCAAAGAACAGGTTTACAAAATTGCTTTGAGAAAAGAAGCCTCTCTGTAAGGCAGTAACAGAGAAGAATAACGGGGAGAAATGGAAGAAAAAAAGAAGCAACTGAATTTTTCATCAATTTTTACTCTGGCTTTGTGCCCCAGTCGAGTGAAAGACTCTGCTGAAGTATTTCAAGCAAAATCAGTGCTCAAACCTGGGGTTTTTTTCCTCGGGAATGGTCTTGGATGTGGAATTTTGGTCAAGATCCATTTTCAGTTTGAATTGACTCTGGTTCCTTATATTCTCTAGGATAATTGAGTTATGATGTAAAGGGCTACTATTCAGTGTGAAACTGATAAAGGTAAAAGAAGGAAAACAAGACTGCTCCAGATGGCCTACCAGAGCTGCAGACAAAATACGTGGAGATGCTTATAAAATTAAATTAAGAAAGAACTGACTGCATCTACAATAATAGTAAAACAACTTTGCCTATTCCAGTACAGCAGCCTCACAACAAGAGGCTTCAATACACAAATTGCAACTCAAGAGCCAGGTGTGTGTTTATGAGCTCTGGGCCCTTGAAATATGATAAATTCACCATGGGAAATAAAGATAACTAGCTTTGGAGAAAGTTTTCTTTTATCTTCCAGCACTCATGTACAAGTAGTACCAAACGTTCTTTTCTCCCTCTCTCCTCCTCTCACCTCCCCTGGCAATTCATCAGCCATTATGGACCGTTTCAATGCTTTACCGAGTTGGGTCTCAACTCGTACTCAAGTGAGTCTCTCCGCACATACAGACGCTCCGCAGAAACACCTGCCCTGGCAAACATTTCCCAATAATGTGCAAGTTGGTGAGGATCTTTCAGCAGATAACAAGCACCAGTGAAAACATTTCTCCTGTTCCCTCAGAAAAAGGATGGGCTCCCATTCGATTTATGACATGAATAAAGGTTTGGGGAAAATGAAGTATCTGGTATATTTTGTTACCATAGTGACCACCCCCTTTGGAAGGCCAAGTGATTTCAGTTTGTTGACAGAATGATTTGTAACTGAGTTTCAGAAAAGTGTGCTGTTCATCATATTTTGACTGAAACAACTCTTTTTTAGCTTTGTCTTCTGCCTTGTCTTTGGATTGTAGAACAATATGGCTAAAACATGAGAAAATCTGTTGATGTTATTTACTGTTCTGAAGCCCCTGGCACTAACAGACAAAGAGGAATGCTGCTCAGCATCAAAAACGTCTTCAGTGGTTAGCGTGAAATGCCTTATCGCTTGGCCCCATAGGACTAAGAAGGAGACAACTTACTTTAGATGCATTGTGCATTACAGTCTGTCTGGAGTGAAAGATTCTGCATCTTAGCTGCAAATGCTTAGCCAAACTATAGGCTGTACAAGTACAGCTACGGATAGTCATTGGATGCTGTACGCTTGGAACACTACCCCGTACAGGAGGGAAAAAAAGGAAGTGCTAATAGCCATTTTTATTCAACCCAATACCACGTGACATTCACAGTTGTTTATTTATCAGAGTAACACCTGGTGTAACAGGGACAGCACGCTGCAGTTCCTCAGATCAGGTAGTGTGTGTTGCAAAGAAGGGCTCCCCAGCTGGGGCAGTACCAAGCCTGGTGCACAAAACTCTAGGTACGGCAGGAGTTTAAATATTTTAAGGCAGCAAAAGCTATTGCTATTACCAATAGAAGTCCTGCTTTCCTCTAGGCCCAAACATTCCACCTGGTCCAAGACACTCTAGGCCTTTGTGCCAGTACGGCTCTTTGTGTGGCTGCAGGATTATCTGGATCCCAAGGCTGAAATAAAGTCTAATATAAAAAGGCTCATCATGTGGCTATGGAGACATGAAAAGAAGGGTGAGGTAAAAAAGGCAGGTAGCGAAACTTTGTTTCAGTGCTTCTACCTCCCCCAAATCCATTTCCAGGTTTGAAGCCATAATTGGAAATTTAACATGTGAGCTTTTATGGCATTTGAATGTAAAAAAAAATGGTACCAGCACTTTAGAATTTTTTGTGTAATATGAATTCTTTTTTTCTAAGTTTTCTATTTATGCTACAGTATCATAATTCTTTTTTCCTTGACATTTATTATCAGGAACATTATATTAAATCAATGGAATCATCAAGAACTCTTAAATTTGTGAAGAGCTATTGCTGATGCCTCAAGCTGGTCATCTGTTTCTCTTTCAGATATTGCAGTCAACATTCTGGAAAGTATTACAGTGCCAAGTAAAGAAGATTCATTCTGGTGCAGAATTTCATAGCAGGAGATGATACCCAAAAGACTTAACAGGCGCCTGGCCACCACCAAACTAGCTGTACCTAAACTACCTTGTAACTGTAAAATATAAGAAGTCCCAAGCAAACTCTGTTAAGAAGTCTCTGATGCAGATTTCCAGGATTTATTATTTTAGGTGTTGATAGGTTTTGGTCAGAAGCCAGACTTCTCAGGAGACATTACAAGATTTAGTGAGTCTCACTGGAAAAGAACTTCTGGACCCAGAATCAAGATTAGAAAAGATGTACACCAAAGAACATTAATTAGCCTGGTGTCTATGTAGCTCATGGGAATATGGAAAGAATGCAAACATTTCTGTTCTGTCACTCCTAAATTAGAGGTGACTGCCTTCACTTGTTGTTTACAGAGTATATCTTCTCTCTCAATTTTTGGAGCAAAAGGCCCACACAAACACTCATTTTGACATAAAATAGAAGTTTTCAAAATCAGACACTCTTGCAAGACCAAGTACAGTAACAAATTGAGAGGAAGTTCAGATTACACTGGAGTGAACACTGTCAAAATCACATTACTATCCAGACAAGGGAGCACAATATATCCACCACAACTGTTCCACGGATTACAAAGAACTATCCTACACAATACAGAGGATAATGGAAGAGGATTCTCAAATCCAAAGTAAATTTAGATAAAAAATTTGGGAATCCCCATACAACTTCATTTTCAACAAGGCTAAAATATACAAGTCAACATTTAGAGTGTGCCAAATTAACACATAGAGATGCATAGCAAGGCTATTCCTAGGAAGCCCTAAGGTTTTAAAAACCAGGCAATAGATGGGGAATAAAGCAGATAGATGTGTGATGTCCAGAGAAAGGCACTAAAATCCATCATTTAAAATAAGCTTTGCTTCCACATACTCCTGAGCATGTCAATGCTCTAGTCTCATTGCACTTGAAAGTAAACCCTCCAAAAGAGTTAATTAGAACAGTAGCTTGATATTTATCATGGAGGTGCCATTCCCCAGTATGTGAGTTACGTTTACTCTACACTAATACTGAGCATAAATTTCATCTTTTATTGATTTATAAATACTTCACGCTATGTAAAATATTGTCAGATTATAATTCTCTCTCCATAAAATGGCAAGCAAACGTCCAGCCATCTGTTTGGCTAATGAGAACAATCACCCAGGCTACTTTTCAAGCATAACGCATCCCAGTTTGAAACTGCTTTCAGTGTAAGCACCTGTTCATACATATCAATTAAAATGATAATTACTCTGTTAGTGAATATAATCAAAATAAAATAGTTACAGCTCTATTGTTTACCAATTAAGACTGCTGAGTTCACTGATAATATATTTGTGTGTTCATTTATTTTTCTTCCTGACCCATTCTAAGACCAGATCAATTTCACACTAATTTAAGGCAATATACGTCTCAACATATGAGAACGTACCTTTATAAAGCAACAAAACCACAGAACTCCCTCTGGAGGCACCTGCTCTCCTGGAATGTGTCTCTCTCCATGACAGATCATGTTGATATACCTTCCCATCAAAAAGAGAGGAGTTTTCACCCATGCTTTCCAAGATGAAGTGAACGATGGAGTTAAACAAGAATGGGAAGTCTACACTTTGTGGAGAGTTCTTACTACAGGGCAATTATCAGATTTATTTTTTTTTTACTAACAATTACTAGCAATTAGCAATTAACTCATTATACAAATTGGATTATGATGGCTTTTATAACAGAAGTGTTAAAACATTAAAGATAACTTCAAGACAGCCAACTCAAAAATGCAGTACAGAAAGGTATACTAAATTGTCCCCTAAAAAGCAAATAGGTCTTTTAAAATTATTTTAGAATTAATACACTTTAAGGTCTAATTCTGCTCTCTGTAAGTGACAAAATCCCTGTTAAAAAAGTAGATAGTAAGATGTCAAATCAGCAAACTAATCCATATGCAGATTTTAAAAAGAGCCAAATCTCTGACTAAATATTTTTTTAATGAAAAATAAAATTTATCTCCCTCTTTCTAGCAAGGGAAGGGTCATGAACACAATGACAACAAGAGCATGTCAAGAAGCCACATGTGGAGCAAACAACAGTTCTGTATTTCAGAAGAAATGGAGCAACCTGGGAGTGAGGAACCCAACCCCTTTAAGAGGCTCTCACCTCTGCCAGTTGGTACTAGTTGTAAAGTTAGAAACACATTATGAGCTTAGAAACATTAAGAAACTGCATCCTGAAAATGAAGAAAACTATTGTGAGCAGAAGATTGTTGCAGGAAACTATGTAGGATTACAAATGTCTAGACAGGCCTCTCCTGAAGGTAAGTTTGGGTAGGATCACCTCTGGTGGGTTTTTCTGAGACCCTTACTTATTTTCCCAATAAGAAGAAAAAGACAGAGAGAAAGAAAGAGAAAGTCAGAGTTTCAGTAACGGTAGAAGGGAATAAACCCTCTCCAGTTTCTTTCTGAACAAAGGTGCAGCTTCTGGATCTAATAAGCCTAGGACTGGACTGCTTGGGCTGTGCTGGGAAAAAAAGCCAGCTCATGCAGTATTTGAATTCATGTCCCTCACTTACAGAAGCACTTACCTTCAGTACAGAAAGTATTCTCAGAAACCTCACATATCCCTCACATATCCTTTCCACAAAATGCAATGCTGCTGTTCATGTGTCTGTCACTCTGCCAGTTTTGTTCAAAACAGCTCTCAGTGTAGAAGAAATTCTTCTCACCTGTATTGTTTAATATTTCTCAAAATCTTTCTGAAGTATGACTATACCTAGGTGCGGGCCTGTGCTCCTGTCCTGTTTTTAAAATGGATGCAGGAGATTCACTGTGCCATTCCCAGCTCTGAAAGGTACTGAGTTTCAAGGACTCCTATTTGTTGAAAACCAGTTTAGCATCCAACAGGCACAAAGGCCTGAAACATTCCTTCCACCAGTGCTGTATGGTTGCCCCTATAAACTCAGCAGGGATGAATGCAATAAAACCTTTTCACAGTAAAAACATGTTCTCTCTGCATTAATGTCTCTTTAGTTATCTCCTATATTGAAATCAAACACAGCTGCCAAATGCAACGTCCTACTCTTATACACATTTTCTAAAATGGGCTTCAGGTATTGCTGGAAATGTATTTCTTCTGTAATTGAACCTACTTCAGTGTTGATGGAGGCAAATGACACTGAGAATGTAATTGTTGTGAATATGGATTCTAACTCCTATATGACCTTAATTCATTTTAATGTATACAAAAAAGGGAGCTCTCCAAAACAATATATCATAATATAAATGTTTCCTCCTTGCTGGCATGTAACAGATTTAGCCTGTTGACATAAGTAAGAATTGCATAAAGAAAGAACTGTAAATCCAGGTACTTCAGCCATAATCGCATTGATGCATGAACTACCAGAGCAATATTTGTGCATGTATATGAGATTCTCATACTGAAACTGCTTTTCATGGACACTGGAAAGTGAAACTCATTCATTCTCTTTAATAAGCTGAGAAGCAGTTTCCATGTTTTCATTTTCTAGTCTGAACTGATCTCTTGCAACCAATGAAACAGAGCTCTGATTCTCATTCTGCCTCTCGCAAACTTCCTTATAGCACCTGTTTTTCTCTGCCTTCTTTGATTCTCACCCTCATCAGTGTACAAGTCAGTACTACAGCTGAATTCAAGGGGCCTCATTCCACATAGGTTAAATGAGGTGACACATGAGGTGACTTCTCTGACAACTGTGGCTACATCAAATTTACGCTGGAACATGCATGGATCAGGAAAGTTTGCTATTCATATCCACTCTTGTCTTCATTACCAGATGGAACTTGATGCATCTATCAAATAAGAAAACTATTTTCTGGTTTATGGCTATACACTTATTATTTCCTCCAGGGAAGCTCAGTGCAAGTATCACGGTGCAAAAAGAACATTTATATTTCATATACATTGCTGTGACTAGCAATGCTTTAAGAGATAACACACTTTACCCATAGGTACTTTTTCATAGTTCACTGAAATGTGGATGTCTGGTACAACAGATATTAAATATTTTTCTTCCTCAGTTTACTCACATAATCCATCAAAAGTCGACGTCAGTAAACATGACTATGTTAACCAATTGCAACACTTTCCAATATAGCAGAGGTGCCTGGAAACTGACAGTGATTTTAATATTAGCTTTGACTGAGATAAATTCTGACACGACTTCCACCTTATATATAATTCTCTAAAGACTCTGATAGACAGAACTCATTTTATGTCCTCAGAGCACCAAGTGCACCCTGTCATTTTGAAAGATTTGTTAGCCTGAAGTCACCCCGAGCCATCATGACAAAAAAAAGCAATTGTTTAGAGTACAAGAAACCCTGAATGAAAGAAAATTGATTTTTAAAATGGATAATATGTACTTAGTGACTTTTGCTTAAAGAATTTTAAATGTTCCCTGGTTTGTTTCCACATAAATAAATATTGTCTGATAAAATACCCAAAGAGAACAAGCCACCCTTTTTGCAGAAAATTGTGATTAAAAATGGAACAGGTAACTGTGGTCATATGGCGGACAAGTAAGAAGAAAACATTCCCTTGCTCTAGATCTAAAATTTAAATTGCCAGTTTTGGGGTCAGTGGTGGAGAAATCATAAGATTTTATTTTAAAAGCATTCATACCCAGTCTAAATTCACAGAGATGCATGAAAAATTTCCATCTGGTCTTACTGATTTTCTGTCCATTCCTCCTATTTCAACATGCATTTTCAGTTTCATGTCTGCCCATAGATTTTTAATCCCCTTCTGGTCAACCACATGAACTGTGTACTGGACATTCCATGTTTATTGGTTCCTGTTCTTTATGTAACTAATTCATGATATTTCACTCCTGTCAAATTTCAGATCAGCTTTCATTCAAAGGCAACATAGGTAACATCTATTAACTATTTCTGAAAATCAGCCAAGGAAAATCGGTCTCTCAGGGTCCTAGCAGTCAGTGAGCATATTGAAAACTCCGTCATCGACTTAAATGTACTTTGGATTTTCTCCTAGATAGTATCAGCACCATGTTGATCTTGACATGTGAGATATTTCTTGTAACCATCAGAGAAACACTTCATCATGCTAAGCGTTTACAGTAAGGCCTTGTTTTCTTATAAATGAAAAAATATTATATGACAAATTCAGATTTAATAATGAGAAGTATAAAAGAATTAGCTTTATTCACAGTATTTGGGAGTTCATAATGGAACTGATAACACAGGTTCAGAAACGTTTCTTTGCTTTTCCACTTTTAGACTATGGCTGAGACGCATTGTCCTAAAACAGGCAATATGGATAAATTCAACCAGTGGTGGGTAACATCAAATCATCAACAGCTTACTCACTGGTACTGATACACCTAACAAAGCATTACAAAGCAGAATACATCTCTGGTATTTAAACGGCCATATCTTCCTGTTCCCTCTGGAGCTGTGACTCTGCTCGTTTCACCCGCAGCCTGGCTGCTAGGATACAGGGGATTACAGGAAGAGAGGGGAAGAAAAGAAGATAGGAGAGAGGGATCAGCCATGGTATTTTCCTCCTCTGCTTCCTCTTTCCTCAGATATGCAGCTTCGGAACCAAAAGAACAGAAAACATTGTACTCCTGCAGTCAACAATGATCCTTCTTTGTGACTTTCCATGACTACAGTTCTCACTCCTACTGCGACAGAGAAGCAGAAGGTCCACACTGCATCATCTCGGGGAACCCAGGGTTCAGTGAGAATGACAGCCTAGTATTTTACAATTGCCTGAAGGCTTTTCCTCTACTCTGCTACATCTCTCACAGCTCTTTTCAGCTTTGCTTGCTTCTCAGCGGCTCTCAGCCACAGCTAGAGCTTTTCATGCAGCTAGCTTCAAAAAGTAACACATCTGGGTGCAACCTCATCCCTTTTTTCTCTTCTTCCAAAGGGATTTTCCTTCTTCCCTTCCTGGTATAAAAGAATCAGTGATGTCTGCCTTTCTGCCTGCTTTTTTCCCCAGAATTACCTTTAGCTCTTTTCTGACTAGAACTGCACCGCGTTTGACTTATTGCTTCTCAGTTAACAGCCCACCTAGATTCAAGTAACATATATCAACAGTATAGCCCAGTGCCTACTTACTCATCACTGCATATATATACAAGGTGGTCTTACACTGTTGCCTAACATCTGTGTGACTAAACAAAAGTCATCTGCAATGAAACAGTATAGACACTCAGTTCTGGGCAACAGCGTATGACCCCAGGGAGTACAGAAGCTACAAGCTAGTGAATGGAAACCCCAAATGCCCCCTAGGCGAGGGATGTCATCTTCTATCCCTCACCCACGAACCTGGGCAGACCCAACTGCTCTGACCCCTCAGGCAGAGGGTTGCTGCACGGGTCACGGCAAAGACAAAACCTGACGAACAATAAATTGCTGTATTGCTACTTTGGCTTTCCCATCATAATCCTGCTCAGTGTTTTGAGACGGAGGCAAAGAAGCCAATCCCAGATCCAGTGCTTGTAATGGACAAGTACAAGGATACTCCAAAGCGGCTGTTTTAACTGTGCGCACGCGTACTCAGTGGCAGATCCCTGCTTTTCCTGTGCACCACTCAATTAGATCACGTACCAGTTACAGCAAACTATGGCAATTTTTTCCATTTCTTGCATGAATATTTTACCCCACTTTATGAAATAACTTTTTGCTAAATAGCATACACATGCACACATATTAAAATAGGTTTGGGGTTTTTTGTTTGTTTTTTTTTGTTTTTTTTTTAACAGAAACCTAAGTACATAACTAAAAACCACTATAAAATATCTAAGGACTGCTCAGAAAGTATCTCCTGAAAACATCAACAGACAAAAGCTCTTTCAACAAATCTTGTTTCAAAGAAAATGAAAATATGCTAAAGACAAAGAGCCCAGATACATCAAATACCATTTTGTGTGATTTTAGTTTATGAATAATAAATAAACCAATTAATTTCTCAGAAAATAAAACTCTCTGCTGCAACCCTTACGCATATGTTCTAGCAGTGTGTTTTATTTAATTCCACAGATGTAATTAAATGTGTCATTCATTTGTTCTCCATTATGGTGTTTCAGTCAAACATAAACAGCTTTCAGACTTCATTTACAAGAAAGCTACTTTGAGCCAAGAATTTGTTAACTTCAGAGCAATAGCTCGAGAGGTCTTCACAGGCATTTAGCTGTTCTCCCATCTATTTACAAAGAAATTGAGACTAAACAGCTACACACATACACACGTGTAAGCAAGTACCAATTTATCGTGGCATTAACATAGAATAAGTTGACAGATTCCTTCCCCCCACATACATTTTGATAGATGATGCCTTCATAGCATGTTTCTCCTATTCTCAGTAGTTTATAATATATTTAATCATGCCTCTGGGTCAGCTATGCTCAGTGCTTTCATTACATTTGTACAGTTGGAAAACGCATGCTGCTGGCAGTTATGTAAAGGAGTCTGCTACTGTGAATGACTGAAATAGAGAAGAGGGGAAGGGCATAAAGAAATTGTGAGGGGAAGTGAAGTACAGCATTTAATTCTTGTGTTTTAATAAACAAGTCCAGAAATCCAGCCTATCGAGGAACGTCCCTTGCATGTTACAAGTGATGTGGTTTGACTGTGGTGGAATTCAGCTCAGCCATCATCTGCCTGAAAAAGCCCATTTATAAACGGGGTGGCGATTGCAAAATGAATCCCGGGAAGCATTTTTTCAGAGAGGAGGCTATTGACAAGGCTGTACTGCAGAAAGAATGCACTGTGAACAGAATTATCTGTCACAAGATTACTCACTGCAAGGTCAAACGTTGACCTTGCACTGATGAGGCAAAAGAGGCTCTCAGGAGGCAATAGAAGAGGAGTTGTTTGAAGGTGGAATTGGGCCAGATCAGCTTCCTTTAGAAGACTGCAAGCAACTGTCATTGCTTTCTGAAAGGATTAGCTACCAACACAGGACAGTTAGAACCTTTTGGGGTTTTCACCCTGATGTGCCAAAAGTCAGGATTTTCCCATCTCTTGCCTACTGCACTGTTCTCAAGACCTCACGAAAGCCTGCTCTGAATATTTTCTATTATAAAAAGGCCTGTATCTCTTCTCACTCATACCAAGCGTAAATCAATTAGAACAATATAAATATGAGGCACCAGGATAATTAAGGGATCATCCGTTAAGTAATCAGAGCATGCCCAAGATGAACTGAAAAAGGCTGCCTCATTCCTCTTCATAGAGTGCCAACCAGAATTTCCAGTTTCCTTACTAAGTTTATTTGAAGTCCTGCAACATCACCCAAAGCAACGTTATGTTCTAGATTCTCCATAGACAGATGGATGAAAAGTTTTGTATGGTGCCTCTTCCAAAGACCTCCGCTGCTACAGAAGTACTTCAGTACCCCACGTGATGCCTGAGGGTCTATGAACCCACTAAGAGATGCTCGTTTCAGGTAGACATTCAGCCGTCAGCACAAAGTAACTCAGTGAGTCACTTGGTTCTGTCCTTCACCTTCTCGAGATGAAAAATCACACAGTACCTAGAAACAAAGCAGCATATTCAACCATCTCTGCCAAGGCTCACAGCTGCTACAAGTCTCTATATCTAGCTGCTATCCCAACTACAGCAGGACTAGAAAATTTTTAATCTTTTAGTGGCTTCTCAGTTATAAAATTAATGATGCATTCACAACACTGAAATCAACTGCTAAAATTACTGTCAGTGCCTTTGATTACATCTTTCTTCCAATTGGGTAATGGAGGCAGTAATTTCTGTTTTTTAAGAGAACTTTGGGTTTGTTGATTAAATATTTACTACTGCTAAAGTCCTACTTCTCCTTTAAAAGTCCTACTTCTCCTTTAAATGTAGAACATTTTAAGATACAAAAGATCTTCTCCTTTAATCTGTATCTATTTCTGTACTCCTCACAGTTTGCAGCTTTTTAATTCTCTGGTTTAACCTAATTGCACATCATAAGTGAAATGCTTAGACAAAACATTGTGTAACTATTGGCCAGGGAAAAATCCTAAAATTTAGTCTCTGAATCTGAGAAAGTAAAATGCTATCTGAAAAAGAAACTGAACAAAATTTTCCCAGGGGAGTGGGGGAAGAGTGAATACTACTGAAATAAGAACTTATCCAAGTAGTAAAGATTCAACTGGTTGAATCCAATTATTTCTGTTTGTAGGGGGAGGTTTATTTCAATTTAATTTCATTTTTAAAATCAATTTGCTATGGTGTCCCTTTATATTTTCCCCCAATAATTTAACATGAATGTCATCATACATCATAATTCTGTAATTACAAGTTTCAGTGGGGAGATGACATATAATTAGATTTAACGATGCTCATTATGTAAATGCAACACTATAAATTAAAATATACAGAAAAACAACCAAGAAAAAAATAAAATCACAAGAAAAAAATTTAAACAGATCTATGGGATAAGCTCAAAAAAAAAAAGGAACTGATAAACAAAGTAAAAAAATCTGGCCACTAATGTAAATATCTTTTCTTTCCTCTCTTTGAAATTTCATGTTATTTAGCATATGCTTTTATTTTACTTTGTAAAATACTTCAAGAATAAGACCAGATCAGACAACTTATCAGCCCTTAGATTAAAAGCATTTAGAATATGAATCCCTCTCCTTCCCCAAATAGAAGCATTTTTATTAACCAGGCAGTAAAAGTCCCTGGACTTACTCATCACTGGTAACTGAAGAACCAATACATTTCTCCTCCAGCAGTTACACTTTAACCTTGGTTACTGCACTGCGGATTGTACAGCCAGGCTCCTACCTTTGCTGTAATCATTTAGGTTTTGGGTAACTGTGAAAACAAATGTAGTTGCCTGACTTCACACAACAGACACTGAGAGCTTAAAGTTACTCCCCCTGTAATTGGCAATAATATTTCTGAGGTAAATCACACAAGAAACTGCCACAAAATTCAAGGATATTAGAAGTCGCTCCATTGTATTTAGATGGATTTAGGTCAGGTCCAGACATGAAATCTGGTCTAGAAATCACTGGAAGGCGCTGGCTCTACGTTGCATCATTGAGTACTTTACCACTGTGATCATAAGCTTGCAAAAGAAATTTGGGGTTGCTCTTTAGAGTCTCTTGGCAATTACTGGAAAGCATAAACAGTTTTTGTCTCTTCTTTCATCGCTGACATTGTCAGTTGTAATGATGGGGTGAGGTGCAGAACTCAGCACTTAGGCAAGCAAAGAGGGGATAGATTTTCAAGTGCTTCTTGTTTAAAATATGGGCTATCTATTAATTCCTAGGCCTATGGCTCTATTCTGTTCCTAATCTACAGGTCTTAAAAACTGAAAGAACTGGGTTTTAAAAGCTTAGCCACTCACATTTTATGGGTGCTTAGCAAACGTGAAAGTACCATTTGATTTAATGACTGAACTTTTGCAAGGTGAGATGAAGGATTTTTTTTCCTGCCCATGTCTACAAGAGGTGCCAAACACTGTGCAGCTCTCAGGAACCACAGGTGGTCAGATGCTTTGTCTTCATGCAAGTGGTTTCAGTAGCAGCAGGGGCAGCTCACTTATTCCTGCAAGTGACAGTCTTTTCTGGAGGATTCAGCTTATAATACTTGTGAATTCTCCATTGTTACCACTGGTAGGAGTTTATGACACCTGGATATTATTACATTCAGTATCACTTAAATAAACAAAAGCTGTATCCCATAAAAAAATTAATTATGCAAACATTTTATAACCATCCTTGGGGCCTTTGAGGTAGAAGTCAAGGCCTATAGGAAACATTTGCTTCCAAGACCAAAATATGCAAGTTATGATTTTGTGGCAGCATGTGGGAGGCTGTTGGTAAAGTAGCAGATGCATGTTAAAAATCCAATATGGGCTTGAGGAAAACATTTGTTATTTCCCATAGAACAATTCATCATATGCTCATAGCCAGAATATCCACAGGGCTCTGCTCACCAAGGAAATGGGAGCCGTTTTCATACTACAAGTCCGTACTACCCACATTAAACAAGGCAGAACCTGGAATGGCTGTTGTTCAAGTGGATCCTGATGTCTTTGAAGACCCACAGACTTTTCATCTTTCAGGACAAAAAAATAAGTAATCAGTCATGCCTTTTGTTTTTATTACACTACACATAAAAAGCAGCTTTACCAGCTCTCTTTATTGTTCAAGCACATTTCCTGAGGTGCTCTTTTGTACAATAGATTGCTGAATTAGGGTCTCTGAAAACTGGGAATGCTAAAAAGAGCCAATGTATTTGCCCCAAGGAAGAATTTACCATTCCTTTTACTCATGCACAAAGCCTGAACAACAACAAAAAAAAGTCTTTATCCATCAAAACCCAAAAGTGTTAGAAGATCAAAACCTAACCACATATTCTAGAAGCCAGCTGGTATTTAGGCCTGGTCTGAACTTAGATTTAACAGAAATAAGAATAGTTGACCACTTAGTCATACCCACAGAAAACTTGTATGAACACTCTTAATTCAAATTAACCATACATGATAATCCATGCTAAAAGCCACAGCTTGCTCCAGTGTAACCAGATACAGCTTTTAACATGCCACAAGTCTCATCAAACCCATACACATTTTTAATTTTAAAATGGCTTGGGCAGTAAACTTGTGGCTGTTTACCCAAGAGAAAATCATCAAGATCATTGTGATTCTGTTATGCTGGAGTTTAAAAGGCTATTAGGTTGCTGAGTAAACAGTTTCCTTGTCCCTCCTACCTGCACGCTTGTTTCCTGTACTTATTCTCAGTTTTATTTCTTCTTTCATGCCAGCAACCACACTTGAATCAGCCCACCCACTATTCATCTGCCAGGCAATCATCCTTTGCTCCTTAAAACATACAGCTATTTGGCAAGGACTCACAACACTCTTCTCCAAGGATACTCTCATCCTTCCCTCTTTGAACAGTGAGCCAGTATCACGTATGTATTTACAAATGCCGTAGTAGAAAGCTCAGAGCAGCAGCTCCAACTGGAATAAAACTGTGTCCATGCAAGAATTAATAATAAATGTGAACAGGCAGTGTTGCCTAAAGAGTGCCATCATATTTTCCACCTATATTCCTCCTCAGAGAGCCAGTTCCAGCTGGGGATTTGTCATGTGCATGATATGGAGCATGAAAGACAGGAGAATAAAATTACATTTGAAAAAGGAAGGAGATTTGAAAGCCAGGACAGATGGGTTGTGTACCTGATGCTGCACTCCGCATTGGTATCTGTCTTTTGTGGAGAAGATCAATTTAGCTTGGCATCAGCTTCTTAGGATACATTCACTTCATCAAAACATTTCTGAGAAGGAAGAGGAAAATCCCCAGACCTGCTCCTCAGAATTTTTAACCAAGTTAAGGCTCAAAAGCAAAGGGATACATTGGAAGAAGGAAAAGCAGAGAGTACCAGAGAGAAAAGAGCTCTACAGAAGCAGGTACCTTCGCTACCATGATTTTTGAGAAACACGAGAATGTGAGGTCCTTATTATCTGAAGGGTGATGGAATCATTCTAAAGTCAAAGTCCAAACTATTGGTCTCCAGTGGGACAGTAAGCTGACAATACAAAAGATATCCTTCACAAAAAGTGAAGGTAAGCATTTGCAATAAGGCCTCAATTTCAACAATCAAAGGCCTAAAAAAAAAAAACAATTAAATCATTAGCATTAATATATTATTAAACTCTAATAAAGCTATTATATATATATATAAAATATATATATATTATATATATATATAAAGCAAAACAGTTTCCCTCCAAGTTTTCTTCAAGAAAATAGGATTAAAAAACATAAACTATTTGAAAAATAGACAAAAAAACATGTTTTTCCTCTTGCTACAGATCTCATTTTGAAACAAACAAAAAAGATATTTAAATTATGATATAAAGTATAGGAAAATCTTGCCCATACAACAGTAGTTCACATAGTGTATCATTGTAAGAAACAGGAGGAAAAACGAACCAAGCAATGCCAGATGACTGCATTCAGTCAACAGCGTGGTGCTTCCAGTAGTTTTACTAATTTCTTCTCTGGTTTACACCATATCTGCTACTTTAAAGTCTTGATGGCCAGTTGCACCTCTTTAAAGAAATACCACACATGAATAGCACTATACAAGCAACAGTTCAGCAACAAATCTAAAGAGTTTGATATGTACCAGAGCAATTAATCTTGATTTCCTGGTGGTTAGGAATTCATAAGTTTCCTGTTAACAACACTGCCATATAAATTTGTGCTATTTACACTTAAATTCACCTTCCACAGGCCACCCAGTGAACTCAGTTTGCACACCCATGGACAACTCCAAATACTGAAATCACTTTATACAAGTGTTCATTCTTACAGAGAATCATTTTTCCAGACTTTTACAAAACAGATACGGTCTTCTGGATCTCTGAGGTAGAACTGAGAGTCAGCTCTGCAGCTGACTTTCTGAGAAAGTCACAGAGAAAGAAACTGAGAAGATTCCACACATGTAATTATAGCTGACAATATTTCCATAAATACTCCTGACAAAATAGAAGGAATCCTTGATTAAAGCTCTACGTCCAAAGAAGTTTCTTTAGTACGGCAAATCAGGAACTAGCTGAGGGCATGTCCCGTTTGCACTGTACAAGATATTCAGGGCTCTTCTCTTCCCCCTCACGCCATTCGGTTTAAGTTAATGATTTAAAAGTAATTAAGTTCAATAAAGCATGACAGATTAAATAAAAACTAATCAGTCAATAAATTACTGTTTTCACACATGTCTATTGTTTGGAGCAACAGAACAAAAGAAACTAGATGATGAGAGTAAACAAAAGTGAATAAAGTAAGAGGAAAAAACCCTTTAGCTGTTGAGACACATTACAACCGACTAAGATTAACTTTTCTGTCTGTTCTGCTGCAAAATAGACTCTGTATCAGCTAACGAGACAATCTAATGAGACCTATCAGGGGACTGTTATAACAAGATTAGGAGAGGGACCAGTAGCGAGTCTGTTTCTGTACAATCGAGAAAAGGATTTGTATTTAATTAACAGCATTTATCTCAACAGTCCATTCCTAAGGAATAGTCTGATAAAGGCAACCAGTCTCTTGAACCAATTGGTCATTTAACCTCCCAGATAGTTTCAAAAGAATAAATCTGGGATAACCTGTTGTTGATTACTGTGAGGACATATTAGAACTAGCATTTGGTTGGCACTAAACTTACTTTAAGTTGGATTTAGCCCCTTCCATTCTCCTCCCAGATAATCCTTACCCAGGACAAAACACGTGCATACAGTTAAAGTGAATGTGTGTGTTTGTACAGCTCAACTCAGAAACACAATGGACCAAAGACTTCAGGGTTTTTCCTGAATCCAGGTCATAACCATCACAGCACGTTCATGGTGGAATGCAGAAAAGTAGCACCCCCGTCTGTACAATGGGTGCAATGAGGCATGGGGATTAACTGCTAAAGCCTGAAGATAGGTGCCTGACAGTTAGTAATAAAAATAATTTTGTAGTAATAAGATTAGGAGAATCCTAGGAGAAGTAAATGCCACGGAAGGATTAGTTTTAGTACTGGAATTAAATGTCACAAGTTTCTGCCTCCCAGACCTGCATTTAAATAATACTTCTAGTAATTCTTTAATATTATTTTTCTTATTACACCCTGAAAGACTCTGGCAAGTTCTTTAAAAATGGCTTCACATGTAAGTACAAAATGAGAAATGTTGAAATATTTAGAGAGCAAGTACCTACACACTTCTGAAGAATCCTTGAACTTGAGCAATCTAAAACAAGCACCATTCTGTACAGCTGACTGATCTAAAAGTAAGAGACACTATTGTACTCATCTCTAACTACAAGAACAATAAAAGTACAGTGACGATAACTCTTTAATTCATATTTGTTCAGAACAATTTAACTGGCATTCTCCAATGTGAACCTCAGGCTCTTCAAGAACCAGGGCAGTCATCACCCAGGCAAAAAAATCTTGTTCCCCCTCCCACCTACCTTGGGCAAGAGTAATAAACAAGCTGCCAGTTACTCCAAGACAAAAATGCCAAATATAAAATCCTACTGTTGCTTATCTCTGCTGGAATTTTCAGGTGTATTGTCAGTTCCATTGTCATCTTATTTGTTATTTTACTTAATATCATTATAATTGAGCAGTTAATTGGTATATACGTCTTTCTGATGATACTAAAGCCTCTAAGCCTGTTCACTACATAGACAATAAAAATACTACATGACTCCTGTTGTCTCTAGCTTCCACTATTAACATTATTTTCTCTAATTGTAGACTTTTGTAATAGAGATGACAGTTTGGTACAAGGCTCATAGTTATGCCATATTCTTCAGGCAAGAACTTCCTACAAGATCATTCCCTTGGTTTACTCCATGTCCCTTTCAAGGGTTCTGATCCACTTTATAAATTGGGGTATTTCTTTCACAATTGTCATTGCAAGAGGCTGTTCAGTAGTAGCAGCATTTTGCATAATCAGTTTAATAATCAGATTCTACTGCACCGTATGAAAACAGCAGAAAATCTCCAGCTGCGTATTTCAACTGTCACACATACCTCCCTATCACACACAGACTATCAGGCTTCAGACAGTCTTAGACTAAGCAGTCAAGAAAGGATTTTTCGGTAAATTATTCCTGAAAGCTTTTACAAATTGAATGTAAAGCTATAAAGACCTGGTATAAGCCTCGGTTCCTTGGGCTGACAGCAATAGCTGACCACTCAAGGCTATTGCACCTTACATCTGACTGAGGCCAGACAGACAAAATTCTCCATATCTCATTTAGACAAAAGCATTTTCCCACTTGGAAAAGGGCCTTGCTGCAAACATGAACTCGGAACTAACTTGTTGCCACCATTGTGCTATTCTCTATATACAGTTTAGTAGAGTTAAAAGAGTCTCAGCCCCTTGGCTGTGTGGCCATGAGATGCACCGGGTGCATGAGGAAGCATGAACGAGCTCCCCCGCTGGCAGTTTTTGTTCTAATGGGCTGCACACCGTTAGCATTCTCAACAGATCCTCACCCGGTACTTTCTAACATGCTATATTGATCAGTGGATGCTTGTACTCACTGGAGACCTGATTTCACTGCCTTTAATTAATTTAATTCTCTTAGCTCCAACTAAGTAGCTTGACACCTTTTTATTACATAAAGCCAATATTTTGCAGGCTTAATCTTACATAGTTTCGATCATTAACAATGTGCTGTCTCAAAGAACTTTGGGTTCATTTAGAGGGATGTCCTCCACCCCCATGTCAGTGAACATGGGAAATCCTAGCATATTTTTTTCTTGCTTTCAGACTCTCCAGAGCATAAGGCAAGTAGTTAGTCTTGAATAAACTGAACATTTCATTTAATGGAATCCAGGCTTATGGAGTATGGATT
Source organism: Numenius arquata (assembly GCF_964106895.1). Lineage (NCBI taxonomy): Eukaryota > Metazoa > Chordata > Aves > Charadriiformes > Scolopacidae > Numenius > Numenius arquata. Next base: position 12,931,018 of record NC_133585.1, on the reverse strand, counting down.
CTGAGAGCTTATTCAGTCTATCAAAAAAACACTCTCCGCATATCTTCTACTAGACTTGGCACTGTACTGCAGCAGACATGAAAACTATCATTGTAAGTGAACAATCAGGTGCCAGTAAAATACCATCTACATTTCATTACAGCACCTAATATTGTCACAGGCAGCCCTTCCCCCTTTTCATAACAGTGCTTGATAATTCTTCTGTAATCCAGATACCCCTCTGTTCAGAAGATAACGGACAATGCTGATGAAAAACTATTAGAAGCTTAGGAGAAGTTAAAACTCTATCTGTCACTTAAAATGCACCTAATAATGATTCAGTATTTGTAAAAGCTAAAATAAGCCCTGCAATAATTTATTTTTACATTATTCCTCCCAAAAAAGTTGGAAAAAAAAAAAGGAAAGAAATAAATGTTTTAAACTTTCACAGTAAATATCATGTCAGGAAAATATACGCATTTTGCATATATGCAATGCTTATTTCCAGAACTGTTACATTGCATAACGCATCCAATTCACAAATGAACAAACAGTACTTGGAGTTTTACTGCAATCAAAGACAATATGATGCACATACATGTGAAAAAAAAAAACCACAGCCATTTTCATGTTTTATTATCACTGGATGCATGAAATGCATTTAGAGGCTTGACATCTGATAGTAATAAAACAAGAAAGAGAACCCCAAATACTCTAATTCTGAGCAATTAGAACGTACTGCACCTGTCACACTCGTTACCCAGAAGAGTACAAAAACCCTGCTCATGATTTGTGGAGATACCATACCACTTGGATTCTTCCAACAAACTGTTTTTCCTGGGTGGTGATCAAACTAATCCTTCAGTTGTTGTAAATCTTATCTTGCAAAATACTATTCTACTCTTTTTATTTGTGAGAAATAGAAAGATTTTCCTATTATAATCTTGCAAGTCTTTATGAAACCATTCCCACTTGTTTGCACATGAACAAGGTTAAGAACATTCCTAACCTGCTGTGTCAACTGACTAGCCAGATGCTGGCATTTTAGATTTTCAGCTAAATTTTCCAGAATTCCAGTTAAATTTAAGATCTGCTAAGTTCAGCAGAAAATTGCCCGATAGGATATATATCCTTCATTTTGCACAAAATGCTTGTTTTCTTCAAATTGTTCAACACACTTCACCAAAGTTGGTATTTTTGACTATGTAGTAGAATTTGTCACTTTTTACTGATGTTCAATACACATTGTGAACCTTTCTGAAGATAAACTAATCTCCTGTAAGTTTTCAGAAAACAACCAAGAGAAAAAGAGAAACTCACTTGAAAGGGAACACCCTTGTCCTAACACAGCTTTGGTTAGCCAAGGCTTTACCTGAAACATTCCTCCCACTGTGGCAATAGAAGCAGAGAGGAGGAGACTACTAGATCAGTAAGTGGCAGTGGTAGAAACATTTCTTACTTCCCCCTGACAACTCCAGAGAGCACCAGAAACATCACTAGGCTTGTGACTCATATGAACACTTTATGAGCCAAATTTGATTTTCCACTTTTAAAGATTTCTTCTGTTTCATGGCAGGTGATTACAGGTACTTACAGTTCAGTTTTACAGACAGTGATGCTAGGACTAGAAGTGGAATTACAAAGAGAAAACTAAGAACTGTCGCTCTTTAGAAAAAAATACAGACAGTGTATTGGAAGAACAGTCTGCTGAACAGGTAGGAAGGTACACAAATGGAAGTGGGGATTTATTCAATTATACATTAACTGCCTTTATTAAAATCAAACAAAAAACTAAAGGTAAGTATTTTGTATTAAATATTGGAGGAGAAAAAAAAGTATTTGTGGCATTGAAACTGTGTAGAAATGTTAATCTGAACTTAACAGGAATCTAGTTCTGTTACAAACTCCCCTACACCTCAATATTTAAAGTGACCACCTAGTGAGAGACAATTATATCTTCATTACTCTTTTCCAGTACAAACTTGCAAGATATTAATTCTAATTTTAATTTTATACCATCTATCTTTAAAATTTATTCTAAGACCAGTTATTTAATTTTTGTCCGAGAACTTGATAAGTGACCATCATATTACTTAAAATAAAATAGGAGCACAAACACAATGAAAATAGTTATACAATGCACAAGAACACATCACCAACAAAACAGGGAAATCCCATCTCACATCACTACACCCCTACAACATCACCCACCGTGCAGCAATTCACAGCATACAAAAAGAACACCTATTTCACAAGTCTGCTTTGTCCTGATTTTTAATACACTTTTAAACATTCGTTGCAATTCAGAGGTCATAGAGCATCAGCAATTTTTTTTAAAAGAGGCAAATCTATTCTCATGGATAAATACTGCGCAAGCAACAAGAGATTAGGAGGTTCACATACAAGGCCTGAATAAGTCATTGGTACATAGTGTTTACAAGTCTTCAATGTTTATGAAACGTAAATACCCATCAGGGTGAAGATGACCAAAAACCTGCATTTTGAAACATGGTCATGTCTCTCATTGCAGCAAGGATGCCTGCTGCAGCCCTCTTATTTAGTACTCTGTTGGGCAGGATATGGTTTTGTAAATCGACTGGGGAAGAGAAGTGAAAAGAAATTTGTGATCCAAGTCTCTGTGACCTTTCTTAGACAGCCGAGGTGCAGTTATCATCTTTTAAGCTTAACGATGAAGCAATTCAGAATTTGTATTATGAAAATTCTGAAAATATCATTCTGAATAGCAAGATTCACACCAGGAGAAAAGGAATCAATTATTCCTTTTGACTAAAGTAGATGGCAGAGGCTGTAGTAATAGCTCTTTAAATAAAGTACACCATTCCCCACACAGGATTTAATCTTTTAGACTGAAAAAAGATTACATGCCCTGGAATATCCCACGCATATTTATCGCACTACTGCTGCTGCAGGGAGGGTTAGCATCTCATTTGGTCTAGACAGACTAGTCACAAAATAGTTTTAGATTTTTTCTAGGCCCTGCTGACCAGGAGAATCTGAGCAGCTGACAGGTAAATACAGTTCCATTGTACAGCTGTACAATGTACTTTACCAGCTCCCTCAATAGTACCTCTGATTTGTGAGTATTTTTTTTATTTCAGCCGTTTCTCTTAATTTCAAAATGAACTAGAGTTCTTTCCAAACTAATATTAAAATCAATAGGAAAAAGCACATGTAGATGCAACTAGTTTTCATAGTGGGTATGGTTTCTTAAGAAATAAAAAAAAAAAAATCTTAAATAGAAATGATTTAAATTAGTCGAACTACGCCCTGTTCCTTAGTTACTTTTTTTAATCGATCCATGCAGTAATATTTTGACTTTCCAGTTCAAATGCATGTGACTTGTACAAGTTTCCAACACTGGAAAACAATATGGAAATAATTTCTCAAAACATCGTTGTGATTTTTGTATTGCTCTTGCAAAATACAAATACTTGTATTGCTCTGCTGTTCCATTAACCAATGTCTCTTACAGATCCAATTCAGCAAATATGGGTGCACAAGTTTATAGCAAATGCAACTCTTAAAGAAAACAAATTTCCTTACATATCTAATCTACAGGATGGTGCAAAGAAAACATGTAAACAGCGCGTTCAGGGAAGTATCTTGCCACTGAGCATGGTAATACAATCATGCATTTTATACTTCTATGAAGTAAGTTGGAAAGAACAGTAAAACTTCTTTCTTATTTATCCAGTTCACTTATTTTAATTTGTTCCCCTCTTCCAAGTCTTCTTCCCACTTTGTTAGCTTTTTTAACACTGACTGACTTTGACTTACAAAATATCTAGTATATTTTACAATGCACTGAGACTTACAACACAGGTTTGTTCATAGTGTAACAGTCACCGTGCAGGCAGTCATCATTTGAGCTAAGCAATTGATCTGCAGTTAAAAGATTATTCAAGCAATTTCACTTCCAACAACATAAGCTGCAAGGTGCTGAGTCACAAACATTTATTCTCCCTTTGCCATAAATTCAATAAGAACAGTTACTGTTCTAGATTTCAGACACTCCTTGCTAATGGTAACAAGTGAGTGACATGTTAGATCCAGCCAGGACCTTTATTTTACAACGTCCAAAAAACAGCCTGGTGGAAACTCAGCAAAGTATCCAGCCACATGCCTCTCTTAAGCACTGGTCTCTACAGGACCATCTGTGCAGGGTCACCTTTCTGCAACCCATCACCAGTAAGAGGCAAGGGGTGAAGAATTCTAATTGACTGAAGGACCAAGGGACATACCCTCCTTCTCAACGTTAGGCCAGAGCAGGACACAGTTTGATGGTACAGCTAAGTGCTGTGGATATAAGATACAAACAGCACTCAAACTCTATGCCAACTATAACAGGACTAATGTTCAGTTTCATCCAACTTTACTAACATTATTCTTCCTCCTGAAAAACAACATTTACTGTCCTATCTGTGCCCATGTTATACTGAACAAAACAAGCAACCAGCAATAAGTATTTACATAAAAACAGAATTCAAAGCAGAAGGTAGTAACAGACTGTGGGAATGCAGAATTGTATCCTGTCTTAGCATTGCAACAGCAGTAATAAGCTCAGAGAGTGACTAATTAATCCTGCAAGTTAACCTACAGTATAACCAGCCTCTAGCAGAAGGGAATCACTAAAGTGGTCTTTGCATGTGTAGGAGCACATGCTGTGTTACTGAGCCACCGCAAACGAAGCTTTGTTAAATGACATGACTACGGGGGGAAGACATAAGGGGTTAATTATAGTCAAATGCACATGATATATTTTGCTCCCCAGGATTTTAACCTGAAACTAATACTGCAAGTAAAACTGTCACCCTCCTGTTAATGGCAAACTACAATATAATTTATATAAGTTTTCCCTTAGGTATAATAAGCTTTATACTACATGGGAGCTGTTAACAAGGGAATTCAGTAGAACTTAGAGGCTTGTAATTCCTCTTTTATAAAGGTAATCACAGTAGAGCTACAGCCATAAAGCTTTACATTACATTCATGTGAGATCTTGCAGCAGGCTTACTCCTGTGAACGGTATAAAAGAACACAGGTTAAATATTCTTCAGATATTGCATTCTGAAAAGTGATTTGGACATATCTAAACAGTGCCAGACAAAACAGTTTGGCCTACGACAAGCCTTAAAAGAGTAATACCACAGACATTCAAGAATCAGAGCAGTGCCAACAACTCTCACTCTCACTCCTTACCTGGCTGCATCCTTCAGTTGTGACACAGGCTTTTCACCAATGCAAATAATTCAAGGAAGACATCAAATATTTCACATGAAGATTGCAAAACAGAAAAGATCCCAGGATTTTGTTTCCCTTTTTAAAAATCACTACACCAGTATAATTTTGGAGAAAAGACAACCTCTTCTTTGAATACCACTTACCTTCAACAAGAACATGTAAAGTCTGAACACAGCACGAATGTTGCCAGTATGGAGGAAACACTGTGTGCAAAATGATGCCTTTGACTCACGCATACTCACAACACTAAACATGAGTATTGTTTCAGCTGTCTTATAACATATAAGCAACACTAAGCCTAATAGTAGATAGCAAGTTATTAATGAATGTCATCACCAAATCCATATTGCATCTCCCAGTAATTCCCTAGATAAGATAAAAAACTCACTTCCCTAGAATAAGAAAATCTATATCAAGTCAATCAGCAAAAAACCCACATTACTTCAACAACAACTTTACGTGTTAGGTTATACATGGCTTTGAGGATCAGGTTTAATGTTGATTAGGACCTCTGCAGGCTTTATCAGTATGCCTCAAGATAAATTTAATATCAGCCAAACAACATATATCAGTGAACTAGTGAGAATACAAAGACTAAGCTTTCCTGCAACATTAAGTATAATAAAATGTTAAAATTGCAACTTTCTATCATATTTTAAAATTTGGTTAAAAGCCAGCACATATTGAATTTCATCTGTTCTCTCACTGAGACTCAGCCTCCAAGTGAAAAAGTAACATGGTTTCATGCACCACACTGAAGCAGCATAACCCAAATAGACATATATTATTTCTCCTTTTTTTCTGCCATGAAGCAACTCTGTTTTCTTACAGCAATACACCTGCAAGCTGTTCTTTCAATAGGTCATATACTCATGTTGCACAGTAAGACCACCATGTGCCAAGTAGCTTTTTCTCCACCAATCATGGCTACAGCAGAATTACAGACTGGGAACAATTGGGATTAAATGACATCCTAGAGACATAATATGCCATTGGAGCAAAAAATAAGTCTCTTCCACATTAGCATACTATAATGTACCTCCCTTCCTAATAGTTGCCCAGATTAACACATAGAACCAGACAAGGCCACCACACAATTATATTTCCACAGTGGAAGAGAATTTTCACCTTTGCCTCTTTCTGCTTTTTATTGTTGACCTACAGCAGTAAAACATCGTGACACAGACACAAACTGAGAACCACAAATCTGCATGTAGAATATTGTCCTCTAAAAGATCCTTGTAGCTAAACAACCCATCCAAAATTGGGTTCACCTCTCCAGTTTCCAAGACTCTGTCAGTATTTAAAGAAATTGCAATATTGTAATAAGTATCTCATAAAATAAGATGGTAAATATTAACACCATATAATACCCACGCCTGATGACCAAAAATGTTTAAATGTCTATCATAAGGCGGAAGAAATTTATCTATTTGGAATTTCAATATCCTGCCTACTCTGAGCAACAGATGTACAATGTTTTTCTTACAAAGAATTAGGACTGCAACTTTACTAAAAAAACCTTGTATAAGAGCAGAGAAAAGCTCAAGGATTAATCACTAAACTACATTTTAATATCCGTTTTATATTACTGAAGCCAAGAGTTAATTGATAATTTAAAAGGCTCTGAGAGATATATATTCAAGTTTGGTCGTATTCACATCTTCAATTTTATAAAAATCTACTATATTATCTAATGTAGGCATAATTTCGTTCCATTAAGCAATCTGTGCTGAAAGTAATTCTGGGATTATAAATCTAATGAGAACAAAATAGGTCTTATCCTATCTGAGCTAAAAGGTGCAGAACAGTTCTGAATCTTACATGTAGAGACAATCTGCTATTAAGACACTGCAATATCTCTTCCTTTACAATAGTGGAAAATTGAGGCCTGAGTTTTTCTTTTTGGTTTATTTAACTTCATATAGGTGTTAGGCAATGTGAATACATGAATTGAACAGATAGCTTTGTATCTTCTTCACCAAATAAATGTTTTCAATGCTGATTTTTTAAATCATAAAGAGTGACTATTCAGAATTAATATCAATTTTAAGTTGGCTTCACATCCACACAGACAGACAGAGAGGCTGTAGTCCCAACAAAGACCCTTCAGTCCTTATTGGCGTACAAAATCAGCTGCAAGAGTGGACTGACCCTGCATTTGTTACATGTATAGATTGATGTTATAAGAAAGACTACACCACTCTTTCAGATACCAGGGAAAAAATAAATAAAAACTCAAAGTGAGAAGGAACAAGACCGAAATTATTATAATAAAACCAAAATGCTCACACACATTTCTATTGCATATTGGGCTGAAATTTCACCAATCTACCATTAAATAAAGTCTCGAAAGAGCAAGTCACATATAAATGAAGGCTGCAACCTAAGTCTCACAGTACAAAGTGAGATCTATTGCTCACAGAAGTAATCCATTTGAAGAGAATAAATGTTTTTATGCAATTTATAAGAATACAGCATTACCTGCCTTATTTCATGACAAGGAAAAGTAGGTAATAACAGTACTTTGCTTTAAAACAAAAGATGCACTATTTTTAATATAACTGGAAGAAATGCAACATGAAGAGATAACTAATCTTATATTTACTTTTATTCTTATACAGACAGTAGAAAACAAATTCAGCATCCTTCAAATTAAATACAGAAACATTACAAATACTTCTATGCTGCTGCTGAGGACAATCAATTTTCTAATGATGACCGCAGCTGATAATTTTCTAGCTACTTATATAGAAGGCTTCACATTTACTTCAACTGTCAGTAGTATCACTATCCCAGAAGACAATGAATAAGCCCATTGCCTTTATGAGGTAACATATCACACTGTCACAGACAGCTGGTATCCTTTAATTCTTCCTGTATAGGGAGGACATATTCTGAAGGAATATAAGTGCAGTTGATTTTATTCACACACTCCACATCCCCTTCCCTCCTCCACTTCCACTCTGAACCACCTCTAAAGATCTCAGTCAATACATTAAAAAAACTGGCAGTTTTCCACTTCCCAGCAGGTTGCCTCTGAAAAGATCAGTCAATACACAAAATCTGCAGAGAACAAAACACCACAGAAAACAGCAACGATTTCTAAAGGCAACCAGCAAATGCCATTAAAAACAGACTGTCGTAATTCTGGAGTTCCTATTCCCTTTGGATTCCTCCAAGTTTCATTTATTTAGTCTCCTTAATAACAGCTCGAAAATTCTTCAAGCATATGGATTTTAAGTCATACAAAAACCCGAATTAGAAATCACTGGGTTAAAAGCTTTGGAGCTCTTTACTACAGCTGGAAGCCTGCAATTTGCTCAAAGTCCAACCAACTTGCTTCCAAATTAGAAAGCGACCTGAATGACAGAGTGTTTCCTTCTTTTCTGCAGTAGTCTAAGATTAAACGGTAACTTCTTTCTTTATGTAAACCAACGTTCCTGAAGGTTTTAAACCTATATTTGTAACTCAGTTCCAGTATTACTGTATAAATTACAAGATGACCATATCAACCAGTTCTGCTCTATCCCTTCCAAATTAAAAACAAACAAACGAACAGAAACCCACAAAAAACACCAGCAAACAAACAAAAACCTGTAAACCACACAAACCATCAAACTTTACAATGCATTTTCAATATCTTTATGGTGATGTGGAAATTAGAATTAAAACTAGTACAAGTACTTTAACACTGAACTGAAAAAAATTAATAAATAAAATGCCTTTTCTCAAGAAACAAGCTATGACTGTTATGTTCTTGACAAATTAATGCTACTGTATCAGAGAAAAACAGAACTAGATTTAAGAAAACAACCAGTAATTAATAAACATCTGTTTAAAACACATCAGTGTATCAACAATGGAGTGTTTGATGAAGAGCCAATGGTCATGGAAATGCTTGTTCATAGAACAGATGTGAGAGGTTCATAGGGAGTGGAAGTAAAAGAGACTAAACTATTTATCCAAAGTTCAACTGTATTTTATCCAAAGTTCAACTAAAATATAAAATCAAAAAAAGTATTTGGAAAACACAGTAGAGAAGTAAGGAGTCACAGGCAAGTCTTTCTCTTCTGCTGACATGTGATATCCTCTTCAAGACACTCACACCATTTATATCAGAGCCATCAGGGATTGCACAACAGGTAAGTCTTCTGGTACACGTTTTAGCAGCACTCGAAATTTGGAGAACAAAGATACCAGAAATAACCATTCAGAAATGGATAAAAGAATTAAATACTCTGAAATGAGAGAAAAAGGACTGCTCTTCAGTCATAAGTTTAAAATACGGCTTAACTTTTAATATGGCTAATTCCTGTACAGAGACACTGCTTGGTAATAACTGGAAACAGACAAAGTTTACCAAAACTGCACATAAATAATCATTATGCCTAATTCATCTGGTGTACTTCTTTGAGTTGCGTCAACAGAAAGGATCCTGTGATACAGTTATTGAAGAACAATAAAAAAAAATAACAAATTTCTATTTCTTAAACTTACAAAATAAAGATTCAATTCTGTACCAAAACAGCTGTCCTTGACCAGACTGATGTGTAATGGGAGCTCTCTTATGATTCATGGGAAGATAAATTTGTTCAAAGAGCAAAGGAAGAGATTCTTATCACTTGTGCTGCTGCAATTCCTGGTTTGTGTTCATCGGGACATTGGCCAATACCATTTTGCTTTTCTGTCCTTGTTTTGTTTGCAAAGTTTGCAACAAAGGGTACTGGATGAAAAAATACTTGAATGAAGGAAAATGCCATAACGCTACCTGCACACTATCTGTGTGCAGCCCTGGAAGCTGCATACTGGCATGCAGAGGAGCAGGAGAGTGCTGCTCCTCCCAATCGTAATTGTGGGTACTGTTAATAGGTGTTATTTCACTCATGACAGGTAAAAAGATCCAAGGAAACTAACATCACTCAAACAGTTCAGAATGACCAAAGGCAGCCTTCTATCAATATATGCAGTCAACTCTTAGCAGCACTGAAATAAAGGAATGTTTTAGTCCCCCTTGGCCCTCCCACTGCAATTAATCTGGACTACCAGAGCTCCAGTGAAACTAATTAATAGTTATTAAGGAACATGGTTAATGACACTGTGGACATGCATCAACACAGGCACCCCATTTGTATCTTTGCCAGAAATAATGCATTTTTACTACAGATAATTTGCAGACTTGATTTCTCACAATGTATTCCCTCCCTGAAGGGAATATTAAAATGCCAAGTTGTCTGCACGTACAGAAATATGCTGAGATATTTCATTTACCCATGATTATTTACCAGTTACAGCTTTTAGAATTATAGCTGGAGCTAGGTTTAACAAAAAATAAATAAATAAAATCTGCTACAGGACCAAAACACTGGGGAAAAAAAAGGATGCTTCTTTGAAACAGACTTTTTTTTTTTCTTTAAAGACCTAATGTTTAATGAAAGGCATATTTGGCATTTTTATCCTTTCAACAATATTTCCTTTTAATTTAGGGAATTTTTACAGCCAAAAATTGTGATATATTAATTGGTAATATCTGGAGATATAATAAAATTGGCAAAAGGTATAGAAACTTCCCAAGCCTGGCTTTACATAAACAACTATTAGGGTTCATCCCTGAGCTACATCATTTCCAAAAGCAAAAAGTCAAAATATTTTATGCAAGAAATATTGCAATATCTTTCTAATTCAATTTCTTCCTGTAAAAAATTTCTTGCATTTCACCCTAAATTTGTCTATTTTCTCCTTCCCCCCAAAACCTCCTGTTTTGGCAAGTAAAAAATCATCAGAATCTAATTACAAGATCCCATGAAGAGCACAAGTTCTTTCTCAATAGCCATGTACTCTCACGTTACGCAGAATTTTTATGCATTTCCATATTTCTAATTATAACAATGGAAGAAAATTAAATTGCAGAGGCAAGTTTAGCACTTTGGACCTCCTGTACACCCTACAAGAAACCCAGTGCGTACAGAGTCATTTAACGTCCATATTTCCAAAAGCCACAATGTCACAAGCTGTCACTTTTTCATCCCAGAGTCCCAAATCTTGAATCTCTGATGGAAACCCAAAGGAGGAACCCAGTAGAAAGTCATGGGTTGGTTAAAGGAGATGCCTATTTGATTATCCTTCTTACTACTAGTGCCATGAAGATTTTTTTAATATTATTTCAGAAATCTTAAATTTCAGTCAAATTTTAAAAAAATAAAAGGATAGAAATCACTGCCTAATAAGATTAATTGAAAACAAACTTTCTTTATGTCCATTCTATCTCTGCCTTCATCAAAAAGCATAGGAATAAATTCTTTTTGCTAGAAAGAAAGACTAGAAACAGAAGACACTAAAAATTAAAAAAAAAACACCAAAACCATAAAACCAAATCAAATAAGGAAGACACACAAAGAAGCACACTCAGGGAGAATAAGATAAAGATCATAATCCTCCTAGTACTTACTGTACCACACAAAACTTGCACAGTTTAGCAGCAGGAGTTATTTTATGGTAATGGCAAAGTGGGACACATTTTTCCCTCTCAGACAGAAAACTTGGGAGAGTCAAACCAGAGAAGGGAGGGACAAAGTCTCTTTCAATTACTTTAATTTCCCAGAGATCTTCTCTATCTACTGGATACTATAAGCTGTTCCCTGCAGAAACAACACAAGTCTTCAGAAAACTGGAAACCACAGTACAAATTTCACATATGATAATACAGCTAAATGACAATGACTGCATGGGTCTGGACGTATTTTCCACACTTTGCGAACAGCCCTCATTTAATGGCAACAAACACTGACTCCAGAGCTTCAACCAAACTGAGAACACTAGTCTGCAGATGCACCATTCCTTTAAACATGCATTTTGACTAACAAAGACTCCAGATCAGCTGTCTTGAAGCCACTGGAATAGACAAAGCTGGAAACTCATCTCACACATGCAAAGACTTGAAGCCTTTGGGTTAGGCAAGTTGAACCACAGCCTACTGGGAACATCCAAATTTCATAGTTAATTCATCAAGAAGAAGAGAGCATTTGTGCTTACTTTGGTCTACTACCTAAGGAAACTGATCCTACTTAACAAAATGTGCACAAACAAATGGAGGGAACAAAATGTGAAACTGAAGCTTTCCTCCTTTCCCTACCAATGTACACAGAACTTTCCTTTCACCGACTGATCCTTGTGCCCAAAATGTACTTTCTAGAGTGCATGAAATCCCCACACTTGCTAAAAGAAGGGAACCCATTTCAGGAAGATCAAAATCCTGTATCTCCCTATCCTGCTCAAGAGCCATGTTCATGAGCAAATTGGAGACTGACAGATTTTGAAACTACAGCACTGTGCTGGTTTGATATTAGCCACTATACACCCCAGACGAAAACAAACACTTGTCGTTCTTTCTGATTCAACATACTAGATTCAAGTCATCTCAATCCAGAATAACTGGGCGTTTCATGTTTACTTGTAAAATCCACAAAGCCAGGTTAACATGAAGTACTTTCTTTACTCTTTTGGAAACCGGGGCACTGCCCTACCTTACTTCTCCAAAATAAGTTTCATTTGAAATGCCACTATTTTCCTACAGAAAGACAGATTCCAAAGCAGCCACCACCTCACACTGAATAGCATGCAGAACAGATTATTACTACATACATTTCTGAAGAGCTTGTCTCTCCATTGTGTCTGCAGATAACATATGCTGTTTAAAGATGAATAGTAGAAATGAAAGGGGAATCCATGGCGCTGGTGGGAGGCAAGAGCCAAGCTAGAGACTATAATGGAAGCCTTTTTGTAACTGTAGTGTTTGTTGCTGCAAACAATATAAGAATTCAGCGCTCATTTGGAGTGTACCTTTCAGAGTTCCAGCTGTGCTGATGCACAGAGGGGAAAAAAAAAATCTTAAAGGATGAGATGCATCAGGTTTTCCATTGTAAATAGGAAATACAGCCTAGGTAGAGAGGGAGAAAATACACATTCCAGGGTATATAAACTCTGAAAGTATGACTGCTGTAGAAAAGACACACGTGACGCTTTTGAGATCTGGATGGTCTGAGTCAGTTTAAGTGGCTCCTGCTCTGACCTGCCGCATAACAACATTAACGTACATCAAGTTTGGGAGGAACATGCGCAAATAATAAGGTGTGGAGAAAATGCTTCCATTCTGGTGAAGTCCTCAGATTTCTGCTGAGTGACAAACACAAGGATTTTCTTCTGGCACAAGGACCCCTTCCACTTTAGCCTCCCTCACCTCTGGGCAATGTGCAGTTTCCTTTTTCACAGAAAAGCTTTTCACATAAGCTTCATGAAAGTAATAAGGCAATAGACATTCTACATCACAAACACTTGATAACTGTAGCTGCACTGGTTGGAGAATTAGAAAAGAAGGGAGGTCCAAAAGTAAAGACAGATAAGGAAAAGGAAAGGGACAGAAAAGAAAAAAATGAGTGAAGTCCAGAGTGGTAGGGAAGGAAATAGATGAGCCTGAAGAAAGCACTTCATGATGCAGGAATGTGCGATGACAAGATTAAAAGGGGCCAAAAAAACATCAATACATAAAAAAAGGGAACTTGTTTATGGTGCAGTGATTTACAGAATACAAAGCAAGTGTTCTGGAAAACTGCTGTTATCCACACATTCAGAAAAGGCAGAAAATGGAAGAGATGGTGTTTGTAAACAGAAAGAGATAACATGATGAAGAAATATATATATTTGCTTCCTAGGGCAGTAAAGCTGCAGAACATAATGAGATCTGAAGGGAGATAAACTCAACTTTCAAGGAAGCTAGAAATGTATTCTGGCAGCTATCAAAGATATGTCGCAAATGAAGATCAGTCTAAAAGGTAAACAGAAATGGTGCAGTCTTCATTTATTTTCCTTTAGAAAATTACAGGCAGATGCCAAGGGCCAAACCATACCTTGACATAGCTCTCTGAGGACAAATGTATAAAACAAAGAGACAACAGAAAAGACTGGGAAAAGTGATAGAAAAGAATTGAAAGGCTTGGTGGATTTGGCCAGGGAGTTTTCATCAAATGACAGGATAGTACCACTCTCAAGATTTACAAAATAACAGACCTTTATCAGTATCATATAAACTCCTTCCATGCGAGAACCTGCCTCCTCTAGCACTCAGTCAGTTTTCCAATGAAAAAAGACCTTCTAAACATTGTAGCTGATCACAGGGAACTGAAGAAAAGCCAGGAAAAAAACCCGTAAGACCAAGGATAGTTAATAGGAAAGCTGAGAGTTATTTTAAGTAAAAGTGATCTGCATACACTGAAGTGCTGTTATTTTTTGTGATTAATCAACTAATTAAGTATTACTGATTGCTCTGCAAAAAAAACTCAGAGTTGAAAACATTCTCAAAATAGGTACCACTATGCAGCCAAGCAGTTGCAGCTTCGACGGGACCTTGCTAGTTGTCTATTAAATTTGGTCACTCAGAAGATGTGCTATCAACTTCTCTTTCAGATTCAAAATCTGACACCAGAAGGGAAGGGGCAGCTACACTCAGAAAACTTTTGTTGCATGCCCATCGAAAGGCAATCAAAAGAGCAAATTCAAAGACTCTGTCACTACGTGGTGCAGCCAAGCACCTACCCCCACGATCTGAAAACATATCCCTCAGGTCAAACGCTGCAACGCTGCTTCCTGACCTTTTATTCTAATGCAAATAGAGAAAAGAAAAGCACTTCAAGTTCTTGTAGTGAAGGCAAGATATCTCTGAATAAAATACTTAAGAGCGTGCTGAATATTCTTATCAGGACTTGTTAATTAATTCTCACAATGCTCCTAGGTAGGTAGAGCAGAAAGATTATATTATTACAGAGAAATTATATCAGTATCTGTACAGTGATAGACAGTAAAATGGTCTAGAATAGCTGAAGTATTTCTGTTTAAGAAAATACAGATTTACTGGAAAGTGACTGCCTTTTTTTCCTACTTCGAGTAAAGACAGAGATTTGTAAACTGTGCTTGACAAGCCTGAAACTTACAACCATCCTAAACAATCAATGCATTTACATGTACCTATTTGCCTTTTTGAAACATCCAGGCCATAAGAAACTTTGACATCGCTAAAACAACAAAGACTACGTGTGAAACAAGGCAGTACTAGTATTGCCTTGCCTTTCAGCATTCATCTAAATCCCTCTTGATATAAGCCCTTTTAGAGTCCTTCACAGTGACACACAGCTGTGATCCAAACCACAAAGGTTTATATCAAGCTAATAACTTTGTCTATCCCAAGTCCTCCTCTTTTGCTGTGTAACAGGCTATAGTTTGGGGGCAGTTACCTATGTCAGTCATTAGCAGGTATATGAAGGAAAAAAAAAAAAAAATCCTCTACTTTGCAAAGCTTTTCCTCTTTGTGAGATCTTATGGCCCTGTGCAAGCAGCAATCTCCTGTTCTTTTGAGGTATCTTTACGGAGACTCCTGAGAAGATTTCCCCTGGATAAGAAGGATTTGAGGGACTGTAAGTCAGATGCACACTCCTGAGCCCTTCCTGTCACCAGGGATCTGGGTGAAGCAGCATTATCTCTTCTCAAGACTGTTTTGAAAGGGAAATCCACAGTGCCTTCTCTAGAGCAGTTAGCAGCTCCATCTCTGAGGCATCCCATTAGAGGTAAGAATGACAGCTTCTGTTTCCCATGCTTTAAAAAGTGTTCCCTAATCAAACACACAGTGCAGGTACACAACAACGACTTTCCTAGATATTCTTACCATATTTGACACCTCCTTATTTTATTCCAAGCCTCTAGCTAATTTGTCATTTCTGAACAGGAAGCGTTCAGTGTCAAAAATATGAGGCTTGCAAAGGTAAACCCAAGCACCATAGCTATTTCTGAAGCATTTGGCTGAACAAATGGCAATAGGAAAAGTATTTTCAATGGAAATATGCCTTCTCTCTGTGACACCAAATCAACAGGAACTGTCTTTATAGCAAATTACAAGACATACATTGTTAGGCATCACAGCAATTCTTAATGGGATTCAAGTAGTGTTAAAGCTCGTGTAGAGTCCTTCCTCATGAAAGGAGGTATTAAATGAAGAATTCAATATTCTGTGAGAAATAAAGACACTGAGATGGTCATTTAAGTACCTGATGGAAGAGTTCCAGTGCAAACATAAGGTTATATGTCAGCAAGTGCTGCAGGGACCTTGTGCCTCTGGAGCTAATGGCTGGGTCATCTGGAGCACAAGAGCAGCCTGGCAGAGGTTGGGCCTTCTGGGGAGAGCAGTCAAGAAACTACTGGTCGATGCCCCTCAGGGGCTGCAATCCGCCTGTCCTAACTGCAAGCATTTCATGAAGAAATTCCTATGAAGGATGAGTTTAGCATAAAACAAGACATGTCTTTAAGGAAACTCTTACTGAAAATCAGAAAATTGCATGGAAAAAAAAGCTGAAATCTTATAAGAGACAGTAGAAAATAAGGACTAGTGCTAAGAACAGTGATTCTATCATAACAACCTTCTCTGTGTATTGCTTACCACAGCAGGGAATGACAGAAAAAGACTCCCAGAAAGAAAAGGAAGTGTCCTCTAATAAGTACATAATTTGCCTAATGGTGAGCAGCTTTACATATATATAGTTATACAGATATATATTTTTTTTGAAAAAATAATTTCACAGAAGTGGGAGAAATATAGGTCAATTCATTAGCTCAAGTTTCAGCTTTTGGGGACTTTCCTTGCCTCAGTTGGTACCTTCTTTGCTGAAGTTAAAATGGAATTTTGCCCACATAAACAGACTTCAGTAATAATTCTCGAGAAAGAGACCAGATGATCAGCTGTGAGCAACCCAAAATATCCTGCTCCTTCATTAGACAAAGAAGTTCCTAGGACAGCACCACTCTTCTCCCGCCTCCTTCCCACCAGGAGAAATGCCTGCACAGAAGCAGGGACACCAGTCAGGTGTGAGGCAGCTCTGCAGCAATGGGACAGCACTGGATGTGCCTCATCGAGCCCTGGACTCAGCAACCATTGCCTATAGGGAAGGCAAAGCCCACTAAAGCTTTTAGACAAAAGTCACATATTTTCCATTTCTTTTTAAGTCTTCTAAAATACAATGAAGATATCCACTTGTCAGATATCTTGATATCCACTTACATCAAAAGATTAAACAGTTCTCTGGAGATTATTTTAGTTAGGGGGTTCTCCCAAATATTTTCAAGATATGAAACAAATTGAACTATGGTGGG
Organism: Numenius arquata; assembly: GCF_964106895.1. Classification (NCBI taxonomy): domain Eukaryota; kingdom Metazoa; phylum Chordata; class Aves; order Charadriiformes; family Scolopacidae; genus Numenius; species Numenius arquata. Next base: position 12,913,588 of record NC_133585.1, on the reverse strand, counting down.
TAAAAAAAAGCAGCAGTTCTCTCTATGGACTGCCACTGCCCAAGCCTTATTAGCTAACCATAGTTTTCAGGCCAAAAATATTCTCTTACCACAAGAAGAATCTGCACTGACAGCAAGAGTTTCTTTGGATTTTATTTGGGAGAGTGGGTAGAGGTAACAGATAAGATCACTGTCACCAAAAATTACACATTCTGAAGAAGGAATTTAATTTTTTTTATAAAAAGCCTGTAACAAAAAAACTGCATTCTATTCAGCTTTCAAAAAAAAAAAAATCCAAAAAACACAGGGGTGAAATAAAGGATTTTTCCAACTGCTATTTCAAATCTCATGGCGTGAATTTTTAAAAAACAGTTAGGAATTAATTTTGTTTGCATTTTGTGTTTTACATTTTCTCAGAAGGATGATAAAGGAGCAAAGTTGCCTACATGTCTTTTCAAAGCAATGTTCTCATATTTTGCTGCTGAAAGTGCTTAAAAACTAATGATGGATCTCTAATTCACTGTGAAATACATTCTGTGCTACATGTAGCCATTTTTGCGTATTTAAAAATTATAGGCTCAGAACTCTTATCGTCTGTATGTTTTGTACTATCCAGTAACGGCAGCTACAGCTCTGCCATATCTCTTGCCATATCCATTTCTAGATTCACTTTGTGAAGCTACAGTAAATTAGTAAATGCAGTGTGGCTTTTGAAGTAGGCCGTTTCTCTTGTTGCAGTTTAAGGATACTTCCAAGAAGGATACCAAGCTCTATTTGCATGGCTGGCACCAAGTTCTGAAAGGCCCTTCTAGGGAATTGTCTGTTTTCATTTTCCCATCGTCCATACTTGGTTAGCTCTTGCTCACTTCTATGTAATAACCAGCTATGAGCTTACAAAAACATCTGATACTGATCGTAAATCTGCAAACAGACTCTTCTTGAAGGAGCTAGATACTCTCAAACCCAAAACAAGGCTTTAAGAACTGTCAACTCCACAGACCAGGCCCTTTAAAGCCTCTTTTTAGGAATTATTTGCCAATCACTAGTAAAACAGGCAATGAATTTTTAAAGCTATATTTTCTATAACTTTTACAGTCGGACTTAATACCTACTTCAGTTACCATAACAAGTGTTGCAACAGATGCTTTCGGGTTTAATGAAGACAGTCAAGCAGATTTATTGCCTATTTCTTCCAGAAACGACTGAATAATTTTCAACAAATAACTTCCTCCAGTATAGTCTTTATTTTTGTACCTATATTGAATAGCATATATCAGACTGGAGTTCTTTCTCTAAGAAATTAATCACTTCAAGTCTTTGCAGATCAGTCAAGTCAGATGCAACTCACGACTTCGCTGGAAGCAGTCACTCCAGTGATGCAGTCCTGTTTGACTTTCCCTAGCCCATCACCTGTGAAAAGATCACCTGTATATGTGCTAGAGGGGTAAAACTGAGAACATTCAGCATTCCTTCAATTCCGTTCATGGTGCAGCTTTGTCTTTGCAATTATTTTTCCATTGGCTGTACCTTTTGAAAACAGGGACTCAGTTCGCACACAGGCAAAGCAGACAATGTTATCATATGGACAGTTAAGCAGAGACAGCTCACGTCATCTCAGCAGTTTAGACAGAATTGAATTCTGATGCCATAAGGATAAGAGGTTGTTTCTGGCCAAGTCCGAGCTGTTTCTGCCGTACGAAAGAAATGTGAAGGAACAAACCATAGGTGAAGTCCCAGTGGTGCACTCAGGCGAGCAGAGCGTATTATTCCTGATGTCAGGTAAGAGAGAATGGAAAATATGAGAAGGGGTGCTCCTTCCCGCCCCCAGCAACTGCGGCCTTTCCCAAATTCCAGCCCTTCTCATGGGGCAGCAGCAACAGTTGGCAAGCCTCACAGTTCAGCCAAATTCATCACTAGAACTAAAGCTTGATGCTGCGCTTGCAGGCACTTGTCCCAGAGCTGCCTCCTTTGCACGTGCCTTGAGCCATCCTGCCTTTAAGCCCATGCATGTGGGATGTTTCTCCCATGTGCAGGGTCTGCCTGTGGAAGGATCAAGTATCATATTTCAGAAATACCTGCGAAACATTTCAAGTGACTGCAATAAGCATAAGCAACATACCAATTTAATTGCTTTGTTATAGAAGACGCCCACCCATTGAGGCTGAAGAGCCAAGCTAACTTGGAAGGAAAGAGGAAAAGAAATGCATCCCAAAGCAGATTCTCATGTGTGTGCCAAGCTCTGCTGCACGTGGCAGGATAGAGGAGATAAAGGTTGCATCCTGTACTTATAGGTATGCCTAGGACAGGATCTGGTTCATTTTCACAGTACTTACACTGTATTGCTCACAAGCCAGGTCTAAATGCACGTGAGCCTGGAAAGCTTTTCTATGCACAAATTCTCAGCCTGTTTGTAAAAAAGAACTGTCATTTGCACTATTTAAATCAGAGCTGCCATGAGGTTATGTATGGCCTAGAACACTAGTGTGTCTGAGGATCAAGCCAGGCAAAAGTTCACATGGTTATTGATGGTTATAAGGTTATGCTTTCAGATCCCTGTCATCTGAAGAAAGAAAGTGGGTTGTCGTCCTCACACTAGACTTCTATGAGTTGAACAACGCTACAGAAGTATTTAATAAATTGAATAAATTAGAGCAGTAAATCATTACTGCATACAGTGATTTCTTGGAGAGATTTATTCATATTTCTAAAAAAAAAAAAAAGTTAAGTTCCTCAAAACCCTCACATAAATTTTCCTTTCTATTTTTTATTGTAAGTAAATGGCCTGAGTTTTTACAAAATCATCGAATAGCTACTGTGTGCTATTAATGGCAACAAACATACTTAACTTCAGAAGTTCACATGCAATATACAGAAGGAAGAACTTCCAAGGAATTTGCTGCAATCAGTTCAAATAAGGCAGACGGGTAGGAATACACAGCTCCTACGATTCAGAGAGTTAGTGCCAATACAGACTACGATATTAGATGTAATCAGCGACACTGTTGTACAAGAGAGGTCCCATTGTAGCGCGCTGCATTAACAGCAGCAAAACCCTTGAGAATTTTCCAGGCCTTGTCAACCCCGACTGCTTTGATGAATGGTATAAACAGAAGATGAAATAATCACTCACTAGTTTACAAGCACTGAAGTACAGCTATTAAAGATTTCTGGTCTGCATTATGACAGTAGAACAGTCATGCTTGGCAAACAGGCCAATATCTAAGCTTATGGTTGTCAGACATCCCAAATTCCCATGTTTCATTTTATATCTCTGAGGCTTAAACCTCCAGAGACCTAGGGTGCTCCTCCTTCACATTGTATTTCCCTACAGAAAACAACGGAGATCAGCAAATTCAAGGGGGTTGCTCATCTGCTTGTCAGCAATTAGATAACAGCTTGTCATTCAAGAATGTCAGTCAGTTTTTCTATTCTTTGTAGTTGGTTAATGATAAGACAAACCCTCAGTATTTAAAATAAAGATTTAACAGACCATTTTAAGGAAACTAAGCAGCACGAAGTTAAGGACTGAGCATGCTTATGCTCCGCGTCTGGGGGACAAAGCTGGAAGGATCATCTGGGTCAGTGACTGCAATTCTCTGCAATCACAGGAAAATACAATCAAGGGGTCAAGAACACACTGGTCCCATGAACACCAAGGATTATTTCCTAAATTTTATACCACTGGTTTCAACTTGTGCTTCACAGACCAATCTAGGCAACTGGAAAAAAAAAAAAAAAAAGTCTGTTTTCAGAAGATTTAAATTATCACCCCTCCAGGAACTTTTCCAGAGGTACAGAAATTTAAAAAAACTTGAAAATACCTGCCCCGGAGCCATCCCAAAATCTACAGTAAGAGGCCAGAGGCCAGAACTACAATGCGACTCAAGAGGAGAGCAAGCCGTCATGCTGGTCCAAACAATATCAAGAAATGTTATGTCAAACCCTAAGAAATGGATCACAACCCACACAACACAAAGAGTAATAAAGAAATAAGTAGCACGTCCCCACTTATGTCACCAGGGAGAAAAATTCCTCCACGGTCTAGTTTAATCCATTTCTGGTTTAAGCAAATGCAGTTTAGGACTAACAGAATTAATCAATAGATGTACCAGCCTAATACACCAAACATCCCATCACTTTCCTTTGGCCAGTTTGGTGCTTTGGGTGATCAAAGGATCACAGTGAAGAGAAGGGAGGGAAGGAAATAAGGGATGAAGGAAAAGACTACCATACACCTTAAACTATGTTTCAAGAGCCAGATCCCTTTTGGGGCCCCATAGACAGGTCAGAAGGGGCATGAAGTATGTGGTAACACTACATGAGCACTGGGAAGAGGAACTCCAATCACAAGGACACCTACAGAGGTCACAAAGATAAAGTTTTGTCCTCATGATTCTGCTATACAGAGCAGAGCTTGGCAAGCACATGAGAAACTGCATTGGGGACCCCATTTCTTTTCAGCTAGAAATTCTCATTCACCAGCAACCAGAGTTAGAGTCAAACTTCCACAATTTAAAACTTAATCCAGGACTAGCATCCATAAAATCAATTGACCTTTCTCTGTATCAAGATAACTAATACTCTCAACAAGCTTACCTCCTATATTAATATTTTTCTATAGAAAAAGAGATAAAATAAGTTTCTTGTAAAATCTCATCAGAGAGAGAATATAATTACGGGGAGAATGGAATAATTCTTTTTTAAGCCAATATATCCATCTTGAGACAACCTTCAATATACTTTAGAACATTTCAAGCAATTTTATCAGCATTTAGGAAGGAAGAAGAACGCCTTGAGGCCAGCCTTGTCAGCAAATATTTCCCATCTTCAGCTTAACTCTCAATATTATTCCAGATGAATGCATCGCAGGCACACTTTTTTAAAGCACTATGAACACTCTATTACATTGATGGCGACACTTTTCCCATGTGAGCCATTATTTGCAAATATGGACACCCTGGAAAAAAGGTAACTGTTAATCGTTTGGAAAGAACACAGACACACTTCACACTAACAACCTCTCATTAAGAAACTCAAAGGACATTTTTTGAAGTTAGATTTATGAGACCAAGACCAAAATACATCTGGATTTGTCTCTATGGTTTCATGAAGATAATGACTTTGTCATATCTGTTAGAAAACTTCTGGTCAAAAGCTAAAATAATTTGAAGTAATTTTTTTTTTAAACATCCATATAACATCCCCAGAAATATTAAAAAAAAAAAATAAAAGAGTTGCAAAATTCACATATAAACAGACCTTTTTTCAGAAGGGATTTCATTTTCCCTCATGCATGCTTATTTGAGCTTTAGACAACCTTCCTCAGCTGGTTTGTATTTTATCAACTGTATCATAAGTTTTTCTATCAATTCTCAAGCTGTTTATCAACATTGTAGTAACCTGCTAAATCTTGAAGATCCCACTTGAAATTCTAAGCTTCCAAGTGCATTTTCCAAAGGCCCTATGGCTATTTCCCAGTTAATATAATAATCTGACAAGCTATTTGCAAGTCATACGTTCAAAGTAACCCTGAAGAGATAGAGACATATTTTTAACAGACAGAACTCTCTATATCCATATATTTATTTGCATTTCCTAAGAACAATACACCTCACCAACAAAGTAGCGGGGAACAGATTTAAACGGCAAATTGACAAAAGCCTTCATCTTGCCTTAAGGCACTTTCCAGGGGCACTGGAGCCAACAGAGTCTTTCCAGCTGTCACTAAGCTATTCTACATTCAAAGAAACTCCTCCTATTTCTTCTTCAACCTCACAGAGAACAATCTTACCTTATTAGTTCACCGCATTGTCCCAGGAAGTGAACTAAGCAATGCAGGTTCACGCCTTTTTCTGCCTTGATTATCTTGAGACTGAGTTTAACTTGAATTTAACCAGGTAAAGTGTTGTGTGCATGTATGATACGTATTTTTCTCTAGGGCCTTGTACAGTGGTTCTCTGGTCTCATGCACTGCATTTTACAGTGTACAAATTTTACAGTTAACTTACACTCCAAGCACAGGTTTTGTACAGAGGTAAACTACACCCTTGGGCAACTACCAGTGCTATTTCTGAAAAAAACAGCCCCCCCCGACCCCAACCCCCCAAAAAAACCAACCAAACAAAAAAACAACAACATTTTAAGGCACATTTTCTCTTTTTACAAACATGAGAGAGACCCCAAATAACCTATTTCCCTACCAATTACCCCATGTAACACCTTATTTATTTATTTTTGGGGAAAATAAATTTCAGAGCCAAAATATCACACACATTCTGCTCCAAACCTTCCTCTTATAGCTTCCTTTCAGACATGTGCCATTTCCACTGAGTCAACACAACCATTTATAAATTTTTGGAGCAAGAGACCAGCAGCAATAAAAGACCAGTTAGCAAGATTAGCAAAATCCAGTTCAGAGCCCAAGTGCCACCATGAGTGCAGAACATGAACTCCCATCTTTGATCAACAAACTATTTCTTGCATACCCATCAGGTGCTTTTCTGCAAGTTGAGCCACCTAAAGGACAATGTCTCTTTAAAGATAATTAGCACAAGAAAGAAAATAAAAAGGCATTAAAATCATGACAACTGATAATTTATGTTTTAGTTCATGGACTTATTATGAAGTATTTTTTGACAAAATTACTATTTTAGTCTGAATGCGCTTAACTGCCAGCGTTGCCAGAGTGCCCTATAGCAAATATAACTGACCACTGTTGTAATTTCTTTTTCACATTCCTGGTATTTTGCCATTCTTCAGAGCTACCGTGATGCTCTCAAGGAGCACCTCTGGCTTCTTGTTCATGTGTGTTCTCCATTTCCTTATGATGTCAGAGACACACAGCTTTAAAGGTTAAAATCTAAAATAAAATAAAAAAGAGAGGAAGATTACCCGTCACATCAGTGAAAGCAGGATGAGAGACTTAACTCTGTAATACAAACCGCAGGCTCACTGCAGCAGGTAACCATCTGTGTGAAACTTAAAGGTTTCCCCTGGTGGGCACTGAAGGGCGATAAGTCTCCCAGAGACACACATTTCATCTCCTTAATGCAGTTCTGCTTCTTTTAATGTAAATGGAAAAGACAAAACCTTAGTTTTCTCATGTAGATATAGTAACCATTTACAAACCTTAGAATACACTCTGAGAAACATCTTTATACTGCTGCCAACAGATGTTGTCATCATGATGATTAAAATGCAATGGAAATAGAATAATCCAGCAAATCACAAAAAGCATGTTCATAAAATATATTGCATCAAGCAGTGGCACGGAAGAGGGAAGTATGGGGGGAGCACCATGCTACTAAACAAGAGAAGGCAGGTAAAAAAGACATCAGAATTTGTAGAAATATTTTATATTTCTAAAACTCACTAGGAAGTAGAATGATGAATCTGCTGTCCATATAAAATGGGGTATGGTTAGAAGTGAGCAGGTGGCTCTGAAAAGGACAACGACAGACAGAAAAGTGTATGTTTCACCAGCTAGATGCCTTTGAGAAACTGGAGTTTTGGTGAAGATCCCAGGCATAACGATACCGGCTACAACTATGTGGTCTCTGACTTGGCAATAAGATACTAAGAATAAACCAAAATGAAAGCAGAAGGAAGCCCTTCCTGAGCGAAGTATTAGGTTACTGCAAAAGAATCTAATGAAAGACAGCAAAAATGCCTTTTGAGAACTAGGATTGCAGATTTGATTCAAAAAGAATCAGGCATCTGAATTGCCCAGATGACTCTGAGTTTTAGCTGACGTTATGCTTTATTTTTAAGCAAGTGTGTAAAAGCAGAGAAGAAACACCATGGTCACAAAAATGTAAACTGCCCTCAACAAATGACAAGGCATTAAGCCTTTAGAAACCCATTCGTGAACCAATTTTGCCATACGAGTGCCACTGCCATGGGCAGAGAAGGGAGGGAAAGATGACTCCAGCCACCTGCTTTAAGGCGGCTGGTTGTAACAACGCTTGACAACAGCACTTCTGCTTGCCTGCACAGCTCACTGTGAGCACCCATCCAGAGGCAAGGCAAGACCCCACTGGCTCCCAAAGCATTGCAACATATTTAAAGGGTGAGCTAACTCATGGCTAAGGATACTGCTTGTCTAGTGCCTTGCTGCAAGACCTTCCTCCCAAGGGTTCCCTAAGAATTACCACACACAGTCCATCATCTGCCTTACAATTTGTTGGCTTTTCTTTAAAGAAAAAAAAAAGAAGAAGAAAAAAAAAAAAACTAGGCAGTGCTGAAACGTGAAATTACTTTTCATGTAGACTATACAACGCTTTAATCCAGATATAGGCACTCTCATTTCAAGCTGCCCTGGACAAACGACTTTCTACAAGCAGAGGATCAGTCAGCCTCAACTTCTGCTAGACCATATCTTTCCCATCTTGTCCTGTGAGCACACTTTGGAAATGCCTTTTCTTCTCTGGGGAAGGGAATGCCTGCCACGGGTTGATTATTTGCAGACAGATTACTTGCTACCACTGTGACACTCCTGCCCTTCTCCAGACTCTTTAAAAATCCAGACCCATACTGTGCAAGCAACTCTCTCAGACCAGAGGAAGCACAGGCATTTTTTGTTTCTGTTTGGGTCACTAAGTCCTACCTGTATCAAAACACTGTTACTTCCACAGTAACTGAAGTACTTGAGGACAAAAGCAAGCTCAAAGAAAATTTTCAGTAAAAATAAACTTAAAGCAGATAATTGAGTTGTTCTCTTTCATTTTTTGTGCACTTCAACATCCTAGCCCTCTGTGTTTTGACCCTTGCAGACATCACATCCTAAGTTCCTTTTCTCTGAGCCTCTCAGATAACTATTCTCATTCAAAAAATATCCTCGAGTAGGATAGAAAATGGACAAACATCAGTCCTTTAGATTAAAATGCAGCCAATATTCCACACAAGAAAAATATTCAATTTATACCAGAGTTTTCCTTGGAGTTCCAAAGCATATTTTTAAATAAACGTAAAATTAAGTCAAAGGTTTGGAAACACACAGAAAAGACACTGAGAGGCTCCGTCTCCCATAAAACAACTGCTCCTTCTGCCATTCCAAGTTTTACCTTTATCCAGAAGCAGAGAGGTTAAGAAAACAAAGGGCTATGGAAATCCTGCTCTAGATCATTACATAGTTTCACCACCGAAAGTATTACCAAGCAGCAAACAATTGGTATTTCCTAAATATCCAGTAATGGTATAAAACAGTCATCTACATGCTGACAAAGACAATTCTCAGTAACTGTACAAACATTTGCTTATATGGAAAATCCTTTTATTCACTTTCTAAACAAGAACAAACCAGATTGTCAATGAGATTTTGAGGATATTGAAAGTATTGCATCAGCAATGCTACTAGTTAAAATCTCAAAGACTCAGATAAGTAAGTTAAAAAGCAGAGGATTAAATGACTGGACTGAGACACAGGATACATAATGGGAGCTTGGACCCACTGGGAGTTTTTTGGTTTGAGCTTATTGTATTTTTGAAGAGAGAAATTCATTTCTTGGATATTATTCCATTGAATATAATAAAAAAAAAAATTGTTTTCTTACTGTCCTTTTACTCCCTCTATGAAACGTTGCTAAGGGAATGGTTCTCAGTAAGGTCAAGCAGTAGAAACCCTGCTGTGTGTTTTAATGCAGCCAAACACCACTTGAAATTAATGCCTCTTGGTTCTTTTTACCTTTAAGCACTGGCTGTTAGTGCTTTCCAGTATTAATTCTTACTGCATATCTGAATATAAATATGACGGGCCAAAGGAAACAAATGGACAGGCACCAAGATGCTACAACAGGGTTGAAGGAATGGAACTTCACAGAAGCAGGGCTAGTACAGACACCCTCTTTCTGATAAGACAAACCTTTCAGGCTATAAAATGCACTCCAGACCCACAAACCCGAACGCAGTTTCAAGCACAGCAATCAGGTCTCCAAATTATAATTAAATGCAAGCTATTAGGAAAACATAAAAGAAGCCTTTTAAACATATTTCTCATTTCAGATATTTATTGCCTTAAAGTTATGTAAATGAAAGGAATCTTGGCATATTAGCATATCATTATTATCTGCCTTTGAAATGATTACAGATCTACATATGATATAAAATTAGGTTCTCAAAATGTTCCATGCTATTTAACAGTCTCACTTCAATTTTCTCATGTACAAGAACCCTAATAACCAAACAGCTACACTAAGGATCAGCATTAGCTGCCCCCTTTCCTCAGTGAAGAGTGAAATGGAAAGGATTATCAGGATGGCACCTAGGTTTCAAGTTCAGAGCTGATACATTTTTCTGTAAGGTAGTCTGGATAACTTGTATGTGCCCTGTGCATAAAAAGGTTTCATTCCTTGGTCTGAAACTTGGCCTCTTTCAACAGATCTCCAAATGTAAAGAACCACACAACATTTCTGTATGTAAGGAAAATCACTGCAAATTCTATTACATGAAAAAAAACCCTGTCAAAATGCAACACAACATTTAAGCTGTCTTTCAAAATCATCAACTCAAACATCTGTAAATTATGAAAAAATCTCTTACAAGAAAAGCAATAGCTCAGTGGGCCATTTCCATTCTAACAGGGCACTTTCAGATAAACAAAAACATCTGTTAAAAAAAAAAGTTTAATTTCTTATAAGACTCACACAGCAGTATGATTCCAACAACACATTCTAAGTAAATTTTTTCTGAGGGGCAAATTGAAAAAACACCTCTAAGCATGAGATGACAGAGACAAATAAAGACACAGCAGGAATTCCCATCAGAGGGAATTTATTATGAATAAAAGTATGAAAAACATTTTGATCTTTGCCTAAAAAACGAATAAGAGTTTGACTGTGGTTCCTCTGAAATGGCAAAAAGTTAAATCTGAAGTAACTGTTACTGAAATAACACTCCTAGTGTGATAATGTCTTTGTAACTTTTTGTTTTGTTTTGTTTCCTTCCAGTAGGTTTTGGTTTTGTTTCCTTCCAGTAAATAATTATGGTAAGCCATGAACAGTTTTATAAACATGATGATATCCCCTCTGTTCAATATACAGTTTTAACTTCTTTCACTGTATGGCTCAGCCATAGCATGATAAATCACATCAAAACATTAAATTCATCTCATTCTGCAAGTATGAAAATGTAATTTAAAATGTAATACTTAGACAGTCAATCCTCTAATCATCTGTAGCTGGAAGATTCTGAAAACAGAAAGGCTCAAGGCATATTCCCTGCTGGACATATTACAGAGTAAAGTCTAGCAATTAAATTATTTGTACGGGGTATAAAGGCCTGCATGTATATGTATATGCACATATAGAGATTGTATTTCACAATTTAGGACCATTTTCTTTAGCCATAACTAGATCAGGCTGGGGCGGTTTTGTATACTCATTTCACATTTACAGATCCTCCTCCACAGTAATGACTGAGAAAAGCTGCCATAGACAAACAAAGCAGTCAGAAAATTATTTTCTTCAAGAAAAAAAATAATAAAAGGAGAAACAGAAAGAAAATCTATAACCCTGAAACACATTAGCTAATATTTTTATGAACAGTGCTTATTTCTGATATTTCTTTTGGGATAATTTCTAGCATGCTAGTTAATGATGTAGCATATTTTCTATAATGGAATCCTAGAATAAGAAACCCAACTGCAGCTCCTTGATAAATGAGCAGGATCGGCAGCAGGATCAGTGGGGAAGACTATTAGGTACTGAAAAAGAATTGTAGCCTACCCTGCAGCTGCTCTTGTGTGTGAGACCCTTAAAATAGATGGGTGACCCACACCCAACATGGAAATAAAGGTATTAGCAAGTCTGCATATTAGAAGAGAGAGAAGGAATGAGCTTAACCTGTTACACAGATGGAGGGAGTGAAAAAAATCTTTCAGACAAAATACAAACCTTTTAGCTGCAAAGCACGAAATTAACAGGGGATTCCCTATCAACCCACAGCAGCCAGGGGCTGAGACATGTCCTGTGGCAGGCTGAGCACCCCACCTCCCCATCACCAGCCTCCACCATGCTGGGGTAGGACTCCATGCTCCAAACAGGTCCCATCCATGCTGTCCATATTTCCACAAAAAAAAACCAAAACAACCCACCTTCCTACTAAGATGGGAGCCCACAGCAGCACCTCCTTCTTCCCCCGACTCCTCACTGCCTGCTGCACCTTGATGGATGGCACTGTCTGCAGCTCACTCCCAGGGCAGCTCAGCCCCAGCCTGAAATTATGGGAGCCTCTTGCAAACGCAGGGAATGTGGCTGGGATGGAACTAACCCCAGAACAGCCTGGGAAAATTCCCAAGCTATCCCAGGGATGCATTTCAGAGGGACTGCCTCCGGAAAGTACCAAATATTTTGCACCTGCAGTTAAACTGTGACCAGAACCCAAATGGCTGTGGCTACAAAGCAACAACTCACCAGTGGAATGAAATAACAAAACAAGCCATGTTTGCCCCCAGTCTGTAACCTGCCTTCAACCTCAGCACCAAAGGGACTCCTCTATGGGCTACTGACTCCTTTCCTTTGACTGAAGACATCTGCAGGGATGTCCCTGCTTTCAGCATAACAAAAATCACAAGAACGGGAAGAAAACAGCAACGCATTTGTTGTTTTCTTCAGCTCTGGTTTATAATACGCTGAGCCACGCAACTATACAGCATAAAAACACAAGCACGATGAGATGACAATGTCACAGATGTCTTCACTGTGGCAGTCCTTAGCAAGTCTTGGTCTGGTCTCAGGGGGAACAAGGAGGTAAAACTGTTAAGCACATTCACCCCACTGAGTAACAGCTTTTAACTGCATCAGACTAGTAGAAAAAACATGTAGTTGCACAGCAAGACCTCTCTGACCATGGGAGGGAACCCCTATCTACACTCTTTCTGGCTGTTTTTTAAAAATGTGTTGAAAGCTCAGATTAAAACTAGGAAAAAAAACAAATAATAAAAACTATGTAACAATATGTTCTTCCTGGAGAGCTCAGAGTTCACCTGTCAAAAACTTCCAACAAGACCCCATATTCTGATGAACACAGTGTGAAATCTGTGTTCAGGCAAGCTGCAGAAGAAGAGCAGATAGAGGTAAAGTTATGTGACAATGAAAGACTCAAGAGAAACCACTGGAGAAAAATTAATTGATGCTTTATTGATATACACCAATCCTTTGCCATTCTGGCAGATGAGAATTTTTTATTTTTTGTGTTTTACATTAAAAATCTAGGCACAGTCTGATTTCTAGGTAGGCACCAAATTTCCCAATCCAAAGCAGCCAAATCAATAAAGCTTTGTTTTAAAAAACCCTGATAATCTGTATATGCAGTATTTTATGGATTTTTTTCTTTTTTCTTTTTTTTTTGTTTGTTTGGTTGGTTGCATTTGTTATACTTCTCTTTCCTTTCTTTCTAACTCTCTCATTCTGGTATTAAAATATCCTAACTCTAAAAACAACCACCTCCACTTCTAGGGCATGTGAAAGTACAACTCAACAAAGCAAAACGCCTTAATCCCAATTTACACAAACACATATTTGACGAAGCTTTAAATGGTGCTGGATCTGGGCTTACCCAATAGCAAGGGAAGGGTTATTACCATGACCCAGGGGTATCTTTTCACGGTTGTTGTTAGGTCTTTGTCTTCTATATTTAGTAGCCACCTAAGTTTCAATTCTTCCAACAGAGAAAACTGTCCTATACCTGAAGCCTGCATTTTGCCAAAACCAAGACGCAGCTTCTGGCCCACCTGTGGGTTTCTAGTCAGGGACACTTGCATTATCTTGAAACAGAGTCCCAGGTTTGCAAAAAGAGCTATGTATAAAAATCCCAAGACACATGCATACACACAAGTATACAGTCACTCCGCTCCTCCACAACTCCCTGCCACTGGACAATGCACATACAACAAGTATAGCTCTTCTTGGGATTTTTGCCAGGCAAATAAATGCCAGAATAGCAATAGAGCCATTGAGTTTCATTCTCCAGGTCTGTATTTCATCTTAGTTACCTATACATTGATTAGCTTATACCTTCTCCACAAATAAAACTGTTAGAAAGCAGCTATGGTAGTAACTTGAAATACATGTGCTGAGCCAAGGTAGTTCAAGAACTATGCCAAGTATGTACCGTTACCAAGTCCCACGGACTATGACAAGAGATCAGATTCACTCAGTGGTAAACAGCACAGACATCCAAAAAATCAGCAGCTCTGAGCTGCCCTGAAACCACAGCAGCATACATGGGACTGACAATAAACCCATTTATGGAACACCATTCTTGCTCTCAAATCACATTCTGATTTTCCAAATTTGTTCTGGTTTCCAGAGCTGACAGCATTTTAACATCAACAACCACACATGCAAGGCTGCTCAAATTAGAAACAATTCATTTGAAATTGCTATGCAGAGAGAACAGCAAGTTTCAGCTCCAGGAAAGCTCCATAGATGTGCGACCATCATTCACTGAGAGACAGGGCACTGAAGTTTTACAGTTTCCAAGTAACAACTACCTCCTTTGGATCCCTTCTCCAAAGAGCATTACAAAAGTAAAGTATTAGCTTTCCTATGCCCCAGTTTTGACCTATGGCTAACTATTCTCCCTCCAAACGCAATATTTTTAAAACTTACACTTAGTTTTGTTTGGTTTTTAGTTTAAACGTGCCATTGTGTTTTCAAGCCCAGCTGGAAACTTTTTTGCCACCCATATGTCATACACCAAGTCCCTTCTCAATACCAATGGCAGGCTCAAAAATCCCAATTTGAACCGAAAGCTTTAAAGCATTTCTCGTACCTTTGAGCTTGAATCACAAAAAGGTTACCACAGTACTAGTTTAAATACACACCACACACAAGCCTGTGCTTATTATCTCAATCACTTAAAAGAAACTGAGCACATAGCTCTTTTGGAAGCAAGGATATAATTTAACATCATGTTTGCGATTTGAGCTCATTTCCTTAAAATGATGTGAAAAGAACAATGATTTCCCATGTATATTTTCTCCCATGATAGTCAGTGAAAAAACAATTTTTCCCTCAAGTAACAGCCACATACATAAAAGCAATATTCTACAAAATGTGACGACTGCTTGCAAGCACAAACAGACAACAAAGTCCTATTTTATGCATACACCGGGGTCTGTTTATTCTTTACTGTTACATCCCTTGCCACTGGAATTCCTTCCACCCACTTGCCATACTTTCTTATAGGATATGAGTTTGATGAAATCAAAACAATCTCTTTGCTTATCAGCACAATAGGATCTTATTTCTGCAACGTATATTAAAAATTAAAGACAAAGATGGAACACTATTTACACTTTTTGTTAATTACTATTCTCTGGCACCTGCCACAACCATTAACACAAGCATTCACCAAGTCTTTGAAGGAAAAGGATCTCTGAATTTTATTTGGCTATTTCAGTCAGCAGAACCATGCCCTTCTCTCTCTAAAGCAAAGTCCCTAAAGCTTTTCTCCAAAATCTGATGACGCTTCTCAGCATCTTCCAGCATTGAAAACTACTCCATTTATGAAAGGCAGGGCATCTTCTGTTTGGCCTTTAGTTCTGCAAATGCACTGCTCCTGCTGAGAAAACCCTGCAGTTACTACTCTTCCATGCTTCCTACCCATGCAAAAGTTCTCAAACTGCACAATAAATGCCAGGTCAAAAGCACGTTATAAGCTATCTCCATTAGTAATTAAAGTCTTGTTGCTGTGTAATAGACCTTGTTACATGTAGGGACGACTTTCCATAATTTTATCAGCACAGTATCATTGAAATGAAGGTCCTTGCTTGCAGCACTCTTTAAAAAGGACTTAAGGAATAACTTACAATGTCATCTCACAAGACTGTGCAAAAGATGCTTCAAATAAAGCCAATATTTGTGATTGGTTTGACTGTGTGAACTATTCTGGCAGTAGTATCATAATGTTCTAATTTTATTGCAGATTGGTTTTTACTGTAAAAAGTTCCATCGCTATGAAGCTAATGCTTGCAACATTGATTTCCATGGCGCTGCTTAGAAAGACGCTGCAGAAGAATAATGTTGGTGTCAGGGCATTTTACGTAGCAGCAGCAAGATTCTGTGAGCAGTCTGGGCAGTGGATTTGCTCCAGGTTATTTTGACTACTATATGCAATATTCTACCAAAATGAGCAGGACATCTGTATGGTGAAATACAATGAGATTTTGAAGAGTCAGAATGACACCAAGTAACACCGGGCAAAGAGACACTGCTCAGTAAGAATAGCCCAGCAACTTGTACGTCCCGTGGATCATTCTGTCAGCATGTCGTATAACAGTTTCAAAAGAAGGAAATTAAATCTTAAATAAAAAAAGACCTGACCTGAACCAACAAAACAAACCAGGAAATTGAGCAAAGTCTGATGCTCTTCTCTTAGCTCTCACTCTGTGGCAAGGTTTTACTGGCAGATAGGATCATTTTGCAGTCCTCGCAAAAGAAGACGCATTGATATGCTTTAATGAAGTAGTGACAGAACAATTTCTCTTTGCAATTGTGAATATTCATCAACTACTTCCTTAATTCTCCAGCATGGGATCAGTTCATCAAAGAGCAATTCTAGTTGCAATGGACACATGAACCCTGAAAGAGCATCTTAGAAGGGAGAGGAAGAAACATCTTTATTTACATATATTCAGGTAGCACAAAGATTCTGTATCAAAAAGATTAAAAATCTGACCAGAGTCTTTTCTGTTTCTTTAGCATGGATTTTCAGCAGAGATATTTTGGGTTCATAGTAGTCTTCATAAATGCAAACTAATGTCCAAGGTTAGCAATTAAACCAATTTAAAGAAAAAATCCTACTAGGTCAGGAAGAATCCTTCAGTTGATTGTGCTTTTCTGCTTTCAACAAAACTGAGCAAAGGGACTCTGTCCACAAGACTGTCAGTTCAGATCCCAGGGCATTCAGAATAGTTTCATAAAGTTTTACTTCTGAGAAGAGACATTGTTGAAGGCAATTGTTCAGCCAGCCAACTGCTGTCACTTCCATGAATATGAATTAGCTCCAATATAGGACACTGAGCTTTTGCAAATGTAAGAAGATCCAATTGTTCAGAGTTAATCTTTGCCAATAAATCAACCCGCCATTATTTAGAGATTTTTATTTTCCTCTGGTGTCTGACTATGTGGGTGGAGTTTTAACATCCCTTTCTTCCCATTTTCATAAATATTTTTTCATACTGCCTTGCTAAACTTTCAGAGCAGCAGGAGGAATCCTATTGTTAATGGGATCAGGCCATTGAAAAGGTATATATTGTTGTTTCTCCTAAATGTGCATGATATTAACTAGCACCTACTCTGAGGAAAAAAGACAGCAGAAGAAATTGTTCAGAGTTCATGAAAATTAACATTTGGTGTAATTTTGTAGCCATAATTTGCATGTACACAACTTAGACATAAATACATATGGATTAATGCAAATTTTCATACAGGGAAAGATTCACTCTGTGCTCTGTAAAACTAAGGGTAAGGCTGGTGATGAATCATTTTTTTAAAATATTCTAGTCTGGGTATAAAAATAGCTCTCAGTTTCTAGAATAATTACTACTGAAAAACACAGCTTCTGAAATAACCTAGGCCGTAATTAACCTTGGCTTCATTAAATCCCAAATAATATCTTTTTAAAGTCTTATTTGTAAAGGCAAGATGATTAATTTAAACGTTTCCCTTTGCAAAAGATCTAATTGCAATGATTTACCTACATAGCTACTTGTCAGATCTTGTAAACTCTGGGAAGGTTTTCAGCCGGCGACTCGGCTACCTTGCCCTCTTCCCCGCCCCCCGGGAGGGAGCTCCTCTCCCACGGTGGGCCGCGCTGTCGCCGAGCCATGGGGGGGCGCGGGGGCAGGTGCGCAAGTAGAGCTGCCGGCTTGTGCCCCGCCACCTACGGCAGCCCCTCCCGCAAGCGTCGAGTCCTCCTGCCCGGCCCCTCGGCCCCGCACGAACCCCCACCCTGGGAGAGACCCCCTTGTCTGCCCTGCCCCGCCGCGTCCTGCTGGGGGACGGGGACGGCGGTGGGGCCTGGCCTTCCCTCCGCAGCGGCGGAGAGAGGGGGGCGCTTGCAGACCTAGGAGCGACCTGGAAGCCCCCCTGCCCCTCCGGCTCTCCCGCGGCTGGCACCCCCAGCCCGGGCCGCCCTGTGCAGCGCGGCTGGGCACGGGTGGGCTGGGCACGGCGCCGCAGCCGCCGCACCGCGCCGTCCCTCCCCTTTCCTTGTAAGACAGCGCCAACCCCCGACCGAAGAAAAGTTTCCAGCCGAGCGCCAGGACAGGTCCGGGCTGACACCGGCGCTGAAACCTCCTCCCCGTTAACGGGCCGGGGACCGTCCGCTCTCAGCCCCGTCCCGTCTCGGCGCCCAGCCCAGCCCAGCCCACCCGCGGGTGGCGCCCCGGGGCTCTCACCTTCCTGCACCGCATGGAAGGGGTTGTTGGCCTCTATGAGTTTGATGGAGTAAGTGATTTTCTCGCTCTGTAGGATGTCGTCATTGAGGTTCAGATCCGACACCGCCTGCTTGAACACCTCGTCGTCCTTGGCAGCATTGCCTTCGAAAATGGCACCTGCGGGGAGGAAGGCGGCAGAGGGTGAGAAGGGCTCGGCCCCGCTCCTCGCCGCCCCAGGAACAGCTCTCCCCCCTGGGCCATGCCGAAAGCCCGGGCCGGCCTCACCGGTGCCAGGCAGGGCAGCTCCGGGGGCATCGGGCTCCCGTGGGCCCGGGAGTCACACCGGGGTGAGGGACCCGCTTCGCCGGGGACGGAGAAGGGAGATGGTTTGGGAATTTGACCAACTTTTTGCTCTCTGCTTTGCCACTCCCGGGGTTGCTGCCTTTCGGGCAGCGGTTTTACTGGGGCTCACGTGCACACGTGAACGTGAAGCCAGGATTTGCATCCAGTAACCTGGAAGCTTTAATTTCACTGCCCTGTTTATGCAGTTAACGTGAAAACATCTGGCGATGTGCATTACATAAGATGCCCTCCCTACGGAGCGCCTGTGTGCCCGCACCAGGCTTACCGCCCTGCGCGGCGCTGGGAGATCTCCAGTGCTGGCAGCAAAACAAGCGGAAAAAAAAAAAAAAAAAAAAAAAAAAGGAGGGGAGAAAAACGTTATCCCCCAGCCTGGAAAAGTCCTGCTGATTCACACCGTGCGTGCCTGTGGCTGGAGCCCGTGTGAAGTCACAGCAGCTCTCCCCTCCTGCCCACCGGACCGCTATTTCTGCGAGGAGTTAACAAACACCTGAAGTTCGTGCGGGGAGAAGCCGAGGTGACATCGTCCACCCGCAGGAGAACAGGGGCCGAGAGGGAGAGCCACGGACGTTGTTTCGCCCCCCCCGGCCCGAGCACTTCCCGAAGGCGGCCCCCTCGCCTCCGTCTCCCCCCGCGGGGCTGGCCCCGGTGCCGCCGGTGTCTGCCCAGCCCTGGGGAGCGCCCCTGGGCCGGAGTTCCCCGCTGCGGTCAGGGCTGACCCCGTCTCCTTAATGGCTCCGCAATGCTGTCTGCCTTGGCTGCGCCCCCAAGGCTCCGGAGGCGAGCGGCGCCGACCGGAGCCTCCTCTGCCGCCCCCGGAGCCGCTGCTGCCGCCCCTTGCCGGGAAACTTGTTACAGGGCTGGTCCCCCGCTCCCCTTCCCCGCCCCGGGTCGACATGGGACTTTCTCCCCGTCTCCGTGGAGCCTCCCCTCGCCAGGATCGCTCCCGCCCCGGCCCCCTCCTTTTTTTTGATCTCCCATCCTCCCCAAAAGGCTGGTGGGAATTACGGCTTTTCATTTCCCGGCCGTACTCCCGTCTCCTCCTCTGTCATCCTCCACAAGTGATTCTCTCCCTCCTCTCCGCCCCTAAACATCCTCATTTTCGTTCCTGCTGGTACCTTTCAACACCAGCCAAAAGGTGACTGCAGAGCCTCGCTTTTGCTTGCCAGGCTTCCCGTGGACATCACCATGCCTTCCTCCCAGAAGCCATAAAAGTTCACATCAGCCTTTCCTTTGCCTCTTATTCATCCCTCTTTTCCTCCCACTGCCGATCCAGCCTTCCTGCTGCCCAGGGGTTTTAATGAGATCTTACTCAAACCACAACAGTTGCGCGTATAGACACACACACACACACAGAGCCACTGCAAATCTCGTCTTTCTAACCCTTTCCCGGCCAAGTTCTCCTCCCCGCATTCCGGCTGGGCTGACACCTGCTACGACAGGGGATGGAAAACAGGGGATTATCTCCCCGAAAGTTTTCCCTACGAGCACGTTCAGATTATGCCTCTCTCCTACTCGGGTTTTGGGGGCGGTTGTTTGTTTTCGGTGTCGAGGAGGCGGGAGGGGGGAGAAGAAAGCCTTTCCACGCAAACAGGTCCAAGCACAGGCTCCCCAGCCACATGGGAGACCGCAGCGGCGCGTCCCCCCGCCTTGTCCCCGCTCCCGTCCCCGCAGCCCGGCCCGGCCCGGCGCACAGCCGGCATTTCGCCCCTAACTTTACAGTCGGGGGGGCGAGGGGGGGGATTCATCTGCCTTTTTCCCTTCCCACCTCCTGTCTCTCCGCGGAGTTAGGTTCAACCGCCGCCTGTGGTATTACCGCGGTTAAGCGAGACGCTCCCTTCATTTATTTATTTATCTACCGCGTCCCTCTCCAACCCCCCCGCTCCTTCTCTTACCAATGTGGATGATGGAGTCCGCCCGCACCGAAACGCACTGAAATATCCAGGGGAAAAGCCAGAGCATCAACACTTCCATTTCCAGCCTCTCGCACAGCACATCAGCCCGGGTTTGGTGGAGAGACAGACAGGGGAAAAGAAGAAAAAAGGCGCAAGGGCAGGTGGAGGGAGGCAGCGGGCGCCGGGGGGAGATGCCCAGACGCCCCCCCTTAGAAAAAAAATAATATCCCAAATTCCCCCAGCACCCCAAGAATTTTCCGAGATTGAGTAAAATGGGTGATGGGGAGAGGAGGAGAAAGAAAAAAAAAAAAAAAGCCGGGGCTCAAAAAGCACGGCGGTAGATCCCGGGTTGGCAGGCGGCGCGGCGGAGCCTCCAGCGCTCGGTGTGTGCCGGGGCGCCGGCAGACCGCGAACTGCGGAGCGGCCCCCCCGCCGCCGCCGCCGCCGCCGCCCGCCCCCCGCGCCACGTGACTGCGGAGCCTCGGCGCTCGGTGCCGCCGGGGCACGGCGCGGTGGCGGGGCGCGGGCAGTGGGGCGCCCGGGCGGCACGGAGGGGAGTTTGCAGCTCCGCCGGGAAGTGGGATGGCTGTGCGAGAACAGGGAAAATAATTGCAATTAAATATATAGAGATATATAAAAATTCATATTATATATATGTATAACGTGTGTATGTCTCCCACGGGGAGAGGGGTAGGGGGCCGATGCTCCAAGCGCAGGGAGCCGTGGAGAGGGCGAGGGGAGGCGGCCCCGCAGCTCCTCGGTTGCTGGGCGCAGGCTCCCTCGCGGGGCTGCAGCCCCCGCCCGGAGGGCTCCCGGCGCCCCCGCATTGCGCGGCCTCCCGCAGCCCCGGCGCGGTTCGGCCCGGCACTACGCGGCGCGGCGGGACGCCCCCGGAGGTAAGGGCGGCGGGGAGGCGGGGGGGAGGGGGGACGCGGGGCTGCGCCCGCTGCCGCTCGCCCAACTTCGGCGACGGGGGGCGGCGCAGGGGCACCTCGCCGAGGTGGTGGTGGGGTGAGGGGTGCCCCTTCCTCCTTCCACACGCTCGGGCCCGGGACGTGATCCGCGTCTGACAAGCGAAATGGAAATGCGAGGTTTTTACCCCCGCGGTGGGGGCGAGGGGGTGGGGGAGAAAAGCCGTTACAGCAAAACCGTTTCTTGTTTTGTTTTGTTCTAGCTTTCAATGAAATCTAATTCATAAATTGGACATGCTCAGGCTCAGAAGACTAATTCATCCCCTAAAACAAACGCATCAGTGATTGCAGGCACCCAAACGTGACAAGCGTCTCAATACGCCAAGGATCCAGAGAAAACAAATTCATTCAGGAGCCCGAAACGTAATTAAAACTACTGCCAAGAAAATGAGTCGAGAGCAGGATGTTACCAAGATTATTAAGTTGCCGTGGGGCTGAGGCACGGACCGCTATAGCGATACATACAGCTACTGTCAGCGTTTGGGTAACAGGAGACAGAGCCGTTCCTGGAGGTCGCCGTCTTTTAAGCGCAAGTCTCGGAGCGCGGTGGCCGGATCCTGCTCCCGGCGAGGCAGCGCCAGAGCTCAGGGACTCGGTGGGGAAGGGTCGGGCCAGCGCCTGCTGTTCAGACCCCCGGGGGTCTGAGCACTGAGGGGCGAAGGGCCTCTTGCCCCTGTCGTGACACCCGCACTGCCACGTAAACTCTGCATACTTTTTATAACCATCACCTGTACACGCACTACTCAGTTCTCCAGATACTTGGCACCGCTCGTGCGCACGAGAGATTGCTGCAATGTATTTATTTAATATAGAAAACGGGTTTTTTCATGCAGAGCACAGTACGGCAAAACCCGCTTAATGCTAAGGAGTAGGAAATATAGATAAGCTTTACAGCGGCCGGGGAGGCAGAAGGGGGAGGGAACACAGTAGAGATGGAGCAGAGTGAAAGGGAAGGAAGTCAAAATGGAAATGATATGAACAAGAATCCCCGTTGATCCACATGCGTCAACAGCCTCCTATTCAGCGGCAGTTACAAGCACAGCTTCTCAACAGGGAAAAGCAGGGGGTAAATAAAACAAGACATTCTTTTTAAAAATAAATCACTCGTTAACTACTCTTACTTACAGTCCTTGTCTTAAATACGCAGTTTCACACTGATCAATGCAGAATGATGTATACTACATGCTGTATTTCATGTAATAAAAACACTTAATCCAGATAATTGGCTTCTGGGACAAAGATCAATAGAAATGTTCCTTATTTGACTACGTTAGCGAGTCAAAATTAATTCTAATTTACATTTGCTTCAAATCAATATGCATTTAGTGACTTACACAGGCTCTTTAAAAAGTTAAGCACCTATATTGACCACAGTCATATATATGTCAGTAACAAGTACATGTGTGGGAATTACAGGAGGAGGAAGTGTTACCACAGAACCAATCTCAGATTTCCACAGAGGAAATGAGGTTAAATTTATTTGTGTTTGGAAAGTGCTTTAGCATCCTAGCCTGAAACCTGTGGAAATATGCAGCTATTAACCCCACGATTTATGCAGGCATCCAAACACCAGTCAGTTGCACTCCAAGCACTTGGGAGCAGGCTTGCCCCTTACTTAAGTTTGTACAGTGAGGTCTTGACCTCAGCTGGGATGCCTCTGGATGCTGTTTTAAGGTTAGTAAAATAGTAATATAAAATATTAAAAATCTAAACCCAGTGAATTGGACAAGTTACAAAATTTCCTGTAAAATCCATGAGCAAGCACTCTGCACACAGAAAAGGATCCAGTCCCAGCCAAGAGGGAGGAAAAAAAAAAAAAAAAGGACAGAAGTCCAGAATGCTATAAAACAGACCAACTGAAACAGGCCCCCAAAAAGGGCAGAAGGATATTTGTCACAGCCAGAGGACAACAACAAACAAGAAAATACCTAGAAGAAATCTCAAATGCCACAAAACCTGATTTGTAACATGCAAAGTGCAACAAGACCTGAATGGATCCACCACACCAAAGAGAAACTTTGCAACTTCAGTAGCACCTCTGCAAGATGGAGAGTTGCAACATCAAAACTTCACGTTGTCTGGTTTTAAACTTGATTTAAGTCAGGTTCCAATACCTTTTTCTTCCCCATAATCTGCATTATCTTTTCTCTGTCTCCCCCTTCCACTTTTTTTTTTTTTTAAACTTTGGCTTGGATTATGTTTTTTATAACACTTACTCCTTCCCCTATTATTTCCCTCCTTCCAAAAACACTATTGATGTTGCATTCCTAAGCCCAGTATAAATGAGAGGGCTCGTTTCAATTCTTCCATTCATCGTTTGCAATCGGAAGAGCGCTGACATTTTGCGATGGGTGTACATTGTTTAGATGCAGCAGTCGGCACTAAAAGGCTAATCCATTTGCCAACATTTTGAATATTAAGAAAGTTATACGTCTCCATGATATTCCATCATCATTGTGTAGGGGACAACTCATTACACATTATTACTTAAGGTACTACTGGATTTACAGTACTAATAGAAGAATGACATCTCATTAGAAATACGCAAGGTAAATACCCAAATCAAGTGACAGTCACTATTCAAAGTCCAACTCTGTGGCAACAGATACAGTTCTATGCACATCTCCAGCAGCTCTATTACCTTTGCAAACCACCAAGGTGACTTTAAGCTAACCCATCATGAGCCATTGCTATGCTTATTTCTGTTGTCAGAATGAACGTGGTATGAAACCCCTACCAAATGGGTTTTGCTACCACAAGAGAATGGCTTGAGTAAAACTCTGAAAACTACATTGCAGTTAGAAACATAGAATATCCTAGAAAGGTGAACTGAAAGGCTTGTGCAGCACCACGTTCAGAGCCTTGCACACAGGACTCTCTCCCTCTGTACTGCCACAAGAAGAACAAGGCACATTTTGAAAGACATCACCAGAACTATGGCTGCAGGATATGCCTGGATCTGGAAGGCCCTTCATGTTTACTGAGCATTTACAAAGCTGCTTCATGACCAGGAGCTCTTCAAGACCAGAACATTGAGTCTTTTATTGTATCATAGCCTAAGCTCAGAATAAACAGCGTGCCTTTAAGGTTCAGCATTTCTTTGTCTTCTCCTAACTTCCACCCATTTACTATAGCTAAGATGAGGCTTCCCCACACAAAAATTGGGACAATGTTAAGTGCTTAAAGCAATGCAAGAAGCATTGGAGAGAAGTCATGGTTCTTGTTTGGGATGGGGAAGAAGAAAAAGAAGACTCAGCCTAGGTAGTTTAGACAGGGGAAATAATCTTCTCCAGAGCTACCCCTAGAGTTTTCTCAAGAATCTTTAGCAGGAGGAGGGAGGTGGGGGTGATTCTCTAGACCCCCTGACAGCACAAATTCATAATGGCCTGTGCTCTTACACCTAGCTAAGGGAAGAACTAGCCCCTAAAATATGTGTGCATGTATCTATGTGTGTATATGCAGTAATGATTATTATTCCCTCTGAAAGTGAATGGAACTCCTCCTCTGTAACAGTTATACAGGTATAAAGATGCAGCAAATATCTCCAATTGTTAGCTGCTCAGTCTATCGAGTTGGAAGAATGAAAACTAAAAACATGCAAAAAGATTTTAATACACAACACGGTAACACTCTCCCTCCTTCCCCAATAGCCAAGACATCTACAGTTAACACACACACACATACATACAAAGGTCGAATTTCATTGCATTTTAGAATAAGAAATTTAACAGCTCTGCTTCTCTTTAGAAATAGTAATGCAAAAACTCAAACCTACTATATATTCCTAACTTTGTAGATGTTTATGTTTAAAAAGTCATTTGATTGTCATTCTCCTGTGGTAACAACCTGAGGTTTCAGTTGCTTTATTGAAGCTTCCTTTAGCTTATTGAAAACTTCTTTTCTCTTTTCATGGTTGATAGCATAGTACAATAATCTTCCAGGAGTAATGGACTAGAGTCTCTCTGCAAGAAGAGGCTGCTGAATTAAAGAGTTCCTTGCAGGACAGTTGACATTCTTGATTAATTTGTTGTGTGCCTACTAACAATCTGAAACTTTGCTACAGTCAACACTTTATTTGGATTGACGTGCCTTTTAAGATGCCATAAAGAAGGCAAAGCACTATTATTTCCAGATTTTTACCTGATTTAATTCAGCAGAGTACACACAGCCTAGATTTGATTTAATTCATACTTATGTTTGCTTAATTCCATCCATTCAATATCTGTTGCATCTTGATAAGATTCATATTTACTTCCCTACTCCTCTCTTCCAACTGTGCCTTTTCATGCCCTATTTTTCTTTAATGAGTACTTTCTTTAGCATAGATGAGGGCCTTTATAGGCTTTTCCAGCCTCCCACATTTTCATAGTTGCATAAATGCACTCGTAATGTAGTCCAAAGCGAGATAAATCAGTGTTGGTAAATTTAACGTCTATCTTGGTACTTGGATTTAATAAACACTTTGATTCAGGAGAAACTGAAAAGGAATCTGTTTATTCACAACATTTTAATACCACCAATACATATTTTGTGCAGAGGTCTAACACATAGGTGGCCAAAGAATCCTTTGTCATTACCATTCAGGATGCGAATGTAACTCAGTTACAGGAAAAGCCCTTTCGCCTTCACTGCTAAGCAAGTTCCTTGTCATTATATCCACTGGACACTGACTGGGAAAGGCTAAACACTATAAGCTTGTTTTCCTGAGCAAAGTATGTATGGTTGCCTTCTCTATTACATATCTAAGAATGTGAGCTCCTCAAGGAAAAATGTTTGTTAATTATTCATAATGTAATAGTAGCCATACCAAGATAATTTCTGAACTAACTTCATTGGCACTCATCTGAGGGGAAAAAAAAATTTTACAAGATTCTCCACCAAACAGATAAAATCCTCTCCAGAGGAGCTCATGCTCCCGGATGTTAAAGCAGACAAGAGAGTAGAAATGATACTGCATCCATTGTCCAACTGGTTACAAGTTATTAAAAAACATCTTACATGCCGCTTCTTGATCCATCCACATTGCACACACTGTCCAGTCTCATGAGCTGTTCAATGAGCCAGCTATTACAGATGATGAGACATTGCTAGGACAGCTGCCCTCTGCCCTCATAGTAACCCAAAGAGACAGGCAAATCTGAAAAGGAAAACCAAAACAAGAAAACCCCCAGATCTAATTACTTGTGTAACCACCATAAATATATACTGACTGACCTCACACTTTCCCAGGTAATAAGAGGCCAAGAATCACACTTACGTTGTATAGAAACTTCATCGTGAATACATTTCCCAGTACACCACTATTATAAAACTTATCAAAATTTGATTGTAAGAATACACCCTTGTTTTGTTAGAATTGATTGAAACTGCAGAGTGGGTATGTCAGAGGAAAAAGCACGTTACTAGAAGTTATCCCGCAGTTCAATTCAGTTGGCTGAAAACTCTGGAAAAGTTGTGTTCTTGCTACTTCTCACTTTACCCATCTAGACAGTAACAAAACCAGTAAAGTAAATACTGCCAGAAAAGTCTTAATACGTACATTTGAAAAGTTCTGCCCTCCAGCCAAGACACGGTAACTGATCTTGTGTTCGTTCCTACTTCACTGCAAACTCCATTGAGAAGTGATGTAAGCAGAAAGATTTTGCTACAAGCCAGGAACTTGAACACTCCCTTTGCTGCATCTCAGGCAAAGAATAAGGACCTTTTCAATCGCGCTAACTCAGTCTTTTGCTATCACTAAATACTGATGCAGTTTGTATGTGCAGAGTCCGTTAAAAGCCTCACAATGGAAAGTACTCTAAGTGGAAAGTAATTTTACCTTTAAGAAAACCTGATCTTTCTCAACAGTCCATTTTAAACCATATTATATTTAATGACTGTCTCACAATGGGCCACTTCTCCCATTGGTAAGGTCTCTCTTTTGACTTGCGGTGCTGTGTCACGGAATATTTTTTTGCCAGCTTGTTTCTGCAACATCTACTTTGAAGTCGTTTGTACAAACAAGGGCATATTTGCCTTTTCAGTGACTCCATTAGCATTAATGGTAGTCACACACAAAGAACAGGAGAGAGTATATTCTCCCAGGGATCTATGTTCTCTTCAGGAAAAATGTTGCCAGTCATGGAGTTCATAATTCGTACTCATGTTTCCAGGAAGGGATGAAATGAAGATTTTCTAACAGAAACATCAAGTTTGACTCTCATTGTATGACTTCAGAATTTATCCTAGCAAAGTCTTTGCTGTATTCTGTTTCATAGAGGAAAGAAAGAAAAAAAAAAAAAAGGAAGAAGAAAGGAGAAAAAATAATAAATCAGGTCAAATAGTATGGTCAACTGTCATGGTATTTCTTAAATTTCCTACTCAAAAAAGGGGATCTTTTTTAAAAGGCAGTGCAATCCAGTCGTTGGAGCGGAGGGACCACGATTCCTGGGCTCCATTCCCACCACAGTCACCGATTCATTTCATGACTAATTGAGTGGACTGTTGCATGAACATTGTATTCAGTTCTCAATTTAAGGGTGAACAAGAACATCAAGTTCCTTTCCTCAGTTACTGCACTCTAGTCAGCTGTCCTACTTCTCTAGGAGGTATAGGGGAATCACGGTAAGTTTATTTTTGGCTGGTCAAAGAGGTAGTTCTAAGTAATTTGAACTTTGTAAATCATACAGAGACTAGAAAAAGTTTTCTCGTATTTAAAATAATTTCAAACAGAAAATGCTTCGTGTAGTCCTTCATTGGAATCAGTCCATTCCACGTAGCAGAGTCTGGATGCAAATGTTCAGTATCCAAGCTCTATTGCTGACCTGAGTGACAGAACTTTAGCTGTATAATTTATTTTTTTTTCCTTTCAATTTTTTAACTTGGGGAGGGAAAAGGGGGTGGGGGGAACAGACACAACACCACAAAACACCTTATATTGGGACAGATAGGAAAACTCTGGAGAAAAGCCTACCCAGAACTACAAGCCGTTTATACTTACCTCTTGGTTACATTCAAGTCACTTCTTCAATTCTGCTAGAGTAAGCACCTGAACTAGGTCTCCCACCTGAGAAAGGGATGTCCTGATGACTAGGTGTTGGGGAAAGAGCAGGGGAAGAAGACACACCTCTTTGGAGAAAGACAGAAAAAAACCCCAAACCATAAACCAAAACCACCTTGAAATCTTTCCATATGGCCTGGTGAGAAAGAGGGAGAGAAGAGAAAAAGAAAAGCACATCGCTTCCTTCCTACTTGTAGGCTGTTGAGGGGGTTTGTGTGTACAAATGGAGTAGTAGCTTTCTAACCCAGGCTGGTTTCCCTGTGTCAAGGAGTTTGTTCATGACAGGCTGATTTTCTGTGGGCATTTTATGCTGCTGCCTGAAAGGTAGATATTTCCCTGAAGACTCCTGCCTATGAACACACCTAGGTATTCACAACCTTTCCAATGGTTTAAGTCACACAAGCCACATCTTAGTGGTGCCTCATCCCTCCACCACCTATCCATTCTCATTTACGCAGCCTCAGTATAAAGCTTGTGTTGAAAACAGAAGTGTATAGTATAGGTACATTTGCAGTAGTTTTTATAGCGTGGCAAGAGGAAATAGGTAACCCAGGACCACATGGCTTTGTAGCACCACTTGAGTGTTATTGCCATAGTATATATATTTATGCGACACAGAAAATACAGATTAGTTTAAGAGCTCCAAAACACTTCAGTTTCTGGTACACAACACCTGAAAGCACTGGAAACAATGACCTCTTTTTATTGATTCCTATTAGAAATGAACTTAGAACTATTATTTTTACATATCTGACTCACCAGCTCTGAGAGAAAGAATATAAAGAGACCCAGACATTTTTTTCTGGTCTTTTGACAGCTCAGAAATACTGCAGTAAAGGGTTTATGCAAAGGGCAGGGAGGATAAAAAACAGGAGCCACTTTAAGCATCCAGCCCTCCATGAGTCACAGTCCCTGTCACAGCACCCTTGTGAAACTTCACTGACCAACGGTTTCTGAAGATCCCAAGTTCTCCAGTATCTTCATAATATCACTTAATACACTCTATCATACTTCCAATCTAAACTGTGCTGTATTATACAGCAATATATTATACTACAGCTATATACTATCCAGTTGAATGCAAGTCTACAGTTGAAATAGCTTTGTTTGCTGCAGTGCTGTATTATCACACATGACTATACCAGGCAACATTGATTTTTAAGCAATGACATTGATTACAACTCTTATTTTAAACATGCTGGCAGGATACAGTCCTTAGATAAGTACTTTAAGGCCAAATTTGCATTGCATTTCCCAGAAACTCTCCTTTCTTTACAGAGACTATATAATAGAATTACAAGTAATGCTACTGACTTCAACACGTATTGAGGATTTACACCAGTATGGTTTCAGTAATAGGAGCTTTTAGCACTTCACACTTACACAACTATAATATGCTTTACAGGTTTTTTTTAAATGCAAAACCTTCCTCCTCCCCCCCCCCCACTAGCTAAGAGAGATGCTTGTTTTCTTGAGAGATGAATTTATTAAATTGAATTTGACCTTTTAGAACATACTTAGGTAGGGATTTCTGCTCCCTGGAAACACAGATTCTTCACACACTGCTCTGAGTCATGCAAGAGTCTACAAGCAAGTAAGCAAACCACCCTTGGAAGAACACTTTATATTAAATAAATGGAGGGAAAGGGGCAGGGGGGAAGTCAACCTCAAACCCAAAGTTTATCCTTGCACCTACATTTCAAATTACATACTTGAGGGTATAAAATCATTACAGAGTTTTCACGCTCCCAAGCAGTCCTCCAGATTTATCACCACCATACCATTACTTGACCAGTTTCCCTGGGGTGCTGCTTACTCCATTCCAAATATAACTTTTAGATACATGTCCAAGATTTCTACACAGATTGTGCTTTTGTTCTCATATCCTCAATGGCTCCCAAGCTGGAAAAATCTCATGCTTATCTTACTGCTTTGCCAGCTTAATCCCAATTTGCTAAGTGGGTGTCTTGCAAAAACACACAAGGACCATTCTTTTTCACTTCTGGCTTCTTCCTGCCAGGAAGGTCACAGGGAGCATCAGTGCTTTCACCCATGCTGGTTCTACTGCAGATCCACAAAACCTGTTACCTAAGTAGCTAATCACCCTTTTCCTTCCACAGTAGACAAAGAAAAGCAAAGAGTAGTCAAGCCTTCACCCTTCTAACCACAAACTCCTTGTTCCACTCTCAGGACTTAGAAACACCAGGAATATAAAAACCTGAAGTATGCAGTGACCCTTAGGTCATGTGTTACAATAAAGCAAGATTCTGTTTCTGATCCTTGTTTGGAGCATTGCCTCTAAATTGTTATCAGTCACTTATGCTTTTGATGGACTTAACATTATGGATAAATTATACTTTTTACTTTCCTCAGTGGTTTGTTCAGAGCTTTGACTCTACCACCAGACTCACACAAGTAAGACAGCTTTCTCTTTCAAGGGGCAGATTTACAGTCAGTCCCCTAAGAAACCCAGTAGAAAAACTAATTGAAGATGCACCCATTATTCAATCACTCCACATAGTTCCTATAATTTACCAAGTAAAATGCATTTAGGAGAGATAGGTGACATGGAAGCGTTTAAGTCCTATTGTTTTCTAACCTGCATTCATGGATTTCCCCTTAATTAAGGGAAAAACAGTCCTAATAAATGAATAATAGCCATAGCTGCTCCACCACCTTAATCTCTGTCAAATGAATTGACAGGGCTTACAGAGAAGCAGCAAATGCCATAGTCCTCCTGAACCCTGAAAACCACCTACATTAGATTTAGGAACAGTCCACACAACAGAGTGACTTGCCCTCTCCTCAGCATGGGGCAATATCAAAATTTCAATACAAGAAGAGAAGAAAGTCAGAGTGGCCGAGGATCACCACAGTGAAATTGTCACTTCTCCACAGGTCCCTCCTTTCACTGCCATGGTTGCTCAGAGCCCTTCTTCACCCGGAGGAATGCAGTTGCTCTCAGCACTATTACACCATGGAAAACTGCCGGACAGTTTTGCCTCAGCCACTTGATCTTCTCCCACTGCTCTGTTGCCACCTACTTGGATTTCCTTTGAAAGCTCAGAAATTCCTTTTACTGCAAACTATCTACCAACCACCTTTGCATTATACACATAAAAGAGGCCTCTTAATAAACACATTACAGACACCATTTAGTGAACTTCTACCTCCCCCTAATTCCACATTGAAGAGAAATGCCTCTATAGCAAGGACCAATTTTAACAAAACATATCCCTGCAAAACCACGCTTCTTGGTACACTTCACAGTTATATCCTCTCATCCATTTAAGAAAAAACAAATGTCACAACTCTGTTTTCTTAAAACCTGATGAGCATACGTAATCATTAGGTGCAGTACTGGATTTAACAGATAGATTTCCCCCCCCACACACACAGGTGTTTTCCTTTTCACCCCGGCATGCATAAGACACCCAGTTCAACAAGTTTTCAGCAGCGCCTGATACGTGTTAGTAATGAAGAATTTTTCTCTTCCCTGTTCAAAGTGAAAGTAGATATGGATGCATGGATTTTGTGTAATAATCTGGGATGTGTAACTTTGCATTATAATCTGGGCCCAGTATTGTTTTCAGCAGCAGCATTTCTGGCCCCAGAATCTGAAGCCCTCCAACAGTGACATCAGTCCTTTCATTTTTGCCCGTTGCACCACCCACACCGTTGCCTGACTACAAAACCACACGAGCAGAAATAAAACCTATCAGGTCCTTCAAAGTCACAGGTCATCACCGGATCATGGACTCATATTATATTTATATAGATAATTACTAGTAAAAATCACAAGATCAGAAGTTTCCATTATGTGGCTATACACTCTGGCTATGTAGGCCATCTACAGGGCCAGCTGCCACTAGATGGAGAACGATGCTAGAAGTTTGCCAAACGGCATTAAAGAGACGAAATGCACAAGCTGCCCCGCCTCCTACTGAGGTTAAGCTGTGTTCCTGATTCCTTCATCACACCTACTAACCAGGTACACAGGCACAAATCCTCAGCTTCTCTCACTTTCAGTGGCAGTATCTTGTCTGTTCAATTCCATTAGTGGTTGCCACCGTATTTTATTGTGCTTTGGCCAATATGGCCTGAGAGGATGCATTTTAAATGCACAGTGAAGGATTTCTTCTATTTAGACTTCTAAATGCTGGAGCGGAAGTTCTTACTATCTGCAGTTAGGAGTGCATCATATGATTTTCTGTGCACAGGATGAAAACACCCTTCTGTTGATGAAGGTGGCAACACACCAGCTCAAACGATTTTCCATTAGCACACAATCAAACTTTATATTGCTTATGGAGGGGAAACAGTTTCAGGATACTGTCTGAGACTAAAAGGGACTCTTGATCACTGGTGAGGAAACAAAACCAAGAGGCAACCAAATTTCTCACCTGTTGGTTTCTGTAACCTGGAGCTCATCTTGTTGCAATGTAGTGGAATAAATCTGTTCTCTGCATTTATGGATTTCATGTCAAGGCTGAACAAGAAAAAAAACCAAAACATTTAAATAACCATAGTTTACTAAGCTGATTCATTATACAGTTTTACTAAACTAATTAAAGATGGAATAATACAATGAACAAAATTGAGTGAACAGTTACAATTAAATCAATAGGTTCAAAGGATCAGATCACTAAATTAATACAGGAGCAGATAACCAGATCAGCTCACAAGAAGAATAAGCTTTCTAGCTCACAGGAAAAAGAACGAATTGCTTTGGATTAATGCTATACAGAGAGGATTTAAAGGAAGAGGCAGCTCCCTTTCAACACAAGGCCACAGCCAGCACTAGCTTGTATGTAGTTCATAAACCATGTTGGTGAGGACCACAGTATACTGTTTCAGATTTCAAAAGACAACAAAATACAGGTGAGGAAACAAAGCCAAGTGGCCAGCAGCATGTCTGACCTCAAACTGAAGCCAAGAGAAGTTTCCTAACACTGGACTGGTATCCCCTGGTTCTTGACCAGTAAGGCTGTGCTTACTGGACTTCACAGCAATGTCACTTCCCACTCACCCTTCATTGTTATCATATACTACTGCACAGTGTTAATCCTTCTTTTACAGTAACCAAAAGATGACCTTTAATAGTAGCATTTCGGCTTTATTGTGTAGTCCTCAAAATCTACTAATTCACTGAAGTGTTTACATTTCCTCTTAGGAAATTTTTTGCGGTGGTCTGTCCACACACCCACTAACATGTGTGGTTCTGTACACAATAGAACTTCACAAGACTGTTCTATAAGCTTACAGTATAGCCTCCTCTCTGCAGGATTATTCATTTTGGCCTCTTTCCTCCACCTGCATGTCCATTGTCATGGAATTTAGTTTTCGGTTGGGTTTTTTTCATATTTTAAATTCTTGAAGATGTGGGAAAGTGTCTGAAATATACACATATACTGCAATCACTCAAGTCTTTCTCCCTTCTTACAAAACTAGGAAAAAAAAGTAAAATATAGAGATCTCCATTTAGAAACAAGAGGTAAAAATTAAGAGCTCGCCTTTCTAATGCCTTATTTCTTGGTCTCTAGCACACATAGTAGCCAGAAAATCTTGGCCAGTGTGAGATACATGAAATTTCTCCAGGCTGACTTCTTAGCAGTAGCTCAAATTTTCACCTCTCCATTTCTTTTTCATTTTCCCACCAGTGTGAAGTTTATCAGGAATACTCTGGCAGAAAGTGTGTCTGCCGCTACAGTACCTTAATAACGATGTGTAAGTTAGAACAGAATCCAGCCTTCTACATCTCATTGCTCTAAAAAGACAATGGGAACATAAAAATCAATCTCTTGTTTCAGATGTAATGATCACCTTCGTAGACAAGGGCAACAAACTGGTTGCCTGCACAGGTACTGAGTCTGTGGGCTCATCCCAGGGATAGTTTTAAGCCCAGGTGTCGTGATTTAACCCCAGCCAGTGACTAGGACCACACAGCTGCTCACTCACTTCTCTCCCTCCCCAGTGGGGAGAGAAGAATTGGAAAAACAAGGAAAACTCATGGGTTGAGATAAAGACAGTTTAATAAGTAAAGCAAAAGCTGTGCATGCAAACAAAGCAAAACAAGGAATCCATTCACTACTTCCCATTGACAGGCAGGTGTTCAGCCATCCCCAGGGAAGCAGGACACCCTGATGGTGTAGTGGTAACTCAGGAAGAAAAAATGCCATAACCCGAAATTTCCCCCCCCGTCCCTTCTTCCTCCAGCTTTATATACTGGGAATATCCCTTTGACCAGTTGGGATCAGCAGTCCTGGTGGTGTCTCCTCCCAACTTTTTGTGCCCCCCAGCCTACTCGCTGGTGGCGCAGTATGAAGAGTAGAAGAGGCCTTGACTACTTAGCAACAACTAGATACACCAGTGTACTACCAACACTATTCTCATCCCAAATCCAAAACATAGCACTATACCAGCTTCCAGAAAGAAAGTCAACTCCATACCAGCCGAAACAATGACACTGAGCTTTGTACTGTATTTCCTACCACCACCACCCTGGTTGGATTAACACAGTCCTCCTCCGCAGGTACAGCACCACCTCTGGCTCTTAGGAGGGATCCAGAGAAGCCAATGCAGCTCTCAGGGACAGCCTATTGCAGCAGAGTGGCTGCACCACAAAAACTGTGGTGGAAGCTCAAGTTCCACCCATAAACAGTCATTCATGGCCACAGGTCCAAATCCCAGTTCTATAATCATTCCTTATGCATTTTGACTAATAGACAAATAGCTATTAATGAAGCTATTATAAGGCTACTGGTCTCACTCCTTATTAAGACAAAGAGGCAGTTTTATTCCTTTCATGACATTATCTGCTGACAAACAGTGCAAAACAATTCACAAAAGAACAAAGTTTCCCTTTGTATTTTTGCAAGAAATTTTCCTTACTAAAATATGTTTTTTTCTGGAATAAAAATACAGCAACATTCAAAATAAATACTGCTCTACATGTAAAAAAATCAGCCCCAGAATGCCACAACCAAAAGAAATGCTGGTAGGAACCACCTTCCTTCTTGAGTGCTGAGGAATTCTCAGATGACCTACTATCTTGGGAGAGATGAATCCTTGCCAAGGAACCACTAGGAACTGCTGACGCAAAACCAAAGCCGTTACATGGATGTAGCATCAACAAGGCCTTAAATAAGCTGACAGGACTTCGAATGCATAAACAAAGGAGAGGTACCAAATAACAAGGCTTCTTTTCTCTTTAGTCTCTTCTCTGTTCCAAAGCACACTTTTGATTTGCTGATCTATTTTCTTTTAACAAGATGGTTTAGTTCATTATTTCTTACATGACTAAAAGCAGCACATTGCTTTCCTTCTACAAAAGACAATAAATAACATTACAGGAGTTATATGAGAGAAGGTAGAGCAACTTTACAACAGAAAGAATCTCATAATGACAGGATACAGGATAATAGTCTTAAGGCAACATCATAATAAAATGTATGGGTTTTATGTAACACCCTTTTAGATTTATTTTTCTACATTCCAAATGCTCCCATAACCATCTTTTGACGTTTCTTCTGCACAGCTGGTTACACCATCCATAAGCAATCTCTGTCTACCTGACATTATTATTATTTTAAAAGCAATTTCTTTCATATCCTTTCAACTAAGACTTACGTTGAACCTAATTGCCAGTTACCACCCTCCCTTCTAGAAAAAGAAAATCTGATTTCCAACTGTTTGAAATCCATCCTTATTGTAAACTACAACATAATCATAATGTTCGTGTATGCACATTATAGGAATATGATTAGCAGAGGACAAAAAAAAAGTGGGTGCCACTTGTGTTCTCAGTGTCTAGCTTGAAATGTTAACTCACAGATGAGCATAGCCTTACACCACGTATATTACAAACAGAATTACCGACAAGAGGCAAAAAAGGTATTAGTTGCTTGCTTATGATTAATAAAGTAGTTAAGAGGGAAGGAATATTATTCTTGCTGGGTGCTCATTATGCATTTGATAATCTCTATTTATAGGACAATGAAACATGGGGTTTATAAAATGCCATCTCTTGGTTTCTTTTCAATGTATAGGATTTCTGACTTCAGGAGCTGCAGTTCAGCAATGTTGGTAATGCTACAATAAGTAATACTAAAGTCTTTGGTTATGAGACCTTGAGCCATTTAGCAGCAAGAAGTAGGTTCAATAGATAACATGAATACCATATCTCCTGTCTTCCTATTCTAATCTATTTTAAAAGCAATTTACACTTTCATGTAATTGATTTTGATCAGTCATTCAAATAGCATGACACACACAAAATGATACTTTGCAATGATCCACAAATGTGATAGAAGTGATTTTGTTCTTTGATCTCCACAAGAGAAGGTGTCTCATGAGAGAAGCTCATAGAGATCTAAAACTACTACAGGCAAAACAGCAACTACTCTTTTTCTCTAAAAAATAAAACAAAAACACAGGCATAAAAGAATAAAATCTTTCTTAAAGCACGAAGAGGTAGAATCAGATATATCTGCATTAAATTTGTCAGTACCTAAAGGGTGTTTTTTTCTTACATATTAACCATGAAAATAAAGCCCTCATAATGAAGGTTGATATTGGAGTGTATCAACTGCAGTAAGTTTGACTGTCATGGACTTCTACACCTAAGTAAATCAGTAAATGGCCCAATATCCAGAGCTCAGCTTCCCTTTGAGCATAAACTGCTGTTTTTCATGCAATTAATGACATTGTGATTGGTTTTTTTTGAAATGGGTCACTATATATTCATATCAGTCTAAAATTGGAGGGGGTTATATCACTGGCTAAAGGTCTAATTAGGACTACCGACTCCAATAGGAACCATAAACAGTCAGCTGCTTATAGGGCAAGCAAACACAGGAAGAAAAAGCTAAGCACTGTCAGGGACAATTTATACTTTGGCAGTTTCTTAGGGATATCAACATACAATTTCTGTTTCCACTTTCAATTACTTTCACCTCAGCTGCAGCCTCTGCTGTTGCCTCAGTCTTCCACCCCTGCCTTGCCACAGTTCTTTATTGTGTTCGTCTCTCATAGCCTGTCAGATAACTGGAAGCGTCAGCTGCCCAGGACAGGAGCTGTCGTCTTTGCTATTTCTCTACAGCACTACGACAAAGCAGCCTGATGTCTGAACCAAGACGATTATAATGCCTTCCCTCCCAGAATACAGAATTTACTTCCCTCTCGGAGGCTAGATAAATGGTAGAAATCACCGCATTTCTACCGAAAATGAGGTTACTGTTCCACTGTTCATAGCTCTCAGTGTTAAGACAGGTTGACATAAGTATTTGAGGGAAATTGAAAAGTTTTGACAATAACTTTGCATTTGCATTTTTGATAAACAAAGAGCAACACATGTTGCTTATAGCCTGGACTCAATCAGTCTAAGAAAGGGCATCAAGAAAAAAAAGAAAAAGCCACCCCCCCAAAAAAAGCAGATGTTTCATGAAAGGGCACCCAGACAGCCTCCAATACTGATCTTTTCAGTGATGCACCCCAAAAAGCAAACTGGTGTTCTCCTTTCTCTTAGAGATACAATTTACAGGAAACGCTGGAGTTTGGCCAGAAGATCAAGACCAAGCACAAATGGACTGCAGCTTTTGGGGTGGATATGGAGAAGTTCCTATTTGTGTCCTACAGTTGCCTTATGAAGGAAACCATATTATTTTTCTAGGAAATCCACTGTCAGTGAGGTATTCTTAGAAAACCCAGCATGTTAAGCTAATGGCAGCCAAGCTTAGCAGAAGATCAGGGCAATTCAGTAAACCATGTCAGCAAGAATCACAGCAACCTCACTTAGTTTATGAAATGTGACGCAGTAACAAGCAGAGGAGCAATGAATAATATCAAGAACTGAGACAAGAAACTAAAATGCTTTCAGGTGGCACAAATAATTCTAAAATAAACATTGAAAAACATTGCCTGTAATTTACTTAAATGTCACTAAAATTTGTTCAAACTCATTTAAATGGATGGTGGTTATCTCTAGATGCAGCAAATAAATAATCAATGTACCCTCATGTTGAAATCTGCCTTAAGTGGAAACACAAATAGATGTTGTTTTCACCCCTTTGGAGAATATATAGTCATGATTCATCTTATGCATGCTAATAATCTCTCTTTCTCTTTTTCCCCTCCTCTCGTATGTTAAAGGTTGTTCTTACATCATTGGCTGCAGAGTATTTCAGTAGTAACTAGTGGTATGTTTGTTAGAGCAATCTTATGGGTTATGCAACATTTTTTCATTCCTATATTTTCCTTTGTGCTTTTGCAGTAGCCTAGAATCCCCATATGCTTTATCTTTAAAAAGACACAGAGTTCCCTAAATGGAGCCCTAGAAGATGATACTATCCATGCTTAGCTTGGAGAGACAGGCCTCTAGAGGTATTTTGGGTCATTTTAGCTAAATTGTTCTAAAGGGCACAAAGGGGCGTACAGACATGAATGAGTGGTTCCATTGGCTGGAACTTCTAAAGAACAAGAGCCCTGTAATTAAACAGTTATAAAAATTGGATTTTGAAATTTGATTTGTATGGAAAGGCAAATAGGGGCTTGTACATGTCTAGAAAGAAAGAGGATCCCCATTAGTACCATAAAGAGTGTCCAATTCAACAATAGCATGCTTGGAAAGATGAAAAGTAAAGTACAAGGGAGTTTATTTACAGGCTATACCTTGAGTCTCATTGAGTTGAACCAATGAGGTGAAGAGCACACACAGAGCTCCCTTTGGCTGAAATTCTGCTCAGGCAGAAACTTGCTGCCTTGATCTCTCCCTCACTCCCTTCAAGGGCTCCCAAAAACAGTAAAGCAGAGCCATCTGGTTAACACGCTTCCTTCCCACACATCCTTTTCCCTCAGCCCCTGCACATTACACTTTAGAACCTGCCATCCCTTAGACCTCTCGGCTTGAGAAACGTGACTTTGCTGTAAATTTTCCCTTTGATCAGTTGCTCTAAACAGAAAGGATGCAGGGATCTAGCAGCCCAAGCAACACTGACAGCCTCTATTGCTTGGCATCTTTAATCATCCCCAAAGACAGTTTCATTATGGGCCTCTATAACTCAATGACCTTTAATACACAAGTCAAGTCCTTCTCTTCTTTTACTGTAAGTAATATTAACTGCAGATCAAACACTCTAAGGTGAATGAAAAGATAATTAAAGCACTTCCAATCCTAAGAAGTGAAAAATGCGTATCTTATTTTCAAAATATGAGTGATCATAGTAAAGTGGCTTAAAGAAAGCCCTTATTTATTTGCAAGTTGTAACAGTTTTATAAAAAATGTCTTCCTGAAACCCAGTACTAATGTGGCCATCACTCACACTTTATTTTCACAAGTTTAAATCACAGTTGCATAGGGAGACATTTGTTTCTGTTGATGCCTTCAGACAACGTGGCATACCAAGTCACCAAATGGGAGAAGGAAACAAGATCACTCAACCAGTTCCTTGAAATAGATCTCTCATTTACAATACATAGTTTGACAAGCAAAATGCCTTATGCTGTTAGATACTTTAGGCACCAACACAAATTCTTTAGCAGGTTGTGAAGCATAACTTCCATAACAGTAGTCAAATAGATCCTAGGAAACACAGAGAACCTTTTATATGGCTCTTGTATCTAGATGCTATAAGTTTGGCCACACTAGACCCCACTGTGAAACAGTTCACAAAGCACATCAGGGAACTTCTAAATTCATTTCCAAGTTTCACACTATATAGCTGGTACAATTGAAAAAAAAAAAAAAAATCTTCAGAAGACAAAGCAAAACCTTTCCAAATTAAAAAGAGAGCAACTGATAGATTGTTTCCTCATATTTAAATAGAAGTATGTTATATCCTCGAATAACTATTCCTAGTCATAAAGCATATCCAAATACGGCTCTGCTCCTTATGCACTCAGTGCCAGTAGTTTTTCACTTGTCTTTTTTTAAACTCTTTAGCAAGTACAGTTTAAACTCTGTTATTCAATGAACATCATTAAAAAAACCTATCCTTAGATTTCTGATGTACATAGCAAATAAATGCTTTAACGAAAGGCATAACTTTATCCACCCCATGTGGTGGACTACTCACTAGACAGAAAGCTAGAATGAACATCTCCAGGGAAGCCTTGCATTCCGCAAGGAAACATCAGTTCTGCACTAAGGGATCTGTGGAGTCCTACAGAAGCTATGTAAAGGTGGGTTTCATAGTCACAGATCCAAGCTTGAAAACCTTTATTTTGTTTTCTTGCATAGAAATACTATGTAATTTAAAGGAATTTACCTCCAGAGGAGGAAAAAATTAAGATTTCAGGCCTGTAGTTTAAATGGATGAGACAACGCTAACACAAAGATGTGGAGAAAGAAAATTCTGAATACTTATCCATAAGTCCACAACCTAATCTTGTTGGTGTGAATACTCCCTCTGTAAAGGAATAAATACGTTGGAGTTAAGCTTCCAACGCGATCTTATGAGGTCTACGTCCAAAATCCCTATCCAAATAGAGCTTTGCAAGAGTTTACATCTTGAAGTCCAAACCAGATTGCTTCATAACAGAATGTTCTATGCAATTAGATGCATGCCTCCATGTAAGGACATATATGTCTAAGCTATAGCAATTGTAAACCAAGTTTAGATACTGAACAACTGGAATCCAGCAGTATTTGCCTCCAGAGTTCAGATTCATCTTTAGCTGTGGCAGATATACAATCAGGACATTTCATAACTGCCTTTCAAAACCTTATTACAACTACACAGTTCAATAGTCTTAAAATAAATAGTGCATCATCAGCTAAGTATTGAAATAAACATTTCACCACTTTACGCATCATCAGCCTCATTTCAATACACGGTAGGTCATCAACATTTTGACTTGCAGCCCAATTTCAGTAGCACTAAATGTCTAAGTGCCACGTATCCTAAATTAGTTTCATGTGGACGTTCCTTATCTTGAATGGTAGGCAGAACTTCACAGAAGACAACTGGGGCTCAGATAGGATGTTCCAGGAAAAGAAAAAGGAGTGAAGGAGGAACACCATAATTAAGTACGTTGCTTGCTCTTAATGCAGAACATTTGGAGTTTTACATGACATTCTATAGAATGCTTTCTAACAATGTATGGTCAGTTTGAATTTCGAAGTTAAGATAACAATTTTTTAAAAGTGGGAAAATTTAGCTCCACTTTAACTCCCTGAGGTACTGTTATATTCTAATATAATTAGGAGGCCTGGTCTTGATGGGAATGCAATGAGTAAACTTGAACAAGTAATTCAGCAACTGTGCATTCCTTTCCCCTTTCTGAAACGGGTGTAAAGATACCTCTACTTTTAAACATGTTAATACCTATCAAAAAGTGCTTGGCATTACAAATACGGATAACTATTTTGTCCTCTAAATTCTCCCACTTTATTCCTATATTACTGCAGTGTTATTAGGTTTACAGTACAATTTTAGTGATTTTTCCAGTCTAGCTTTACCTATTTCAAGTTAAAACATCATCATCGCTAACCAGCCATTTACCTCCAGTGAAGTAATTTCCCAACAGTATAGTGTTTCTGTCTTTAAAGGTTCACTTTTTCTATTTCTAGTTCCCGGGAAGGGCTCATCACATAACTACACAGACACACATAGCATGATCAGCTGAAGCTTAAAGGTGAAAAAACGACTTTGCTTCAACACATTTTTTAAGGAACATTCTTCTAAGTTCAAAACGCAAACCAAAACAACACACAGAATGAAAAGGACTCTGTCCAAAACGGCACCTGAAAGAATACTACCTTTACTACGCAAGTCCCCAAATGAAACAAAGCTAGGACATTTTTAGTGCATTTCTATTCATACTATTTTCAGGCTACCATGAACACAACCATGGTTGCACTGCACAACCAGTAGGTACACGAGCAATCTTCTGAGACAGCTCCCTGGCGATTCTGCTGGCCTTTAGCCTGTTCCAGCTAGTTACTGGCTCACTAAAATTCAAGGAGTGCTTGGGGGAGGGAAATTAAAAAAGAAAGTTTAGCACCTTTTCCACTAGACCTATGTAATCTCTTTCTAAAGGAGTCCTAAGGACAGCTATCAAACTCCTAAAGACAGCAATGATCATCAGCAACTCAGGAAAGACAGGTTGAATATAGTTTTGAAAGAAGCAGACTCCAGAAGTCATAACCAGAGTATCATAAAATACTAACCAACATTGCATCTCCACTTTCTGAGAGAGACTGTGAGACTGCTCTTAGCACATATAATACCTTCCATGCACTTGGCCCTTGTAATCTAGGTATGGACTTAGAATAAACCAAAGGACTTCTTAGTTAATTATCTCTTTCTAGTGATGGATGAGAATCAGACGCCTTGTAGTAATGCTGCTATTATTAGCTTGATTGGCTGCCTTTGATACTGTCACAGAAGCATACAGGTTATCTCTAATCTGATTTATCTTGTCCAGAAAATAAATTGACTTCCTTAGAGTAGGAAGGCCTCAGAGTCGAGTCACCTACACACCTCAGCAGGCAGCAATAGGGCCTGCCCTTCAAGTGAGAAATCGAGTTCCAGTAAAGCTGCTCACTCTCTCCTTTTTTCCCCACAGCCGGCAGGAAGGATGGGGATGGGGAGAAGTGAGTCCAAGTTGAATAAATTTTTTTTTTTTGTCCCAGAATTAAGCATAGAGAACATTTTATATTTACTTTTGAAACTAAATACCATGTTGAAACCTTTTTTTTTTTTAAAGTGCAGTGCCCAATGAAACAGTCTGACCAAAATTATCTGTGTCTTTTCCCTCCCCACTCCCAAAAAAACTACATGAAGTCATATCACACAGATTTTTTTGCTTGACTCAGTCACACATTTCAACTTTCAGAGGAAGTTTAAAAAAAAAAAAAAGGAGAGTGAGAAAGATAAAGACTTCGGTGCAGTTTAACTTTTCTTTTGAGAGGTTTAATTCTTTTCACTTCTGGTGTTTCTGCTGACAGTCATGGGCATGGGCTTGGGCTTTTTTCTTTTCCCCCACTAAAGGTTTCACACCACCGGTTTGAAATGGCTGGTTGAGTGACAAGAGGCATAGGCAGGAAACACAAATGCCGGTGTTTCTTGTGAACAGATTCATGTCAGCTTTACAGCCTTACCTCATTTGACTTGAACAGTATAGCTCAGGACTATTATCTGTGCCTTGCTGAAATAAAGATGGAGATGAAAATGAGACAGCCACCTTTCAGGTAAAACTAAGTCACAGTGGACTGATAGAAGGTAACCAGAGGTAGCTGTACTCCTCCAAGAAAAGGGACTGAATCAGTGAGTTAATTTCAGCCATCACATTACAGCAACAGCCCAGTCAGCTTCGGTTACAATCTGTATTTTGAATGCAGATTTTCCTATCATTACCTATACTTTCATCACCTCAAGACTGAGGTTGGTAACAGCACATCCCAGATGGGACACCATCTGAGAATCATCAGATGACTGAAGCAGAGTTAGATACCTCACTGCCATGTGCTGATGT
Source organism: Numenius arquata (assembly GCF_964106895.1). Classification (NCBI taxonomy): domain Eukaryota; kingdom Metazoa; phylum Chordata; class Aves; order Charadriiformes; family Scolopacidae; genus Numenius; species Numenius arquata. The sequence goes on along the minus strand of NC_133585.1, from coordinate 12,869,491 downwards.
CTGTGCTCAACTAATTGCTCTGGCTGCACTCAATTATACTGCCTTACATGGCCAAAGCCCATCCTTCAAAAGAAATCATTTTAGTCCATCTACCATGTTCCTATGACTGTGGTGAGCCTAGATGAGCAAGCTGAATGCTCCTTTCACACCCATACATGTGCCTGCCCATGTGGACAACAGGCACCCTTCAGAACTGGCCTCCTGTCCTAGGGAATTTCTGGCTGAGCTGCAGAAGACAACAAATACAAAGGTGTTGGAGAAGGGAAGTTTGCATTTTCCAGAATAAGAGAAAGGTAGAAAGGAGTTTCTTTTAGTGCTTGCTGGTTGAATTCTTGTGGAAATGATTACTGCCGTGGTGCTGAGAGTTTATTGTATTATTAATGATTTCTCAGAGCTTCACACAGGTGTTTCATTTTAAATCTAAAATAAATAAGAATGCCTTAAACTATGTCTCCTGGTAACATCCAATTTAGATGCATGCTAACAATGCATTCTTTTGGGGGTTTTATCAAAATACAAAATTCCTGGTAACCCAGATTTGATATTATGCAGAACTATTCCAAGAAAATCTTGCAGTAATGCATCTGGTTCATCTGCTCCCTTCCTGGTAAATACCAAGCCTTTTTTATAAATAGAGACATTTTGGATGGAAGGCTGAGGAGCTACGGTGCAACAGTGCCATCCCCTGTCTGCAAAAATCATTGTCTCTCTCAGAAAAGCTCCACCAGTGCCTGCTGTATCTCGATGGCAGGTTACCAGAGAACAGCAACATGAGTGCCACGTGCACTGCATCATAGTAATGCTGCTGGGGAATTTCACTGTACAACCTAAGTTCTGAAAGAAGTTTCTTCCTAACTAGCATCATCAACTTTGTGTCAAAATAAATTGCAAGAGATTCCACAAATTTTACATTTAAACTCAGTCTTCAGGGTATCATCCAGCATGCAGTCTGGGGGAGGGAAAGCAATTTGCATCTTTTTGTAGTAAGCAGAAAGGAGGAAATTCCCACACACTTCTTGAGAACCCTGAAGAAAATCTGTTTATCTATACTACTGCTTTGCACGTCCACTCCTGTTTCTATTGGAAACAAGGAGGACTTATTATTAAGTGTCCAAGCACTGTACCAGCTATAACACCTCACAGCTCAACATATGTAGTCTGAAAAACAAATTTGAATGGAACACTGCAACAAACACCAGGAGTCTGAAGAAAGTTAGGAGTAAGCAGTCCGACGTATGCCCAAAGGTATTTCTCCTCAGAATTTTGGATGCTGTTTCATCCACAATTTGTATTTTTCATTTATAGGACTCCCAGAGGGTTAAGGGCACAGGTAAGACACATTTGCTCTGATGCCTTCTTTTTGTCTATTTTAGAGTCTAATTTTCATCCTTTCCACAGTAATAGGACAAGAACAAGAAGTAACTGTAATTAAGCAACAAGCTGACCATGAAATTAGTCATGCACAGTTACCAATTCCCTGCACTTGGCAGTAGAAATTCAAGTTGACCATTCTTTACTAGAGTAAAGTGCCATCTCCTTCTCTGAAGATTAAAAAAAAATAAATTAATTTTTTTTTAAATATCCTATGCTGGCTGATATCCACATTGGCAAGGCGAAAACAAACCAAAAAACCCCCCCAAATCATACACAATTATATACACAATTATATACACAATTATATACACAATTAGTATATTGCACTATTAGTGCCAATTTCCTAAACATCTCAATTAAGTACAAGTAAAGCCAGAGCCATTTGCATAACCTACTCCAATATTCTCTTCTTTCAGTATAATATTAAATCAGTCCTGCAAACCAAGAGCAGGCCTACCTTCTAAAGAGCGAGAAGTCTTTTATCTGTTACATGCTATCGATCCTCCATTACAGACTACCACTTGATTACTTTAAGGGAATGTTAAATGTTAGATCTCAGAAGTTGTTTACCCCGATTACACTGTTTCGATCAACAGAGTTCAAAACCGTCTTTAAAGCAGCAGCAAGTCTTTTTTGTTGTGTTTTTCCTATCATCTTTATTATGGTCACTTCCACTGAACAAGTACAGGGAACTACAGCCTTTTAAATCACTGGAGTTCAAAGTGTTGCCTCTCTCAATTAGTCTCTTGGGAAACTGCTGCTGCAACATAACTACAGATTTTGCAGTTCTTATGCTGCTGCCCTGTAATTCCCTTGCTTCATTAGGAATAAATGAAATGTCAATGACCTGCTTCTCCCTTGGCTTATCTACACCCACACTGCCCCTCCATGAGTGGACCAGTAATGGGACTTCACTGGTGTCCGGTCATCCCCGCCAAGCCAGGGCACATACGTCCTTTTCATGTTTCTTCAGGGCAACAGCAGAAAAGCATACCAGGAAAAGCAGAACAGAAGCCTTACTCTTCATTCACTGCTGTCCCTAGAATAGTTCCAAGAAACCTCAGCTTTCTTCTTTGGGGTTATGGGTTCTTGTAGTAAGATAATTTTCTAGATAACCAGCCAGCATGCCAGGTTCAACTTGCTATTAATGCTCCAGTTTCAATCTGCAGCTGGTATTAGCTCAAAGCTCATAAAGCAACTCCATGGGGACATGATAAAAATGACAGGCATTGCCTGAAATATTTTATTTCTTATTTTCATAAGCCTGAAATATTTTATTTGAATCCTATCTATATTAGAAGTAGCATCTGATATCTACCTAATATCTGAGCTTGCACTGAGCAAGTCAGCTTCCACTTTGTTGTGAACAGGTTATTACAATAAAAACTAACAGCTAGAGCCCTTCCACAAAAGAAGGCGGGAGGGGTGGAGACGACAAAACAAAACAAAATCTAACCTCTAAAGTTAATAAATGGCCAGTTAGCATCTAGTAGTTAACTTTACCTTAGATATAACTGGTCATGTCTACCTTGTGTGAAGGCCAATGTGATCTCTTCCTCCTCAAACATTTTGCTGTTACCTTGAGTTAACTAACTTTAGCCAACAACTGGTTTAAAACTGCAAAAACTCTCTGTAGCAAGTGGCTTTGTGGAGCCTCAGACTAGCAAGAATTTAAGATCAACCTATCCAAGAAATCAATGGCCAGTCATAGACAAGCAAGAAAACTATAGACAAACTGATATGACCGAGAATAAGCTGTACCACCTATCCCAAAGGGGCAGGTTCATCAGTTATAATTTAATGAGGAAATATCACTACAGGAGTTATCAGGTGGTGCTGTTAAAAATGCTTATTTTACCAGAGACTTTACATCCGCACTTTGAAGAGATACTGTCTTGTTAAGCTCCCTCGCTGTTTTAGATATAATCTTGGAGCAGGATTATGATAGAAGAAGTAGTCTTAGTACTTCTACCAAATTTCCCGAGGGAGACTGCCTCATGTTGTGCTTCTGAGCAACCCTGCTCCTAGACTGAATTTGCAGAAAGCCTTGTTTACCTTATACTAAGAAAATACAGAGATTTTGCCTCTAACGTACAGAATATTGACTTAGGGAGCCCAAGCTGCAAGGTAAAACTGAGGAACAAGATGAAGCCCAACCTATGTACTGGACCCAAGAAACAACAAACTATTTCCATGGAGTTAACAGAATTACCTGATTAGTTCTGAGACTTTTAGATGCCTGAAAAAACTACCCTAGAAGCTGGCAAAGGCATGGAAGGCCTTTCTCTCTTTCCAATTAGGATACATTGAAACACCTTTTTCCAAAGCAATTGATTTTTCTTCTACTCCCTAGAAATAGAACCTCAAACAATTGGAGTGGTACAAAAGTGACATTTAGATCCAGGATCACAGAAATTTTTCTTCGCTATCTTCTGTGGTTAAATTAATGTACAGGATGTCACTAAAAAAAAAAAAAACACAAAAACAAAAAACAACCAAAACCCATAAACAAACAAAAACGACCCAAACCCTAAAGAATTCCACCACCTTAGCAAACTGGAGAAATGTTTCAAAAGAGAAAGGTAAAATACAGAACCTCTTCCAGAAGATCCCCTGTAATATATTCATTGCTGCTATTCGAAAAGTGAAAAAAAGTATTTCCTAAAGAACATTCATATGAATTTTATATGGGCAATTCATTTCCACACTCAGTTGATTCTGGGTAGAATATTGTTATTTTTGCACTGGGTAGAACAAGGTCTACTTTAACCCAGTTCTCAAACAGTATGATTTCCTTCAAAGCTAAAGCAATCTTGCTGGCAGAGAACTCAGCCTTCAAAAGATGTCAAGATAAAACCAGCAAGAAGACAGAGTAAAATATCCTATGAGTATAGCATGTGCCTCTCCGTTTCATCTTTAAAATACTAGTATCGTGCTAGAACTCACAGATTCTGTTCCAGAAAACAGAAAATAAGAGTTCTTACCCCAGAATCTCCTAGCAGCATAAAAAAAAAAAAAAAAAAAAAAAGCCTGTTCCCTGCTCCCATGAAGTTTCTAAAAAGAATTTTTAAAAGTGCATCACAGAATAAGTCAATTCAGATTCTAGCAAACACCAACCCCCTCACAGCAGTCCTATTACTCCCATGTAAAGTGCCACGAGATCTTTCAAAGCTTCATATGAAAGGTCAAGGATTTAAGCGCACATTCCCTAGACATGAATGTGTAGTATAAAAAGGTAGGAGAAAAAAATGCAACCCTCCCCACCTGGCATCCAAAGCCTTTTGTTAACCCATAACATCACAACATTTCAAGTCTGGTATCTGTTGGCCCCAACTGGAAATATTTACAGATCCTGAAAAATACCATGTTTGCAAGAACCCCCATTTTGTATCACTCAAGATATTAGCACAGATTTACATCTGTGCTTATACTGTCTCAGCCAGGCTTCCAAGCATAACCTTTCTGCCTTGACCAGTGGCACTGTCATTCCCCGTCTTATGCCAACAACAGCAGTCTGGGGCTGCTTCAGATTTAGGAAACTCCAGATCAACCAAAAAGTCCTCTGGATTGGAGGGAAAGATTATAATTTTTTTTTATTTAATTTTTAAAATTTATTACAATTAGGCAAGGAAACAAAGATGGAAAAAGCAACTAATTTACTTCCTAAGATTTTGTTTAGAATTTTTTTTTTAGACCCTACACAAAGTCCCCGTCTTGTTACATGAAGTCTCCCCCACCTACTCACTACTAGCATTTCATTAAGGTACTTCATAGTTTGCTGCTTGCACTTCTCAGCTAGTCATCGTTTTGCTTTAAGCCTCTGCTGACTCACCTCTCTGCAGCTTCTCTTTCATGCCAGCAGCAGCTCTCTTCTTTCCAGTTAACCTCATTTAGGCCAATTTCAACATAGTTACATGCTCAAACACTAAGAAGTCAGACTGCTAAGCAGATTCAAACAACAGGTGTTGTTTAAACCACACCAGAATTAATGCCTCCAGCAATAACTGCTTCAAAAAAATGTTAGGTCATCTTCATTTTTATGCTATGCCAAAGCAAACTTTCAGCCTACTACTTCAGTGGGGTTTTTTTTAGAAGAACAAAATATCTATAGAGAACAAACACAACACTAAATCATAAGAATTCATTTCCAAGTGATCAATGGGAAGTTAGAACAACAGTTTCCATAGAGGAAAGTGCTTGGGAGCACATGTACTTTACAAAATCTTCTCTAGCAGGTCAAATTTAAGAGCAAAGTCTAGCAAGACCCTTCTGCAGGAACAACTGTTGTCCTACCTCCTACTCAATAATAAATAACTTCAGATGGCAGTAAAAGAGCCTAAGGGTCCAATATTGAAGATCCCCAAATCCTGGAAATAAAAAAGGATGTTGTTCTCTTCTTGGCTGAAATCATCCAAGCCACAAATGGAACACAATAACCTAGCCCCCAACTGGGGGCTGTCCCGAACTGGGGAGCTATAAGTCTTTTTCAGTGGTTATATTCTGCAAGAAAACAATAGCCCTTCATGGCAAAGTACTGAAGCAGCACATTCTCTCCTTTTACTCTTTACAATCCCCGTTCAATGTCAAATCACTTTCTCAGGAGTGCAAACAGCCTCTGCTCCTCACTGCACTGGAACAACAGGGGTAATTAAGTGCCTTGGTAGCTTCCCATAGTTATCCACAGAATAAAGTCAAAGCCACTAAACTTTACAAGAGGTGTGATGTGGAAATACTGATCAAGTGGTGACACTAGCTAGCGTATACCTGGCCTTTAAAAGAAGCACACACCACAAATGTATGAATTCCTATGGTAATGTCACATTACATAGATGCTTTTTAAGTCCAGACACACATAACTGCCAATGAAAGTGCCCCCACAGGGGGGGGAGGGGGAAGAATCCAAGCACTAGTCGAACCACAAAGACTACCATCCCTCTCCTTCCTAAGAGAAAGCACATCCCGCAAGCTCTGTAACCTAGAATGCTGATTTTAATACTACACTTGAGGATAATGAATAGCATAAAGCACTTAAATATCCTTTGAAGCCTTCATGTGTAACACTTACCATGAAGTATAGTACATGATGTTATATATATACTGTTTTCTTTCCATTTTAAACAGAATGAATCCCCAAGCTTTTCTTAAGAGGCTCTCAATGCCATTATCAATCACACTCATATGCACATCAGTTTCAAAGCTGTCATTACACGTGCCAATTCCAAGTATTGATCCAACACTTCATATAACCTACTCTGGCATTAACTCAGTTTTCAGTCTTTGTGATACCTCCTGGAAACTGAGTGAATAATATCTCTTTGCTATGACTTGAGCATACAACATAGGATCCAATATTTAAACTCACACTGCAATAAAACCAAAAGCCCTCTTAAGCTTTCTTTGTGTTGGTAGACCCACCTTCAGACCCTGGGAATCCTGAGTATTACTGCAGATGGCATCTGCAGCTGTGTCATTTTTTCCTCAAACCACGCTATGAACAAAGAGAGAGTCACTCCATGTTCTCCATCCACCTATCCTCTGTAGTTCTCAAAAACACATTAGTATGCAGCTTATGTATTGATTCTGCAAGGTTTGTGAAATTCACGTTACTTCAGGCAACAGAGAGGAGGAAAAAAACCAAAACCAAACCCAACAAACAACCAAACAAACCAGAAAACAAGGCAATGATCACTGTTTTCTTCTCCCTCCCTTCAAACCAAACCCTCAGAATGAATAGTCCCAGAGAAACCAAACTCAAGAAGCATTCCATCAAACAAAAATCCCCACAAAAATCTTCTTTCCAAGCTGTGAATATATATCCATAATACACTCAAAGAAGCTCCTGAAGGACAGGGGGGAATGGAGAAACAAAGTTCCTTGAGAAAGAACGCATTTAAACAGAAGGCAGGAGATTAATTTGATGAAGCAATTCGGAATCTCTCATCTCTACCTGCTCCCCCAAAATATCACAGAATATTTTTGTTTGGATGGGACCTTTGAGATCATCGAGGCTAACCACCAACAAAAAAAAATTAAAAAAAAACAAACAAACAAACAAAAAAAAACCCCACACCCAAAAAATCCCAGAACACCAACACCAAAACCAAACCAAATGCCCACAACCACACCCCACCCCACCCACAAACAGACACAAACCAACAATCTCGGGCACTAGAGCATGCCCTGAAGTGCCGTGTCTACACGTTTCTTAAATATGAGGTAAGGTCACAGTGATCACCTTTAAAATTAAAAAGGGGTGTGGGTGTGTCAGGCTTCCTGATGTTATGACTCAAATTTTTATTATTCCTCAAATCAAAATTCTTCTCATGCCATAGGAGTCCTTTAAGGCAAACACTCAGCAAGCCAGTTACACACCTATTTAAATTAACGCATGTGGGGGGAAAAAAGCAGTTGTCAGCATTAAACATACTATTTGTGAATCTATCATAGAGATAGCCTCCTGACATCAGTTTTTTGATTTAGGAATATGAATCTCAAGGAATAGGAGGGAGTGTCTGTCTCTTAAACAGTCTAAATCAAAAGATTAGATACAACAAGTCACAAAACACACTCTTTTTTTTTTCCAAACTTAACTCCAAATAGCCTATCTGTACAAAAAGATACAATATACTGTTGTGTTGTCTTCTAACATCAGAGAAACATGTTGTGACTGAATCTTTACTGCAAGTTGATAGGTATCAGAAGTTAGACTTCTCCAGAAGACACAAAATTAATCATCAGTGTACGCTGCAGGACTAAAGTTTAACAAAGAAAAAATTTAACAAGACAGCCCACCCAAATTTACCCACAGTCAGATGATGGCAACCTGAATACTCATAGGGGGTTTTCTACTCCACAGGGAAAAAAAAAAAAAAAAGAAACAGAAATGGCACATCACTACTGGCACATATACAATAGGTTCATTTCCATGTAACTTATTTTATGCCTCAATTATGATACCAACAAATGTTCACATCAGAACAACTCCACCCCTGCCGAAAACACTTTTAAACACTTTATCTGCAGCATTTAGCCTGTCACTTAAGTAACTGCCTTTGCTAAGGAGTTTTAGATAATCAAGTTACTGAAATTGAGCACTCTTTTCTACCAGTAAATGCAAAAAGAGTTTCCAAGCAACAATTCCGCTACTGAGACTCACAGATGCTAGAAGCAGGAGGGAAGAGTAACTGCAAGAGTCAACAGATGGCAACAGAAAGCCCCTACTTCACCAGCCATAAAACGTATTTGCTTCTGTAAAGGTAAAGCAGACCTGGAGCTCTGTTTTATATATCATCCAAGAATCTGTTTGTTTGGGGTTTGCTTGTTGGTTTGTTTTTACCTTTTGGAGGTGTGTTTTAATGCACTGCAGTGCTGCTAGACTGACACGCCCCCAAACCAATGTCCTTCCTGTTTGTGGAACAGCCTTCATCTTGACAGAAGTAACACTAGCTCCCTGACATGGCCTACCTTACCAAAGGAACACAGCTAAAAGCGATGGTGTACTCCAGCACCCAAATCAAGCTTTTCTAGTGTGCTCATGGGCTCGCTTCATTATCTCCCTGAGATGCAGCTCACTGCAAGGTCTTTTAAATTCTTCTGCTCCACTAGACCTGCCAACAACGCACAACCTGCCTCCACAGCTCAGTCCAAGCCCCTCAGCTGCTTCATCCTCCTGCTTCTGTGAGGCTACAGGCTTTCTCCCACAGAAGCAGCTATTCTTCCCAGTCTCCAAGGTTATCTACAGCTTCTGCGTGAAACATCCCCAACACTAGCAATCTTCCTATATGGTCTGTGTTCGACCCAGGTGCTGTGCACAACTGCTCCTCCTTAGGCAGCTAGCAACCCTCTCATACTCAGCATGCTCTTTGATAAACTCCCACTCTCTCCAGTACTTACCAAGCAGAAAGCCTCATCTGAAAGAGCATACTTCTCTGCTTTTCCAAAGTATTTCAGGTACGGCTCTTTTAAGTCTCTATTTTGCATATTCTCTGCCATTTGTGTCTAAAACATGTCCCCATTGAACTTGGGACACAGAGTCAGGAGCATGGGCTTTCCATTCCTCAGCTCAGTCCAGTCACAGCCTAGCGAGGTGGATGGAAATCTAGGGTAAGATCACAAAGGCTGCTTTCACTATAACGCTAAAAAGAGCACAGAGTGAGTTTCCTCTGTCCAACAGATTGAAAAAGGAAACAGGATACAAAGGCAGAAGAAGGAGAGCTTGCTTTATAACATACTCCATCTACACAGCTTTGAAAAGCTAAAAAGCACTGTAAATAATCAGTCTCTTGCGGAACAGGGGGAAGAGAGGTACCCTTCCTCCCCAAACATTTTTCCTTTCTCTGAAGAGGTAAAATTCATCTTAAGCAAGTGACTAAAATCAACAATAGGTTGTTGATCATGTGGGCCAAGATACCAGAGAATATTCAATCTAGTTTAATGGTCTCTCAGCCAGCTAGAGTGAACATTTCTAGGCAGAATTTTGCTGTGAGAATGCAATAATTGCCTATTATCTGCTAGGTGATGCTGATTACTTTTTAATGAAAAGGCAGTTTTCTCATTTTGAATCTATGGAGTAGAGTTTAGCTTATTCCTATTAATTAACATTAGAGCAAACACTGCCGATATGAATGATCTCCCAAACACAGGGCTTTTGCAATAGGGTGGATGTGGCACATGCTCCCTTTCTACAGACTAGGTACTGCAAAAAAAAAAAAATCAGTCACAAATATCCTTCTCCCCTCCCATTTTATGCTTTCTCTACACTTTTTGAATGAAACCAGAACAGTAAGTTGAAACAGAGCTGAAGGTGTATGCAAAGGACCTTGAGTCACACCTCCCAACAGGAACAATGCAGACACAAATATATGGTCCTTACCTCTGGGGATTACAGCTTTAGACCTTGGGTTTGCCCCATACCTATGCAGACTCTCCCTCCTCAAAAATCAATAGGAGAATACAATGCAGAGACTAAGACAATAAGCCTACAAAATATTCACAGTAATAAGATGGGACTAGGGTTAATATTTCCTTAGTTTTCTTGCCCACACTCCCACCTTTTCTTATTTTAGAGAGGGAGAAGACCTTGACAGGATGAAACAATTGTTAACCCCCTCCAAGTTTTAGCTTTTCTCCAGTTTGGAATAAAAGAGGCAGTATTAGTTTAAAACCAGACTAAAAGGTGCTGGGAAAGAAGGCACATACTGTAACTCTGCTCATAGCACAACAAACTAAACAGGATTTGAATTCTCCACCTCTGAGATGTGAAGAATCTATAAATCCCACTAGGAGAAGGCCATTTGCTGACAAATATCATAGATAGCAGGTGTTAAATTACCTACTGTCCATTGCTTCATGAATACAAATGTATTGAGAACTACCTTCCAAAAAGTAATCATCCAATAAAAGAACAGAGTTCAAACTGACTCACTGGGGAATGATGTAAAGTAGCAAAGATAACGTTTCACAGATCATAGCCGTTTCCAAACAGACTGGCTAGGGGATGTTTGCCCAGCATTTCTTTCACATTACCTTAACCTATAGCTAATATGAGACTCATTTTCACAAGCATCATATTTAGATAAGCATGTTAGAAAAAAGAAGAAACAAACAAACACAGGATCCCCTGCAAATGAACAGGTAATACCTGTTTATTATTCATGCTATACAATTACAGAGGAAACGGGATCCCAAGTTTGTTCTTGCAGCACACACACACAAAAATCCTGAAAAGCCATTATTTGCTAAATACAATTCTACAAATAGGGAGAAAAGCCAGTATATCAAATATATCCACAATGTACTTGTCACATATGACAAATAATTTTTTTCCTCTAAATGGCTAACGTGGTGATAATCCACCTTTCAGGTTCTTGCTCATTCTGATAACATAGCCTACAATACCACCCTCATCAAAACAACATACATGATGCCTAAACCAGATAATCGTATAGCTAAGCCTGTGGATAAAAGCGCCACAGCTATGTGGATATAAATTGTAATGCACAGGTATAACCCATCAAAGAGAAAGCTACATCTGAAGAGTGACAATAAAAGCACATCCATCAAGGATTGGGGCTGTTTATTTTTGAAAGGAGTAGGGGGAGAAGAGAAGGCAATTGTAGAAAGCAGTTGTTTTTATAAACACATGCAGGTTATTCCCGCAATGTCCTTCAGTAACAGATCACTAACAAGAACCTCTTTTCTATGAAGGATGATGTCTCCCTGGTTACACTGCACAGTGCCTCTCATTACTGTTTCAGCACAACTTAACTTTTTGCCCCTATAGAGATATAGGAATCCTTACTGAAACTAGTCACACATTTCTGCAGTATCATTTTTTAATCCTACATCCAATAAATATTTGTTTTTGTTAATGCCACTGGCCGAGTGGCCTTTGATAAACAATAAATACTGCAGCATAGTTTTCTCATCAATCAAGCCATATAAAAGGCCAATCCAGCAATTTAATCTCCTTTTGCTGCAAGCTGTCTAAACACAGTGCTTTTTAACAAGACAGTTTTGTTCCAAGAGTACACACTCCATCCAACTCTTGTCATTAATTTGAAAAATTACATGCATGATTCCTGGTCCCTGGGAAACATACAGCTCTCTTACAACTATTCTTTAGAACCAAATTTCTTTTAAACAGGGTTGGAATGATCACTAACACAATAGCTGTCAAAGTAGAAAAATAAAATTTAAGATCCATCAAATGATTTCTTAAATGGTTTCTGGTTTCGTAAAGGTTTTCTTTGTTCCTTGGTTTTGGTTTTTGAGACATGTTCGGATTCTAATTTCAAATTTAAGCAGAGGTTGAACAACTCAAAACTAATTACTTGGTCACACCTATTACAAAGGAATCATGTTTTTAAAACAAAACAAAAACAAAAAAAAATGCATTTTTTCTCTTGCTTTCTTACAGCAGAAGAGAACTCCAGATATTGTCACCACATATAGATTATCTTTATGCACATAGGGTCAATAGTCTGTCCGATTTCTTTCAATGACCACAGCATTTGCTACCGACACTGGATTTTTCTATTCAAACACAGCTGCTGAAATTCAACACCCTCTTCAGTCTCACCATCCAAAAACCTATTTCCTTCCACAGGTTATGTATCACAAACTCACTAGGTCTTCAGACCAAGCAGCTTTGTAAACTGACTCAGTTTTTCATTCCGTTTCAAGCTCAAGTTGATGTTCACTGCAGTGTCATCACCCTCTTGGTAAAGATAACTAGTAATCAGCAAAAGACCACTGAACAGCTGGTCAGCAGTGATGAGTTCTGCTCAATTTAAATTGATGATCTACTGTGAAAGAGAAACTCTCTCTACTATTTTACTGATCCTTCAAGCAACCCAGTATGCCTATTCCCTTATCTCCTACCGCTTCCAGTAAAAAGAAGTTAGGTAAGAACAGACTGTAACTTTGCTCCAGGAAAGTTCCCTTTGAAGTTATACATCATTCATGCATTATGTAGAAATCTCTTTTATTTTGACTTGTAAAAGTCAAACTCTCTCCTGACCTGAAAATGTGAGCAGGAGACCTTTTGAATTTTTCATCATGGAAACTCATTGTAACAAGTTTAAATCCATTTACCTTCTCAAGCAAATTTTAAAATGTCAAGTATTTTACACAAAATGTACTACGACACAGAACATTTCTGTCCAACAATGCTGGAGTGCTTTTCAGAATTATTCAAAATAAACAATCCATTAGTGAGAATGGCATAATTTCCTAACGTCTTAACTAGACGTTGAGTGCAAAAGCTGAATTGTCATTTAGCAAAACAGAAAAGTTTCATTTCAAACTTTAATTTTATCTTTGTTTGGGACAAAAAGAAAGTGGAGCACAAGTCCTGTGCATACACAAGAATTTTTTTCAAACACTTCTGTTCCTAACAGCAGAAGATCAAGTGACTTAATTTGCACTGTTATTCAGGGTATGGATGCAAAAGGAGTTTAGGAATGCACTGAGAGGGGAAAAAAAAGCCACAACAAAACAAAACAATGAAAACAAAACAATGAAAACAAAACAATGAAAACAAAACAATGAAAACAAAACAATGAAAACAAAACAAGAAAATCCCTATTCAGTCTCATACCTCTGCAAATCCAAAAGTGGAGAATGAGGGTGAAGAAGATGGTCTAGAAGCAGCCAGAAGCAGCAGAATTGTTCTATGCTACTTGAGACACTGTTGCTTGTCTAAAATCTAGGAATATTCCCCATGGTGATAGGCCAGTCACAGGTAATCCCACTTAAGAGTCCACATGAATACTTCAATTCTCCCAGCTGACTTTTGTTTCTTGCACTGAAACAGCCCAGAAGAAGAGACATCCTAGGTGAAAGATGGAATAGGAATTGTTGTGCTAGGAGATAAAACTTCGAATTCCGGTGCCCATCTGCACAGCAGATAATTGATCTCCATCAGACAGAGCTCACTACCAGTTGTCAGCGCTTCAGTAATTTAGGGCTCACTTCCCTGAAAAAGTGATGATACAGCAATGAACATCAACCTGAGCCAAAGAGTAAAGTAGTACTGTGGGGAGCAATACTGACATCCTAAACCACCAAAAGTCTCCGCCCTCAATGGACAGGTGGAGAAACCTCTTCGCAGCCACCATATTCACATGCTCTCCAGTGAATCTCACAGCCAATGTTGCTCATAATCTGGGCCAGGAGATAAACTGAAACGAGGCACAGGAAATGTTAAAGGTTGCAGAGGAGGGAGAAAAAAGAAAAGAGAAAAAAAGAACATCAAAGCAAAGACTTCTGAACTTGGAAGGAAATCATACAGAAGATCCAACTTAACCAAAAAAAATTTTGCTGAATGTAATTCATAATGATAAATACAACTTTTGGTTTTCATTTAAAAACACCTCATGTCTCAGCCGAAAGAGGGATCAAAAAAAAAAATATTGTGTTTGCTGCAGCAGGGGGGTGAGAAATGGTAACAGTGGATTTCAAGTACGGCAGCCTACATGCCTATGGGTCTTCTCATGTACATATTTGTAACAGTGATGGGGTTTTGTGGTGCTACCAGTTACTTCATCAGACTCTTCTTCAGATCCAGGAGGTGAAATAATTAATTTTCACATTACGTGCAAAAATGCCATTGTTCTTTCTTCAGATCCCATTCCATACATCAATCCCCATAATTCAAACAGAAAACACTCAAATAATCAAGCATGATTCATATTCTCAGTTCAAGAAAAACCTCAAATCCAGGTAATTCTGTGACTAAGTTAGCCATCTTAATTGGGATGGCATTTGGCCTGCATATAACACTTGCTTCAGGACAGTGCATCACTTTAGCACATTTTCATCTGTGTCAGGTCTCAGAATTTAGAATATCTACACAAAGTACTGCATAACATCTGACCAGTCTGTTCTCTGTTGCAGCCTATGCTCAGGAGCTAAGAAAATTACTGTCAGTCAACCTTTTAGAGGATGAAAATTTAACAATTCACATGTACTTCCCAGAGTCTGCAGACACAAATCCTGAATTAGTGTTTTTAGCAGCTTCTGAAATAAGGAAGATGTCTTTCCTCCCTCAAGGAAAAAGGAGGAAGAAGGAAAAAAAAAAAAAATCTAGCTTACTTTTTCATTATTGCACATTTTAAAGCCTGATTAGCAATTATCTCAACTTACTAAAAAAAAATTAAGTTTTAAGGCATTTATTAAATTAACCTCCTGAGAGACTAGGTCTGTACCAGCGTTCAGCGTGGTATCCTTCTGGCTGTCTCTCGCACATCGTAAGTTTAAAGAGCCATTTTCCAGGCACTACTTTCTGTTCATTGATATTCAGTATCAAATTACTTTTTCTAAGTTGCAGCTCTTTTTAATGATGGGAGGAAGGACTAAAGGGACCAACAATTATTGCAAATTTATACTTTTCTAAGCTGTTCCAAATTTCTTATTCCAGAGATGTACTTTTTCAGTGACACTTTGACAAGAAAAAACATGAAATCAACAGAATGTTTAGACATTCATGGCATTCTTGGAACTCATTTAAAGACTTAACTCAGCAATGTTTTTGCCATACGCATGGGTTGTTCAGAAGGGGTTTTCATCATCACCTGAATTCAGAAAAAGAAGCAAAAAAAGCAATACAGATATAGGTGTTCACGTGAAGAGCAGCTGCTGAGTGTATCCCAGTAATCTGCATGGAGACTGAAGGAGAAGAATTATACTCTTAGGGGCTATTTTATTAATTTTAGAGGTTTGAGTATGTTATTATTCACCTAGGATACAAATTCAACCATCCTGTGATAGGAAAATGAGGTTCAGAATGAGCTGCATTCTGTTGACAGCAGTTTTTCAACAGTCTAAGTGTCACATTACCACTCTGACAAAACTGATCTGTGACAAAACCATACAAGAGTTAACTTTAACGTTAAACTCCACTGCTTAAATAAAACAGCTTTGACTACTGCTTTTGAACACCTGGAGGTCAATTTCTGTTCTTTTTTTCTGCAATCTTGTGGAAAATTACCTCAGTTGAGAGATCTGGGAGACTCTCTTCAGGTTTTTTGTTGGGGGATTTTTTTATTTATTTTTATTCTCTCAATTTTTGTACAGTACATCAGAGACAAACAAATGTCAAAAGTGAACATGTAGTGGTGTTCTGCTCCGAAAAATGGCTCAGTAAAACATTGTGAGATTACACATTTATTCTGTCTCACTGTTTTAATGATCAGGTTTGTCTTGCTCATAAGCAAAGAAAGGCTTTTTTTTCTTAGCTGTAGGCCTGCAAATTCAACCTGAGGTCCCAAAAATTAATCTGTACTTCTTCATTCTAGTTGATTATCTGCAGACGAGGCTCGCTGTGGTTCCCTACAGTACATACCATTTTCCAGGCAATCCTATGGCAATGGGGCCTCTGATAACGGACCCTTGACTGTGCACAGAGCCAAGGAGAATAGGTTTTGCTCTCCAGCAGCCATTCGTTCCTGCTGTCTCTACTGCAGAACTCAATCATCTGTATTTACCATCTCTTACAAAAGCAGATCTGCCAGCTATGAAGGTGCTACATTTTTACCTTCCTCAGGCACTCTATTTCTAAAGTTCAAAACTAGACCTCTTGTTCCTGAGGTAAAGAAATACATGTCACCGAAGAATTCTGACTTAAGCTTGCATTCCAGGTCTCCTCTCCCTACCACACTTAAGTAACATTTGAACTGCACACACGATGTGCCAATGCAACTTGGAAGTTATTTTAATCTGGTCAGGTGCCTAAAATAATCACTGACTATTTGAAACATTACACATATGCTGAAACAGCCACATGCACTGGGAAGAGCTAAACAGGGTTTCTTTGTATAACTCCAGAGAATCTAGCATTTGACTGTCTAAAGCAGTATTTTCGAGGTGCGCTTTCCCCTCCCCCTCTAATTCAAAATAGAGGTTACTATCATGAGCCTCTATGAACCTTATTTCATAGTGAATGCAAAAAACTAGGTTAAGGCATTATTAAGCTTGTACAGAGATGCACACAAATACATCATGAAAGAGAGAGCTGAACGTGAAAAAAAAGTCTATTCTTTTTCATTGTCTGTTCTGCTGCCATGCTTTTTACATTAAAGCATAATTCTTTTAAACAATCAAAAAAGTTATTTAATATAATTATGAATCAAAGACTACCATAAAGAACATTCAAAAGGGCAGAATCAGACTATGCATTCACTCATTAGCACTTTGTAATCCATGCAGTGAAAAGCTCATTTCACACTGGTATAACATAGAGCTTTTTTAACATACCAGGCATAAAAAACAGAATGAGAGAGAAAACGGATGCCCCAGTATTCCAGGTATGAGTTGGCCAACTATTACCTAAAAAATGTCTTTATGAATGTAAACAAGCCTTTTAAAGAATTTAACTAAAGCAGCACAGAGTTTCTTTTTGTACTGGATCCCGTTCCAAGATAAGGAACCATTACAGATTTTTTGGGAATAGTTTAAGAAATCCTCCTTAGGATTTTCAACCCTGGACAGCAATACCAACTGTCCCATCCTCCCAGACTGAGTACAATTAACAAAAGATTGTAACTGAAACCCACCTGAAGCTTTAGTCAATGTTGGACTCCCTTCACAAGTTAAAACCTTTCTCAAAGTAAGAGCCCGGGCACTCTACGCCAGAGGTTGGCATAGCTTGAAGGTGAACACTAAATAAGCCTCCATAATTTCAAGTTTAGCAAGCTATTTCTTTTCTTAGGGAAACAGGTCAGAAGTCCCTTTCCCCTCAAAGGAAAGCAATAAAACAGAAGCGTATTACCCAGTAATTCCTGAAGCAAGACTTCTTCACACTGCTGTCTCTACTCGGCAAACAATAGGGTTCACCCACATTAATTAACAACAGCAGGAGCCACTTGCAGTAAACACAATATTGAGATGTTTCAAAGGAAGACTGAATTACATCTCATGAGGGGCTCAAATATGGCAACTCTGCTCTAAGAGATCCCACATAGAGCACATCCTGGCATCAGACATCCCGAGCAACAGCAAGGCAGGCCTAGGATACAGCTTGTGCTAATGATGATACTGCCCTTGACAGAAACTTGATGTTTTATTAAAGTGGAGGAAACAGCTTTTATGCCATACTTGCCCTTAGCTTTTTCATACAAATAAACAGCAGGTCAAGAAAGAAACCTTGCTCCAGGGACACACTGTACAAAAACTTTAGGAAGCAAGGCAACAAGTAGAAATGGGGTGCTACACAGGGATGCAGCTTGTTATCTTAGCTATCAACACCTTATCAACAACTCACGCTCCTGAAGTGATGAATGCAATTAGCACCCTTTCTCCCTTCCCTCTTGAGGAGTATCTCGGCCTTTTTCCAGATTCATCAAGATATTTTTAAGCTCTGGATATGTAGCATATGTCCAATCATTTACCCATCTGACCCTTTCTTGGCCAGGAAATAAATGGTCTTCCTGATAAACAGCTTCATAACGTAAAATCTAGAAGACACAGTGCAAGTCTGAATTACCCTCTTTGATGGGTTTACCCACTGCAGGTCCCATAGGGAGTGGCAGCCCTGTTAGAAGACAGCTGTGAGCTCCTTTCTCTGTCACTGGACAGGATATTTAATCCTGTACCAGTGAGAATTTAAGGACACCTTGCCAGCTAATTAGATTATGAACTCCCACTGTGCTATGGAGGGGTTATTCACTTTCTCTGTGTCGGTTTGCATTCACACCTACTCTTCTCTTTTTTCCTTCTCCCTCACAAGTTAAAGACTAAGCATAGATTCAACAAAACACAAAGATTAACTTTCAGATAACCTTGGCTTGACTGGAATTCACAAGTCACCAAATGACTCTACAGCAACAGCACGGGAAGTGGGTACGAAAAGAAACATTTTGGAGGTTTTAGGGTGTTGACCTCTAGGGAATACTGAAAAGAAATTAGACGCCTCACCTCCATTCAGTACCATAGCTGCTGTATCCTAAAACTCTATTTTGCTGTGGGCTGACATATGTTCTCAATTTCTCATACAGAAGTTAGCCCACCCTGTAAAAGTATTCAATCATTCAATAGGCCAGAGAGTGGGAATGATTGTCATCCCAACCCCATATGGCTGAAATACCACTCACCTACAGAAATAAGGGAATGCCCCTGCTCCTTCTCTTTGTTTTAACTCATATCACAGATTTGCAGATAGAGGGGAAGGCCCCAGTAGAGTTCAGGCATGCCTGTCAGATAAGCTGCCCAGGCAAGAGATGCAGAGAATCCTGTTTTAAATTCTAATGCAGCTCATGTGTGGCACAGCTCAGAGCTGCAAATGGCTCTAAAACACAAGCAGGAACAGGATTAAGGAACAGCTGAGCACAGATTTTGTGGTGGAGGGAGATGGGGAGTCCTGTTGGTTAAATGTAAAACTAGAAACAGAATTGCACAGGAGTGAACTTGCACTTGAGATAATTAACTCTATGGAGAGCACAAACACAAGTGCCCATAGAGGCTAAAACACGGTTTATTGGTAAACAGAAAAAATACCTAATATCATAGCAAGCACTGCCTGTATTCCTCAGATCTGATCATCAATATTATATATTCTCTAGGGCTGGAGAAATTATGAACAAAAATCAAGGAGTAAAGGATAGGCCAATGTCATTAAAAAGCAAGGTAACTCTCACTCAAACACTCAAGTTTTAGCATCTGCAACGTGCTAAGCAAAGGAAACACCTGGAAGAGTTCAACACAATAACCCCATCATACAGTATCATTTACAATTCTTGCCCATCCTGTTCTTGTCAAATTCACAGCATTTATACCCATCAGGTAAATATATCCAAATTAACATAAGATGAAAAGGAAAAATATTGTTAGTTCTTATGCTGTTTGAGGATTTTAGAAAGGTATTTAATTGCAACAATTTGATTGGGAGATAACTTGCTCAAAGTTAGGTATGTCAGAACTATTAAGTAGTTTCATTATCAGTACAGAGACTTTTCTTTCCCCCTTTGTTGTAATCTCTCATCTTGAATTGTCCTGCCCAGCACTCATCTCGCTATCGCAATCTGCAGCAGCAGCAACCAAGTGATAAGGCTTCATGTTTACCTTTAAGAATGGCAATTGTTCATGCTGTCAGTGCTCAGGTTTTATCACCAGTTCAGTGGCAGTGAAATTGAGTTCTGGGAGGAGGGAACCTACATTATGTGAGAACAGTTAGATGCAAGGACAGCAGTATCTTTGTGATTGAGAAGTCAGCTGCAAAGCCAGCATTTAGTATCCATTTGAGTCAGCCATGACCACAGAAGAGAGCCTGATGGCATGATGATAGCCAATTTGATTGCAGATTTTGTGTGCACAGAGAGTTCAGTGATTCTCAGATTTTGCCTGTACTTCACATGTGGTCTGCAGAGTAGAAACAGTGAAACATATATTATTTTTCAATCCACATTGCTCTCCGCAGGAAAGCAAACAGTCCAAGACTCTTTATAGGCTCGCTAAAGGTGTGTTTGTTTGGGTTTGCAGGTCAGGTCAGGTGGGACAAAACCTGCAACACTGAACCCTCATTTAAAGAGCAGTTGGAGAAGACTGCAAGCAAACCTTTCTTATCAGCATTTCCCGATGTTATTCCCTGCTAACTGGAAATTAATATTGTTCAAGATGGAGTTGAAATGTCGTAACTGGTTAGAGGACTATGGTCACATTAATTCTTAAAATCAGTGATGCAGGATATTTGGTAATTGGACAGAGAAGTTGCTGGGCTAAATGAGGCCTCAGAGTACTACTTCCATTGTTCTTGAAATGAATAAGGAGAAGGTGGAAGAAAGGAGGGTGTCTTGGCAGAAAACCATGTTCTGTTCAAGCAAACTGTCGTGTATGCACGGACAGCATAAGACTTCCTCCTGATGTGACTGATTCAGCAGAGGTTCTGCAGAAAACTTTGCCAGCATCTTAACCCCCCAAATTAAAGCCCTCATTTGATTTCTTTGTAATTAAAGCTTCCACATCTGGTATTCTGCTATCATTTGGCCTTCCCTCTTTTCTGCACGACACCAAGGCATCCTGCTAAAAGGAAAAACTAAATAATTGCTACAGCTATTCCCACAGACATCTAAAGCACTGTTTTCAGGTAACAGATTTTGTTAGAATTATTGTACTAGAGTTGTCATCTGTTACTATGTTGCAAAAATCTACCTCTATCTTGTATGTAACATACAATAAAAAGCTCAGCAAAATCCACAATACACACTACTGAAACAAATCTTTTTTTGTCTACCAGTTGGTAATCTGGTTGCCAAATTAACAGAATCCAAAAAAGCACCTGATGTGATATACAAAACTTCTGAGCTATTCTTAGTTTAGAAAAAAAATCACTTATTTGCTGGGACTAGGAGAAGTGTTTTTTGTTTGTATTACTATGATAGTTAATATGAAACCTGTATAATTACTTGACATTTCTTCTGCTCCCACCTGAAACCACATTCTTATGACATAACCACCTCTACAACAGCCATCTCTAATGTCACAAGTTGATTATAACCCCACTCAGGGAAGAAGCAGCAGGAGCCTGTGAATACTCAAATACTGAATCCTCATGCAAATGTATTTGCCAATAAAAAAAATGAAGTAAGGGAAGGAGAAATAAAATAAAAGTGTCTGCAGAATTGCAGCTCAACAACGTGCTTTTCAAAGTTTACCAGCAGGAGTCAGTAACTCTGTCAGGAAGTTCATGTCTGTGTGATGAGTAGGACTAGACCCAGGCAGAAAAATCCTTTTGACAAGCTACCCACTGCTAATAGTAATATACTCGGCAATGTAATGGGTCCTTTTACATTGAAAGTTTATGTGCTTTCTTGCTAGCCATACTTTATTTATTATTGTTATTAATGTATTATTATTATTATTTTGCCTATGCTTCTCTGGGAATATTTACACCAAGTATTTTCTTTGTCCCATAGCCTTGTCACTCAAATCAAACCAGTGGGAATTTGAATGGGATGGCATTACAGATACTGTGGAAGAAGTTTTAGATGAACATGCATCAAACAAGCCGTAATTGGCACTCAGATTGGATAAATTAATAAATATAGATTTAATTAAGGGTCATACTGGAAGTTTTTCAATTTAAACAATATTTTCCTCAAATGGAACAAAAGAATCTCCCCCCTCTTCTGCTTAACAACAGCAAGAAGAACCTGTATGAACCCAGGCTTCATTTTCTATTGTTACAGCAGCTGCAATAGCAGCGTGCGAGTTGTTCTGATAGCTGTAAAGTGCATCCATATCAGTAAGTGCCTTTTATTTTTGTGAGCACAAATAACATCCTTTTTTTAAACAGAAAGGAAAGAATAAAGGGTGTCATCACAATTTCCACCACAGTAAAAGTTTGTCAGTGACACTGGGGAGAGGGATTAACTGACAGCAGAGCTACAGATAAACATTTCCTGGACTGCATATGGTACCATGAAACTACATGAGGAATATTGTGCTCTGAGAAAGACAGGGGAGAAAAACTCCACCAAAGCCATTACAGCCATTGCAATAATTTACTGACATTTGGGGCATGCAGCTCAGTTATCTCTCTGTCAGAGTGTGACTAATTTCACTCTCACAAAACCTAAGTAACCTAACTTGATAAACTGACAAGAGTTTGAGGTGGAAGTAAAAAAAACCCAATGGTTTAGCATGAAGCTGATGAAGGAACAATAAGGTTGCTTTTGATTGCCCATGACTGTCTATGGACCTGATCCTCCATCACTGCCTTTTACACTAGTTCACCAAGTTTTGGCATGTGGACCATCCTTAGTGCCAACAAAGATTCCCTTCCATGGCTCCTCCTCCTCCCTCATTAATTAAAATCCAGAGCTGAGGAATAAATGGGATGCAGGGACTTGTATTGACCTTCAGAATTGGATGAAGTTCAATCGTTCCTGAGATACAGTATCCTTAACAGCAGCAATTTGCTTTGGCTGAAGTCACTGATGCTCTCACGAGACCGTGGAAGAGTGGGCAATTGCAGCTACATCAAACATGCAAAGATCATCAGCCTGCATCTGCAATTTGAAAGTAACTTGTAGGTGGTGCTATAAGCCAGAGAACAGCAATGGAAAAAAAAAAAAAAAAAACAGTTTACTTTGTGTAAGGGGATGTAACTATGTAACTTCCAAAGATTCAGAAGCAATGGTGCGCTTCAGAGGTGCTTTCAGAAGCAATGATACATTTTCTCTAATGCGTGTCTTCCACTGCACAAGTTCCAGAAGCCTACAGACACCTGGATTAAAAAACTTCACAGTGTATTACAAGCACAAAGATAATTGTATGGACTTTCCTCAAGGAAAAGGATGATAAATGACCCAGCAAAGCATTTCATTGTTACGGAATACTACACACACTCCAACAAATAAAAAAAAAAATACTATGGAGATTAAAATTCTGAAAGAAACACAGAACTTGGAAAAAGGAACCTTAATGAGCTACCTTGCTACAGGCAGGCTTTGTATCTATAATTAATTTGATGTTTCCTCTCACATTTATTTTAGGAAGGGGAAAAATGACTGTAACTAACTTTCTAAAAGGTGAACATCAAAGCTTTGAAGTGATACTATTTCAGATCCAAAATGTCTATCACTGTGTGTATATGCATGGGCGAGCAATTAGCTGCAGGCTTTAAACCAAATTTCAAAAAAAATTAGTGATTAAGTGCCTTGATTTTTGAATGATCAACTTAAAATCCTCACCAGGAGCTGTCTTCTGAGGGTTAGGGCTTTCTTCCCTGGATTATAAACCCTGGCAGCAAGTCAAACTGAAACTCAGAGTGAGTTACAACTTCCAGAAACCTCAATCAAAATCTTACAAAAACCAATAGCTCCAATCTCAGGGCTTCTCTTCTGTATTGTCCTATGCTACATTAAGCTTGTAAAGCAACAGGTAGTAAACAAAAATACTATTCTCAGCTGCAGTTCACGTGCGTTTGCAAAGACATCATCTCCTACGATAGAAAAAAAGTGAAGCAGCCCTGATCTGGCAGGCAAGTGAAGGATGAATGAATTTTATTGTGATGAACTGAATCTCTTGTGATAAAAAAACATCAGCTGGGTTAAAAATGAGGCATGAACCACAAGCTCACTCTTGTGATGCAAGTTAGATATTTCTGCAATTGTGTTATCTCCAGGTTTCAGAGCTTAGGCCCTCAATGTGCACTGCAATATACAAACACATTGGCTTAAACCCATCACTTTATGTATCCTAGTGCTCCTACCATTGTTTCTACTAGTATAGATGAGGCAGTCCCAGCAGCTGCAACAGCTTGGAGGAGGAGGAGGGCCAAATACAACCACAGACATCTGTACAACACAGCTGTGTTTCCAACTCTGCTGTTAGCAGCTAAGCCGTAGACCAAAAGCCACATCCTGCAGAGAAGAGAGGACTGAGAACTCGGCAAAAGTCTCTACCGAATTATGTTCCATAATAAGTACCATAAAGCTACCCAGCTCTATAAGCCTCCTCCTTGCATTCAGTCTGGGCTGCTAGAACCATTTTTTTAGTCTTTTATTTAGCTATTTGATGGAGGTTCCAATAGCACCAGAATTTTTTATCTTCTTCTCACACTTGTCCTTCAGACTTTCTGCAGCATTCAACACAGCTTTCCCTGCTATGCTGAAGTGTACCAGGATGGGATCTGAAATTCAAGATCTGCTGGGAGAATTTAAGCATGTCTCAAGCCAACATATCTCAGTTTTCTCATCAAATACTGACCTACCAGAAGAGCACTTAATGCCTGCAGAAAGGCTGTTTGAAAGAAACCATGAATGTTCAGGTTTTCTTACTGCTCTGTGTTCACTTCCAATGGTATACTCCTTTTACCAGTGTATAGCACTGATGCACAACCATCCACGGCACACTTCTGAAGAGAAGAAGCATTACTCCGCCAGGGATGATGTTATTAGAGGTCTGATTCCCATAGCAAGTACACTGCAACCTTAATAAACCATGTATTTGCATCAGGGGATTATGTCCATGAGTGCAGGGGAATGGACTCAATTAATAGTCTTTCTCTATCCCTGACTGCTGTGATCCCTACAGCAATTCTGCACTGCAAAAAACATAGCTCCAGAATGACAAATTGATGCTTTTTTTCCCTTTTAAAACAAGTCACTTCTTATTTTACAGCCACACCAGATGCACTTTCCCCACTTAGATTTAAGGAGGACAAGCTGGTTATATTTCTCTATAGTTTTGCCAGAAGCTTTGTATTTGTGCTTGATGCTTCAGGACAGGGCTGATCTAATTCCACAAACTATGGTTGATCTGTTCTGCTTTTTCTGAGCAATAGCTCACAAAAATAATCTCTATGATCCTGACTGCAGCAATTGGGCAGGATTAGAAAGTCAAAGGTCTGACACGCACAGGCACGTACCTTTGTCTTTAATTTTGTGTGGCTCCATTATCAGACAGTAATTCAGATAATCTTCTCTTTGAATTTTAGATAAATGACTCCTTGCACCTTTTTTTTCTTGGAGTTTTATCCCCTCTGCATGAATGAAAATATATTGAGAACTACTACTGTGAAAATAAAGCAGTCCCCTTATGTTGGCTGTAGGGTGCCTGCTCTGAAGACCCTCTCAGGACTAACAGTTGGCATCAGTTAGCATCTTTCTGGCAGTCTCAGACAAGCTGCCAATGGCAGAATGAACTGAAGATTCACTGCATTCATGCCTCCAGAGAGGTTCTCACTTCCTACAGTAATGTAAGGACACACTGGTAGATGCAGGCAGGGTAGTTTGTACTACTAATGCCTCGGCTGTCTCTCTCACATGGATAAACGGCTCATTTCAAGATACAGTGCCATCAAATTAATTGTCCAGAACATATTTTTAAGCTTTTCCCTCTCACAAATTAAAAGTTGTCCATCTCCTCAGTGAAAAGCTGTATTTTAAATTTGTACAATGGTAAACCAGCCACATGCCCATGCAGAATTTTGGTCCTCAACTGTATCTATCCCCGGTAATGCCAAGATCAGTCATTTCCCTTGGTCTCCTGCTCTTGATAAGTGTCTCAGTGTAGGAATGTGAGACTTTACAGACACATACTTCTGCAAGACCTAAAGAAATGTTTTTTCTTGCATAGTGAAAATTCAGATAGCATAAATGGAGCACATACAGAGGTACTTCTGTGATAGGCTCAGTCCTGTGGCTTTAATCACTGGCCAGTTTTCATTTTTTCCAAACTACAAATTCCCTGTCTTCTGAGTTAGCACAGAAACTACTATACTGTTTCTCCCAGTCACAAGGACTAAACAACCCCAACTCTCTCAGCCTGTCTTCACAGCAGACGTGCTCCAGCCCTCTGATCATTTTTATGGCTCTCTGCTGGACCCACTCCAATAGGTCCGTATCTTTTCTGTGCTGGGGACTCCAGAGCTGGATGCAGTACTCCAGGAGCAGAAGGGCAGGATCACCTCCCTCCACCTAGTGGCCACGCTTCTTTTGATGCAGCCCAGGATGCGGTTGGCTTTTTAGGCTGTGAGCACACATTTTCAGCTCATGTCCAGCTTTTCACCCACCAGCACCTCCAAGTTCTTCTCAGCAGGGCTGCTCTCAATCGCTTCATCCCCAGCCTGTCTTGATACTGGGGGGTTGCCCCGACCCAGATGCAGGACCTTGCACTTGTCCTTGTTGAACCTCACAAAGTTCACAGGCCCACCTCTCAAGCTTGTCCAGGTCCCTCTGGATGGCATCCCATCCCTCAGGTGTGTCAACCACACCACTCAGCTTGCTGTCATCTGCAAACTTGCTAAGGGTGCACTTGATCTCACTGTCTCTGTCATTGATGAAGATATTAAACAGTACTGGTCCCAGTGTGGACCCCTGAGGGACACCACTTGTCACCAATCTCCATTTGGACATTGAGCCTCTGACCACTACCCTATGGACGCTATCATCCAACCAACTCCACATTCACCAAGCAGTCCACCCATCAAATCCATACCTCTCCAATTTAGAGAGAAAGATGCGAGGGATCATGTCAAATGCCTTATAGACGTCCAGATAGACGACACCTGTAGCTCTTCCCTTGTCCACTGATGTAGTCACTCTAGCATAGAAGGCCACTAGGTTGGTCAGGCAGGACTTGCCCCTGGTGAAGCCATGCTGGCTGTCTCAAATCACCTCCCTGTCCTCCATGTGCCTTAGTATAGCTTCCAGGAGGACCTTTCCATGATCTTTTAAACACAGAGGTGAGATCGACAGGTCACTGACTCCCAGGGTCCTCCTTTCAACCCTTTTTTAAAAATGGGTGTAATATTTCCCCTTTTCCAGTCACCAGGGACTTCACCTGACTGCCATGACTTTTCAAATATCATGGAGAGTGGCTTGGCAACTACATCAGCCAATTCCCTCAGGACTCAGGGATGCATCTTGTCAGGTCCCATAGACTTCTGTATTTTCAGGTTCCTCAGGTGTCACAAACCTGATTCTTCTCTTACAGTGGGAGGAACTTCACTCCCCGAGTCCCTGCCTTCCAGTCCATCCACTCAAGAGGCTGGAAGAGGAAGAGAGGTTGCCAGTGAAGACAGGCCAAAAAGTAACTGAGTACCTTAGCCTTCTCCTCATCCATTGTTACCAGTTTGCCGTTCATGCTCATCAAGGGGGTACACTTTCTTTTACTTTCCTTTTCTGACTGACATACCTGTAGAATCCCTTATTCTTTGTGTCCCTTGCCAAGTTGAGCTCCAGCTGCACCTTGGCCTTCCTGATACTGTCCCTACACAACCAGGGGAACAGTCCCTATACTCTTCCCAAGATACTTGTCACTGCTTTCACTGCCTGTGCATTTCCTTTTTGCCCTTTAGTTTGACCAGCAGGTCTTGACTCAGCCATGCCGGTCTCTTGTCTTCCTTCCCTGATTTCTTGCACCTGGGGATCAAGCACTCTTGCACTCGATGCAAAGTGTCCTTAAAGATCTGTCTGCTTTGTTCTGCTCCCTTGTCCCCACGGGCAGTTTCCCTGGGGGTCCTATTGACTAATTCCTTGAAGAGCTGGAATTTTGCTTTCCTAAAATTCGGGACCCTGATCCATATCCCTCAGGACTGCAAACTCCACCATGAGTGGAGTGCGTGATCACTGCAGCCTAGGCTGCTTCCAATCTTGATGTCACCAATTAGTTCACTTGTATTGGTGACCAACAGGTCCAGTATTGCATCCCCTCTGATAGGGCTGTCTATTGCCTGGCTTAAGATAATCTCAAGGTCTCCAAGAGTCTCCTGGATTGCCTACAGCTCACCATGCTATTCTTCCCAGCAGATGTTGGGGTGGTTGAAGTACCCGAGCAGGACGAGAGCCTGTGAGCACAATGCCTCCTGCAGCTGGAGTAAGAAGTCTTCGTCAATAGGCTCCCCTTGATCAGGTGGCCTGTAGTAGACACCAACCACAAGGTTTCTTACCCATCAGCTTTTAACCTGCTTGTGGCTGTTCTTCAGAGACTGTTCTTCTCACTCTATCCATTTCTTGATGTAGAGAGCAATGCCTACAGACCTTCTACAAACTTGCCTCAGAACATCCCAGTTCCAAGTTGATGTAACTACAATTTGCACTGAAATTCACTGCCTTGTTAGGATTTCCCCATTTAAAGAGTTAAAAGTGCCTTCCACTTCTCCTTTCATTATTTCTTCTCAAAAATTCATTTTCCCCCATTATTACTGGGCTATGACAGCAACTGCCTTATTTTATTTCATGTTTTACAGCCAGGTATCCCGTCTTAAAATTCTCCCCTGCCTGGGAAGGTACCAAGGTAACCCTGGTCCATCCCTGTCACCATCTTTTAATCTTCAGTATGGGAGGGCTGCACAGTGTCAGAGCTCCCCATTCAGTACACTGCTAGATTTGCTCATTCCTGGAATCAGTTATACTGATTTTATTTATTCTTCAGGAAAGGGTTAGGATATTTTTAATTACTTTTTGTTGCTGCTGCTGTTGTTAAAATGAGTGGTCTCTTCCATATGATATGTCTTCTACTAGCTTACTGACTGGAAGGATGGAAGAACTCATCTCTGTTTCACAGAATTGCTTTAACTGTCTGTAGATATTTAAGATTCAGGGACTGCTGGGGGAGAGGGAGCTAATTTAATTTAATTGGGGGGTGTGCTTATTTATTTTTCTATAAAGGATCTAAATAATTACAAATTTATCAGAGCACTAGAAAAAAATAATCCCTCTCAATAGCAAAAGATGGCAGAAATAATTCAAACACCAGTGAGGAAGACAGAAAAGCATAAAGTATCCCTTAAACTTTGATAATAGTTAGCTGCCATGTTAATCAGGTATTTGACCTCCTACGCTGCCACATCACACCCCCTGCGAAAAATAATACCCTGGGGTTCTATATATTCTTAGTATAATTTTGACTGGACTTGCTTCCAACAAAACTAAACATCATCTGGTTATTTACCACAACAGCTACAAGGGCAATGTTTGTGCAGAAGGCAAAAAATAAGTCCAAACACTTCCTTTCATCAGTCTATGCAGACACAATGACAGTTTTACCCTGATTTCTCATCTTTTTAACTGTTTATTTTCTCTTACATCCTTATCCATTAGAAATATTGCCCTTTATTTAAAAATAAATTAATCCCCTTGGACTTCAGACAAAATCTAAACATATGAAGCAATCACATTGTATAGGTTCAGAAAGCATGGAAAGAGAAGCTAAAATACATATTTAAATTGCAGGTTTTCTTCAGACTTTTCTTGGAATACAAACAATAGAAGTGGCTGTTTTGCTTTAAAAATAATCCAGAAATATGTACAATATACCCATCTGAACTGGGGAAGAATTACCAGTACTGCAGTAACAATATATAAAGGGTGGATGTCCATACCTGCACTGCCATCAGCATTTGAACTGAGTGATGAGCATACCATTTCTTCAGCAGTGAACACAGTAACAGAAACTGAAAGTACTTTTGAGAAATATACCTTGTGCATACTGCAAACTGTAATTTGAATGGGCTTCTGCTGGGCTTTAGGGCTCCATCCTATACACTTGGATTTAAGGTATGTATGTTTCAGACTACAAATGATCTGAGTTAGACTCCACTTGATGGATTGCAGGCAAACACCAGTCTATGCAAACATCATCTTCCCAAGTAAGCAATTTATATGGTTGTGCTGGATATAACACAGTGTTATATAATCTTTAAATGAAAGGCAGTGGGGAAGGAGACAACATCCACTGCAGGATAATGGAGATTTATATACTCCAGCCAGCTCCAAATCTATTTCCCTAAAACATCAGGAGTGAAATTTGAACCTCTGAAGTCACAGCAGTTACACTTAGGATCAATCCAGCCTTTAGCCACCAGTTAGGATAGGTATCCTTAAAAAAACCCAAACAGCAAAAATATATTTTTTTAAAAAATAAAAAAGAACTTGGGAGTCTTTTTTTTTTTTTCCTTCCATCAGCTGTAATTTTTCAGGTTGCTTTGCTTGCTGTCATGTGAAGTCTATATATTTCCTGAACTTATTTTCTTCCTTTGGCAGTAATACACTGATTTGTTGCACAGTTTCCCTATATTTATTCATTTAGGAGAAGTTTTTCCAAAGCAGCTGAAGGAATTAACCATACAAATCCCTTTGACTCTCAGTGGGATTTGTTCTCCAAAATTCTCCAGATGCTTTTGAAAACTCTAAAACCCCAGTCCTACAATAAGTCTGCTTTGTGTTCTGTTTTGTTTTTATTTCACAATTGTTCTACTGAACTGGCTTACAGGCATGCATATTTGCTGATCAGCAAATTTACAGGAAGCCTGGAGAATACGCATAAATTCATTGTCTTCTGTAAGGTAATCATAAGCATTCACAACAGAATGTTTATGCATCTTATGCTGCCCCAGCTCACACGTAAGCACATCAGAATTCAGGAAACTGACTTTGAAGGATCAGCAGAAACCAAAAGCAAGTGGGAGAAATGTTTCATTGGATAGTTTTAAATGCCCACTCATAAATCAGACAAAACTGTGAACTGTTTGGAATAGAGTATTATCCACATTCAATTTATTCCCTGACACACAGCGGGGCAGTATTTTGGATCAAATTCACCCTTCTAAACACACTGAATTCCTCCGCTCTACTGACCGTTTCAGAATAGTAATACAGAGGAGGCAGGTGAGGTGAATCATAAAAGACCGGAAAAGGCCAAATCATTGTACTTATCTTTCAGTTTTCCTACATTACAGTGCTCCCCAAGACAGACTGTAGTAACAGTGCACAAGGATAAATGGTGACCAGGCAAGGCTGAAAACCTGAAAGATCTCAAGAGAATCATCCACACAGACTGTCCAGTGTGTAACATGGGGAAGCATTTCATTCCTTTCTGTCTCAAGTTTAAAAATTAAATTGATTGACAGAGTTCAGCCCAGACTCACTGAACTCAGACTGGCATATCCAGGCTCAGGACTAGGTCTATGAGGATTAAAATTTTTCTCCCCCTTGAGACGTAATTGTGTTTTTCTCCAACAAAGCAACATCCTCTAGCACAGTCTGTACATTTGTGAATGTCTGAAAGTTGTGTATTAGAAAAAAAAAATGAACTGTCCAAATTGTTAATTTACCTCAACAGGGTTAAAATAAAACAATGTGTTACAGAAATATACCTGCTGAATCAACAGTCACTCAAGCCTAGAAAATCACAATTCAGGAAGCTATTCAGCTATTGCAAACAACTCCCATTGACCCTCTCCAATAATATTTTAGGTAATAGAACAGTATGCAAACTTAAAGTAAGTTAGTTTTCAAGCAATGATTTTAAGAGGTTTTTTATTCAAGAATTATTATGCCCTATGTCAGTTAAAACTGTACACAGGGTAGGTGAAGGAAGCAAAGATGACAAAAGGATGCAGGTAAAAAAATATTCCAGTACCTCAGCCTAAGGAGCCTATGAATACAAAGTGAATCACCATGAATACACACTGAATACCTACATCATTACCTACCTTTTCGAATGATTAACTAGATGATCAGATTAGTAACTTTCTCTTAAAGTCTAAATTTTCTTTAGGCTAAACAGAAGTAGTTCAGCATCTCTGAGTAGTCTGGGAAACAAATTCATCTGGCAGCATCAAAAATAACACAAAGCCTGAAATAGCAACTTGTGTTGGTAAGCTTTTAAAAAATAATATCACTTCTTACTGTGGGGTCAGAGTCTGTATTTTGCCTTTTACAGCTCATATGAGCTCAACTTGAATTTTCTTTTTCCATCCTCCTCCTAATTACTCGTAAAGAATTGACATTGAACTCTGTTTCTGATCTCCTATCTTAAAATTAATCCATGGAAATTAGTAACCATGAATTTAAGGAAATTATCAGCAAGTAAAACCAACAAGTAGGTGATTGCAATGTAACACTGATTGCCCCCCTTCCTCCTGGTCAGCTAACCATGATCAAAGAGAAAATAGATCAATTGTAAGGTCATTAAAAGACAAGAGAAACACAATGGATATTGATGTACGAGAAAACAAGCTTAGAGAAGTCTAATTGGTAATACAGTCATTTTAATGGAAGAACTATTCAAGTGGGACAAGGCCCACTATACGCCCTCACTCTCCTATAGGAGACAGAGGTCTGCTATTATTTGTGTACATGCCTGATTAACTACTTACTCAGCCACTCATCTGCAAATGACCCGAACTTGGTAATTGATCCCAGTGGGACCACCAGGGTTTCCCCAGTTGTGTGCAATTACTGAATGTTTCATTATGGTATTCAGCTGTCACCCGCATGCCAAAGAAACTCATTTTATGTTACAAAATGCTTTGTGATACTTCCTTTAAAATGTATTCATGTGAAGGGACGTTTTGTGAAGCAGAATTCTTAAAAATAACCACAATAGATAAGTAATTGGAGTGAATTAATTTTACCTGATTCAACTGGTAGCCATTATGATTACAAAACCAGCTCAGTTTGCCATAGAGTTCTCTATTGATCCACTTTCATCTTGTAAGAGGGGTAAAGAAAGAAAAGTGTAAAGTGTTTAAAGGTACCTTATTATCTTCCTGATTATAGATGAGGGGAGGAGCTGAGCATGGCTCTCACTATGTGCTAGCTTCAGTAACTAGTTTGTCAATAAAAGGAACAAAATGTAACAGAACTTGCAGAATCACTTATTCCATAGAAATAATGGTAAAGCAGCTACAGACATTTCTACCATTAAAAGACAAAATTGGGGTAGATTAAGAATGCAACCTACAGGTTAATTTACCACAGCATACTCAAAGTAATGCTAGGAGTCTCATAGCATCATAGCTGACATCCAAAATTACAGACTGTTTTGATTTGAATGGTATCTGCAATTATCACTCTCAATACAGTTATGACATAGAAACAAAGATCTGTATCACAGATTTACTTATTACAATACAAGAAAAAGATACACAATGATCTTGTCTTCCAAAATACAATTGTAAATTTAATTGCTCTTCCAAAATCATCCTGAATTACATACTTACAAGTTCTAAACTTTTATGTTCTGAAGACATTAAGATAGCAAAATAAACTCGTTATCACAGTTTCAGGACGACTGCAATGGAAAAATAAATCCCATGATGAATATCTAGCATAACAGGTATAACAAAGCCAATATAGAGCAGCCTAAGGATTGAAATGGGCCAGGGAATAAATAGCAACAGACTGGTTCACATTTTCCCTGCCTCTTGTCTATGTGACAATAAATCTTTCTTGAAAGAGAAATTGCACCTACCCATTTTCCTAAAAGAAGGATGGATCACTGAAAGTGATAGAACGTCATCAGCAATTTATCTACATAACTGTCTGGTGTAAGACTGACACATTTGATTAGCCCGTTCTCTTAATGATGCAACGTGATAGATATAGTTATTTTAATGGGTACTATTCCTTTTTTCCCATTTGCTGAGAGTAGCTTTTGTCAAAACACAAAGAGTATTACACTGTTGCTCAGAGAGATTTAAAAACAAGCACATACAAATTTAACTATTCATCTATGCAAGAAAGGAAAACTCTGCCTTAAGAAAACCACCAACCAACCATCTTTCATTTTGAAAATGGCAGATATTATTCAAATCCAAAACATAAAAGAACATATAGGTGGGAATCAGCTCTGATTTCAGTATTGATTTTTAACAGTCTTCTGCTGTTATAGCAATATATAGCAATAAGATGTCATGTGCTAACAGACACAACACATTTCATCATACTGTTTAGAGCTTCCCATTCATTTATTTTTCTAACATACTTTTATTTTATGACCTCCCTTCATAAGCAACATGATTTGCAGCAGATTCAGGGCTTGATTACACAGGACATTAGCACAAAATGAGGTGGGTGTGAATTTATTGCTCACTAGCTACTTTAAAAACTAAGTCTTGATGTGGGTAGAAATTTTAGCTGTTAAGCCCTAGCCAGTCTTTGCTGAAACATGTATAAATGCCAGTGTTTCGATAATTCAAAATTCATTCAAATTTGGGTACAGAGTAAAAGAGTTTTCCCTGATAGGAAGCCGCATTCCTACTGTATAAGTCTCTGTTCCAAAATAAGAGATTGCTACCAAAAACAAACAAGAAATATCTATATACGTTTTTATTCCAGGAAAAAAAAATATCACCAGGATGAAAAAATTCAGACCAAATGTTTTATTTGAGCTATAAACAACTAAACAGATACTCTTGTAACAGAAATTGGTGTAAGTAATATCAAGTAATACGAGCCCTACCTATATTGGGAAAAAGATCCAGTCTATAAGAATGCTGAGGCAGAGTTGAGTCATGCCCCGTCTTTATAACTGCCCAGCAGAGACCTATTGAACATTACACAAATGTGAACGTGCAAGTAGTTGCCTGAAACCTTTTGTCCAAAGAGAGAGCGAGTAATGGTCAGACTCAACATCCATGGAAGTGAATAGAAAAAGTCTCCCATTGATTTTAAGAGACTCCTGTTCAGGGCTGTAATGTTTGTTTCCATGTAACCCAAGCTATTCTGCAGATTTCCAGCCTGACTAATCTTCTAAGCATGAATTACAATAGAAATTGGAATGCATTCAAATGTTATTTGCTCCTCAGAAGTGGAGTTAAATTCACACTAAAAAGCACTGTTTGACAGATAGGAATATGATGATTTCACCAAAATTGTGTAGATTCAAATGGAAACATTATGAAAACAAGAACTCTGTTTTGGCCTGGGGAGAAAGGGGAATATTAGTAATACGAGCCTGTTCCAGCCTCACAAAATACAAAATATCACTGAGTTTGCAACACATCCAGTGATAACAGAAAGAAGCAAAGATCACTGTGGAATCTTCTGGTTATTTAGAGGCTGTTTTAATCAATAAATTACTTACATAAGTAGTTTTCCAGCAGTTCAGAGGTAAATAATTCTTATTAACATATTTTCAGCTTGCTTCCTTATAGTATTCAAATTGCTGTTAAATAATGTTTAATACATCATATTTCCCTATTTTTAAGCTGGTGTTTTTCTTCTGAGACCCCGTAGAGGGCAATAGGAAACACAAACACTGCCTCTTCCCAAGCCCTACATTTGTGGGACTAAGGGGAGGATGGACTGAAATCCAGCAGATTCACCCACTTCTAATCACATCTGCTGGATACATAAAGTAAAAGAATCTCCATTTTTCTGCTGCCAGAAAACCTCCCAGATATAGGAGGGTCTGTGATCCTTTTCCTCGACCTGAAATAATTTTTTCTCAATTTGTTGCAAATGTGGAGTTTATCTATGAGGTTGCTGCAATTCTGCCTGAAAAAAATGCTATTTTTCAATGAAATATAGGTTCTGCAAGTCTCACTACTAATATTCAGTGCAGTAACACTGAAGCAACATTTCCCCTCCTAATTTGATTGGTTTTCTTTTACTCTTTACTATTTCCTCCTGTTGCATGAATTTCTCTAACTTAGGAGTGTGTTTCAAAGGTGCTTTTTTCACTCATGTTATTCTCTTTTTTTTTTTTTTAATTGAAAACACCATAGACTTGTGCAACAGATGTACAACAGACAAAACAAATTAATTGGGAAAAAAAAAAAAACAACAAACTAAAATTTCCAGAGGCTTTGAGTGTTGAAGAGTTATACAGTGAAAGTATAGGAGTTGTTAGCATGGCTGATTTAAAGGTCCTTTGAGTTCTCAAATCAAGTAGCTCAAAATAGGTTATTGCCCCCTTATAAACAACAAGAATAGTGGAATCAATGAAAGGTTGTTTCCTGTGGGCTTGAGGCCACCCCCACTAACCTCATTCTTAGCAGCAGCAGCTCCATCTTTTTTTGTGATAACTCTACAGGAAGGAACAGTCAGAGTAGGACTAAGCCTGTGCTTCCTGCACAGTTGACTGATGCCAAAGAGAATTCAGACAACCTGAAATCTGTCAGTATTGCCTCCATGGGAGAACCCATTGGAGTATTTCTCCCCTTTATTCAGCCACCAGCTTCCATGGCATTTACAGAAACTGTCTTTGAGATAATTCAGCTAAATGTGGTTAATGTGTTCATACAGTATTAGAGAAGAATTGAGCCGACAGATGGTGCAGTAGCATACACCTCATTTCTTCAAGCTAAAACCATTAATACCAGGAAGTTCACTAAGAAAAGCTCCACGCCTTCCCAGTCCATTGAGTGGCACCAAAGATTTTCACTTCACATTTTGCTTTTCTGTTTTAATGCAGAGAAGAAAAGTAAATCACTGCGAGACTGGTGTCCATCCTGAAGGGTTGTAATAACACTTCTGTACCCAAGAAGAGATCCCCATAAATATCCACTTGCTTCTGTAAAGGTCTGAGGAAGAGGATGGCAGGCTTGGACAAACAGTAGTTGGGGTGTTTCTGTTATGGAAAACAGTTTTCTTCCCCCACTCCTGGAGCAAATGGTCTGTTCTTTTGAAAACCTGAAAGCCACCAGGGGACTCTGAGGACAATGACAGCTCCTTTTTTGACCTCTCATAACTTTTCCATTCCATGAATGGTCTGTTAATTGAATAAGCAAAGCAGACCAAGCTGTCACAGCCTCTGCCTATCTTCCAAGATTTCTGAAACAGTTGAAGCTCCCAACAGTCTTGAGCTCATTTCTATTCCAGAGTGTGTGGAAATGTGAGGCACAACAGGAGGGGGTGTCGTTACAATAGATTCGTGTTGGATTAATCAAAGTGGAAAGCTGCATGCTTCTTGGTTTTTTTTCAGAAGAGTGTCTAATAGGATTACTTTGAAGGCTGTGGATGTGCGTTACCATGTTTTCTTCCAAGCGAGGCAGAAAGGGCCACGGTGCAGGGCATTATGGGGCTCCCTGCCAGCCAGTTCTGCTTCACACTTCTTTGCCAATTAGTCTTGCAATGTCTGCTCCAAACAGGTTACCAATGAGCTTGTTCATTTAGCATCATTTCTGTATCTTGTTTTCTCTGTAGAAACAATCACTTGTTTTTATGCTCTGGAGCTGGCAATTCGGACAGAAGAGGTGAAAGGTAGGAGAGGGAGAGACAAAAAAAAAAAACATCTGCACCATCTCCATTCTTGTTCCGATAGATCTCATTAGGGAACATCTGCCTAAGTTCTCCAGGAGCAGATCTGTATGGGGAAGGTAAGAAGCAAAGTGAGCTAGCGAGGAGCTGCCCAACCCTGGAGGACACACACGCAGGTGGCTACCACTGCTCTGTGAATTGTAGGCCACAGTGCATTTATGCTAAAGGAAATGTGTGTTTGCAGATAGTTCTCAGCAACTTTGCTCTAAAGAAGGACATTGTCATTTACTTTAGTCATAAAAGCGGGAGATCACCTTTTTGGGTTGGGGGCTGGAGGACAGGGTGGAAGGAGTGAGGCATTTGTTTTCAACAGAATAACTGCATTTAGAGGTGCAGCTGATGGTCATTTACCAAAGCAAGTAAAAATCACTATTGTTCCCCAACTAAGTTTTTAGAGAGATTACACCAAGGATTTAGAAAAATTATGCACTACAAATTTAGAGGGGTTTAGAAAAGGAGAAACAAGTCTGCTATAGAACCTAATACTAATAGATGCTCACAGTTTTGAGAGTCATTTAACAACATAAAACTTTTGCAGATTTTTGAGCTAAGCAGAAAGGAATCAAAGTCGATGCTCCCTACTCCAGCATTCTCTGTTGCAGAATATCAGTCTGGATTATCAAAGTGAAAAATTCTTTGAGTTACATTTCTCCTAAACAACACCTCTGCATGGTAACTCTTCTGTTATGAAGACATAGCACTGAAAGGCTTAAAAGCTTGCTACAGTGGCTAGATATTCCTATCTTTTATTGGCTGAATTTTCTTGCCTGCTGTTTCTCATTTCAGAATCTATGGTTATCACAGAAAAACGTCTGGTTTCTCTTTCTGCTGTGCACTACATGTCACAAAAGAAATTGTAAAGCTTGTCTGGGCAAGTATTTACCTCTTCCCTTCCTTACCACTCCCAAGGAATCTCTTTGATGATTGCTGTTAGCCTGATGAAGTTTTCACTTCCTGTATTGTATTGCATCAAATTTTCAGGAAGTGCTGAAGTACAGATCTCAGAACACAGTCATTAATATAATCTACTCTAGAGGCCTTTTTAGTTTTCGGGGGAATCTTTGTAGCCAGGTAAGAAAGCAGCTAAGAAACTGTACTGTCTCTATCACAGGGGTCCACATAGTGTCAATTCTTCTGCCAACTACAGTCTGCACCACCATCACCCTCTTCCTAACCACATATACATCCATCCAGGCTGACAGCCACTATCCTAAAGAAACTCTCATATGCTCTTCTACCATGAAGAAAGCCTCTGAGACAGCTCTGGAGTGGAGTGGAAGGTGAAGCCATGTCCTTTAGCTCCAAGGACAGGAGCATCTCTACTTACCCTACAATTCTTTTCAACTTAAAGAACTCCAATATGCAAATTGTAATTAGAAGGAAGTGTTAGACCAGACACATTAATGCTAATGTTGCAAACGCACTGGTTTACACAACAACATTTTGATAGCATAATTACGTCAGTTAAAAACAGGGAGAAGAACGCGGCTCCAGCATCTTAGCTACGACAACCAGAATTGACAAAAACTGCTGTTGACCTTGTTGAGGTCACAGTGAATCTGACATACTTTTTTCTGAAGCAGAACTAGAGTTGTACAGGGACCGCTCAGTTGGCTGACCATGGATAACAAGCTGTGAAGGCAAGAAAGTATAGCCAGGGAGCAATGATGAACAATTGGAAGCATGTGGATCCAAAAGAGGATGACCTCCTCCTTTTTTTACCTTCATCATTTTTGCTAGGAGAGAAACTCTTATTGAATTCACTAAGCTACTGAGGTTCTGCCACTAGGCAGGGTCTATCTAATGTTCACAGCAACTAGGATGGGCCCATGATCATAACAATTAAATATAATCACTGGGGACTTGTCTCAGCTGCAACCAAATTTCTCAAATGCAGTCAGTCTACTCACAAGCCTTCCTATACTTGCAAGTACATACAAAAAGTTATTAATAAGCAGTTTATTACCTAGAAACATATGGGATAAGAAAAGAAGTGATTCAGCAGAAAGAAAACCTCTGCTTTTAATTATTGCTATCAAGCCAACAATTACCTCAGTCCTTAGAGAAGCCAGGTTTTACTTGAAGATTTTGTACCATGAAGTCAATGAAGACACCAAATTCTTTATAGAAAATTAAGAGATCGAATCCCTTTTTTAAACGGGAACAAAAAAAAAGCATTGACATTTCAAGAACAGTACAATTTGTACTTCTGTAATGGGATGTGAGCAGTATGAATTATGACTCTCATATTAAGTAGTTCTGGTCCATCTACTAGTCTTTCCTCAAGAGCAACTTCAATTTTCATCTCCACTGAGGTTAAAAAAAAGACCGAATTAGAAGCATGTTTCTTCTCCAATTCAGTTTTCTTTAAAACAGAACAGTGAAGTTAAAAATGGCTTGGACAGAGGACAAGGAACTATGTATAGCTAGAGCTAAGTCAGCAGCATTGTAGCATAAAAACATACGCTCAAGTTTTAAAATAGAAACCGCATGCCTGGATTTTAGCAAGGAACCACTTACAGCCCTTTTCATTCCTTGTGTAATTGTTAGGATCAGGAAATAAACACAACACAAGGTACGTATTCTATCTACATTGTTGTCTAACCATAGAAATTAGAAAGCACTTTTGGCAGTGAAACTCCTTAAGAAGTCAAAAACATCCTTAGCTTCCAAAATTGAGTAAGTAGTATAGTTGCAAGAGTGATCCCTTTCTATTAATTAATCTATATTCCACTGGAGTCTTAAATCTGCAACGCAGTGGTATTTTGACAAAATGCTGCCCAGGAATAAAGTATCCAAGTTACATCTTCACTGTGTGTGCACTTCAGTCTTTTCTACATTACACAGCATGTTTTCTTCTCAGGTAATGTATTCTGTCTCCTGCTTCTTAATTATTAATTGCTTAAGCTCCAGCCATCACCTGCTTAGTTCCTGCAGTGTTACATTAGGCCATTTTCTGTTTTATGCAAAGATCTTTAATGGTATAAGCATGTTGGTCATGAGTCACAGCCACTTACTAATAGGTTGGGGGGTTTTGTGAGTACTGCATAATTTAATTTGCACATACATGATGAAGAATGTGTTTTAAGGGCCCAAATAGTAACATTTCAACCTTCATTGTATTCACAGGTGTGTATTCACAGGTATTCACCTTCAGGTGAAGACTGTCCCTTCCTCAGTGTTGGTGCATGCCTAGGGGCCAGAGTCAATTTCATGTTTTGTTTGCAGTTTGATGCTAGTGTTCTTTCACACAGAATTCACATCTACAGGAACAACAGTGTTCAATATTGAAGTAACTGCAACTGAATGGATCTTGTCATAAGCATGGATCCACTTGTTGGTAAGCTCCCAAGTAATGTGTGGCTTTTGTAACTGTCTGCTTTGGGTAGCCAATTATGCCCAAAATGATCGCAGGAGTCCTTCTCTAATCTCTACAAAAACACGAGTCTTCAACATCTGTCACTCAAAATCTGATCTGTTTCACATCAGCACCATCTATGCATCTATAAATTACAGCAAATTCCACCACACAGCAAACCATCAGTACTGTTCATGCTTAACTTTCCCCATCTAGCTTTTCCACAGTCGTGCTGGTCCTACCATGGGCTACTCCCGCACACACACACTGCTCAGCCTCAGGCTTTGCAGGGAATGAAAGCAGATCATGAGCTGGCATACAGGACGGCGACTGGGATGAAAGGACTGTATAGTGCACTGTGGGGAGAAGTAAATTTTCTGGCATCAAACACTGCTGCCATGGGGGAGATAATGGCTCAGTAAGCAGGGTTGAAGGGAGAGGCAGGACACTGCAGCGTGAGGACCACAGTCTCCCTCTGGGGTGGAAGACACAAAGTACACCCTCAGAATGTGGATGTTAACATTTAGAATCATGTTTTACTCACTTTGTCTGGTCTCCTAAGGAAAAAGGAGAATATAAATTTCTGAACTGACAAGCAAATTAAATAAATATATTCCTGTAAATATTAGTGAAACTGGATACATCAACTATATTCAAATGAATTAATTTTTTTCCTTTACATAAGAAAATGCAGAATTCAGTTATTTTCCTGCAGTTTCAACTATAACAAAACGCTATTTTTCCATGATGTAAGGCTTCCACAGGAAATACTAGTTGTGGCCTCAGACACAGTCCTAGAGAGCAGCAGCAGGCTATTTATTTCATCAGTAGCTCACAAGAGAAGACATCTTTGCCTGCAGAATTTTATCATGAGTTCTGACCTTTAAAGAATTTACTGCCTCACTTCCGCAGTTACCAAGTTAAAATTTCAGCAGGTCACTCTCTGGTGGTTACTAAAAGCGAATAAAAGGAGTGAAACACCTGGGCTTTTTAAACCTTTGAGGCCAAGGGGTGAGCCTGGCATCCAGTGCTGACGGCACAGGAGGTGGCCGTGCATCCAGGCAGGGTGCCCAAGCACAGTGGCACAAAGCCGCTTCCTCCTTGCTTGCTGGCATAGAGCTGTCACCTCTCCCCAAAACCCAGGGGAAGAAACCACTGGGCAGCACCAGCTGCCACAGGGCCAGTGAGGGCCCTACCTGCTCACCTGCCCGAGGAACTTTCTGGAAGCCTCCAGCTCCCACTGCCACTGGGAAGCAACAGGTCCACACGGCCTGCAGGACTGTGGCCACAGCCCAGAGGGCTGTTGGTGGGACTTGACACCATGCTGTTGTGGTGCAGGGCTGGGCGTAAGCCTCTCTGGGTGGCGTGGCTCCCACCCCGTCCCTCTGAGGCCGCAGCCTCCATCCCTGCAGGTGAGCAGGTGCTCGGACGTCTGAGGTGTTTTGCACATCTCACCGTCGCAGCCGGGGGAGCAGCAGCGAGCGACTAACCCGAACTGAACGAATGCGTTCCACACGCTTCCTCCCCTCTCTCCCCGAAGAGCTGAGGCGGGGCGGGCGGGGGGAGGGGGGGGGGGGCGCGGATTCCTGTCAGCGCTGAGGGAGGGCCCCGCGCGCCCGCCCCGCCTCTGCCTCGCGCTGCCAACGGCCGCGGGCGCGGCGGGAGGCGGCTCTCCGGGGCGCAGCGGCGCAGGGCCGGGCCCAGCAGATGGCCGGCACCTGGACACCTTTCGTCTGGCGTATGGGCCCGGTCCCTACGGCATGGAAAGATCCTCATTTTACAGCCCGGCCCAGGAGGAGGAGGGCAGAGACGTTTTAAGCTCAGAACTCGTGAGTGAGCACAGCGAGCCTTTGGGGATTTGGGTCAGGGAGACCTGGTAAACGCTTTACTCAATCCCATTTGTGAATTAAACCAAAGCATGGGCTTAGCGTCTATTCTGCAGGTTTAATGAAGTTTTAACTGGTGGGGCCTGCCTCTCGTTAACTTGGATGAACTTTCTGGAGCGCTCCAGGGTGGGGAACGTCACAGGACACTTGAGAGGCCCCTGGCCAAGCTACAAGCCACTGTCTCCCAAGTGCCTCGAGCCCTTCTGGCCTGAGGGATTGCTGCTTCCATTCCCTCTTCATCTGTCACTACTGAGAAATGCTTAGCCCCACTGTGCTTCCCGTGAAAACCAGGTGGTGGTCCTGAAAAATATGCAAACTATTATTTAAAATCTGTCTTGAAACTTGGGCTGTTTCAGCAACCTTTTTATAAAAACAAAGTATTAACTTTTAAAAGCTCGGCACTTGTGAAAGCAGCATTTCTCCTGC
Source organism: Numenius arquata (assembly GCF_964106895.1). Lineage (NCBI taxonomy): Eukaryota > Metazoa > Chordata > Aves > Charadriiformes > Scolopacidae > Numenius > Numenius arquata. Next base: position 12,826,457 of record NC_133585.1, on the reverse strand, counting down.
CAAGAATTTTTTACTCTCATAGGACAGAGGCAATCGAATCTAACAAAAGCACATGGAGCAAAGGCTTTGAAAAGGTTTACCCAGTTATTTGACAGGCAGAGGAATTGCCTCATTTTGCTTTCTATTTTAATAAGGAGCTGCTCTTCTCACTTCCCTGGATTGAACAGGCTGATCTCACCAGTAAGCTATTTTTCCACTTAAGCATCTGCCCAGCCAACTTGGAGTGAGACCGTAACGGCAGGCTGGGTTCTTTTATTGTATGAGCAGTAATTAAGATCCCAGATGTTGCTGCTCTGCACCTGTACAGCCTTATTTTTGTCAGCAGGGCAGGCACTGCTGTAACTGCAGCTGGAATGTAACGCAGCAGCATTGCTTATTGCGTCGCTTACTGCATTCTGCTGATGCGACAGTTGCCTGCCATATAAGACATTGCCACTGTTAGTAACAGGCCACATGCTTTGAACTGAGTTTGCAAAGCCTCACACTGAGTCATGCTAGGCTTGCTTCAGCTGAACATTAGCTGACCTACCTGCAAGGTTGTTTTTTTAACTTGGCTTAGCTGTAACAGCATTTTTTTCTACTGACCAGGTGATTATAGATTTGTTTTTATTTTTGCTTATTCTTGTATGTTAGCACCATAGTTGTGTACAGACAGGAGTAACAAGTAGTTGTTCTGTGTAGAACAAGATGCAACCAACATAATGGTGTAGCATGGAGAAATACAGGCCTGCAATGATAGCAGAGGCCTTGAGAGGGAGATACAGGATGTGGTGGGGAGGAGTACAGGCACAAGATGACAAATGATGAGGCGCAGTCTTGCCACTGGAGACCCCACAGCTGTAAATAAATCAAATCTTTTTCCATTAAAGAGAAATACAGACCTAGAGTTAGACAAAACCACATTTTTATGAATAATGGAACAAAGAACAAGTTTCTAGTGTATGCAAGGTATATCATGTACTGTAAATTTGGGTATCGTGGAGTTGCAAACCAGTGATGAAACAGTAAGGTGTGAAAGGCTGCTGGCAAACACAAAAAAAGACCCCAGGTGGATCCCAGAGTGAGAAGGGTGCAGCCATCAGCATCACATTCCTCCCAGCAAAAGACCCCATGTTCTGGTGAGCAGCCTTAGCACCCCTACCACCGGACTGAAGCCACCAACCTGAAGATCGCAAGAAGCAGTGGTGGGGTGAGCGTAACACCTGGAAAGGGAGAAGCAGCTAGGAAGTGTGAGTATAACAATTTTAACTGTATTGTTGTTTTTATTTTTATTGCAACTCTTTCTGTAGAGAAGCATTTTTTCGTTTTCTGTAATAATTAGATATGGACTAATAATGATTCTTAGATTAGACTTATGATTTCAATTATACTAACAATAAATTCTTGGCTTTCTAGATATGATCTGTTTACTCTTTCTTCATAAACAATATTTTGAAGGTAACATGCTTTAAGCCTACTCTACATTGGCGCAGTAGTATTCAAAGTGCGCTGAGAGTTAAAGGTGCAGGATGAGGGTCCTTGCACGTGGAGGAGGTTCCAGACTACAGATCGCTTTTCTTGAAGAAAGTACAGCAAAAAAAAATATTTAAGTAGTAAGAAGAGAATTTAGCAAGATTTAAAAGTTGTCATCGTAATGTGCTCTTAAATGTAAATTAGTCTAGGAATTTAGGCAAATGGTACTAAGATCTGCCAGCTGTTTAAGGATTTTTTTTTTTTTTTTGGTAAGAAAGATTGCAAGTGGTGCAATTTACTTGTTTAAAAAGCATACGTTTCTTATTGGCAGAATAGCAGATAACTTGATGAATTTAGCTTAAGACATATATATGTTTCTTTGAAAGAATCTCCGTATTCTTGTAAACCAACTTTTCCTGCCTCCCCCCTTCTCTGGATTTATATTTATATCCCAGGCAAATCTGGCGCTCTGTAATGTTAGAAAGCATGGCTAAAACTTGTGTGCTTGTTTAGCCTTCACAGTGGGGAGGGGACAGGAAAGGAATCAAACAGGTTTTTACAAACATTTCTATTAAAAGCAGTAACGCCTTTAAGATAAAGGCTATAATTAATTAAATACCTGACATTGTGATGAACTTTCATGGAAACAGGGTTTCAGACGTGTGGAATCTATTGCAAATGACGGCTAAAAATACCACTCCTTAATAATTAAGACAGAGCTGGACTTACACCAGAGCAGTATACATTTCTGTGAGCTGCTCCTTGAATTTGTGTCACTTCCATATGCAATTAAATTTAGGGAGTCCTATTTAGAGGCTGACTTTCCTAACTATGCTAAAGCCCTCATGCATCCTTGGATGGACTCAGACCAATCAGTGTGCGGCAGTGCAGGGCTTGAGCTCAGCGTTGCCACTTCATGGGGATATGAACTGCTGTTCTCAGCACACAGACTGCCCTGAGACCAGCATTCCGTAGGGTGCGTGGGAGCGTGCCCACGGCTCCAGCTGCCCCTTCACTGATCTCCGTCATCCATATCCATCTCACAGCTCCCTCCCTGTCACTCTGAGGAAGCCACAGGGAAAACAGCATTAAAGAAAGAGCTGAGCTCCCCTGAAAGGCATGTGCGATGTGCCAAGCAGTGAGCAGCAAAAAGTCTGGCTAAGGAGGTTTCTCACCAGCCTGGTTTCATGTGACCCGAAGAGAGCTCAAGGGGATACATATGACAACTGAGCTGAAGCCACCTCCAGCCTCAGAAGCTGGAACTCTACCCAGGGTCAAAATGTGAGCAAGATCTGCTGCCATGGCATGTCTGGCCGTGGTATTTGCTTAGTATTTTTGGAAATGCAACCTGAGTGTAGCACATTATTCAGAGGGGACTCAAACTACTTTTGAAAAGAATACAAATTATTTATGTAGGGATTGGTAAGCATATAGAGGCTGGGAGAAAGCAGGGAGGTGAAGGTAAATTAGTTAGAAGAGAAGCAAGAAGGGGAAAAACAGGTATACAGTGAGCTCTGGAAAATACATACCAAAGGTATGGAAGAAATGGGAACAGACCCATGCTACCATCCAAGCAGATGCAAGGAAATCCTTCTGTAGGAAGGCAAGTGCTTTAGCGGTGGGGGTGGAAGCCTTCTCCCTGCCCCACAGGGGAGCCAGACCCTGGCCAGTCTGCCACTCTAGGATTGTCAGCCAGGGACATGACTCTTTAAGCCCAGCTAATCCTGAAGCACAGTGGTGTCTGGGGCACTGCTGGGTAACTGAGGAATTAGGCTGCAAGTAAAGCTGCTCCTGCTGCAAGTACACACTGAAGAACGAATGCGCTGTCACAAACTAATGGTGCAGTAAGGAACTGGGGAACTGATGCAAGATTCGAAAGGAGAGATGAATTCTTGCAGACATCAGAGAGACCTGGCACTACTCCCTCATGCATTGCTGTGAATTTTAGCTGCCTCACATGCAAAGTCTAATGCTTAGTAGAAAAACATTGAGTGAACAGTTCCCAGTATTGTGAGGCAGCAAGTTCCACAGTTTAATTCTGTGCTGTTTTAAAATGTACTTCCTTTTGCTTATTTTAAATTCCGTTACTTGTAATTGCGCTGGGCTCCCTCTTGTAAGAGTGAAGAAGAGCTCTGGGAAAATCAGTCATTTCCTATTTACGTTTTCCACATCATATTTGAGTTTTTTTGTTCCAAGTCTTATACCTCCAGTCATTATTGCTTCTTCAAGCTGAAGAATTCTTGCCTATTAACCCCTTCTGGCTGTTCCATATTGCTGGTTATTCAGGGTATAAAGCAGAAGAAAGGAAGATAAAGAGGCTGGTTTTTGTATCTGCTTCTGTCTTGCTATCTCCAAAAATCCATGCTGTATTCAAAACAAGGCAACATCATGGGTGCGTCCTGTGATGTGAAGATGGTTCCTGTTTCCTTCTTCTATTTGTTTCCAAATAAAGCCTAATGTTGTAATTGTCTTTCTGCCCTCTGCTGAAATTGACTAGTCAGACTTTTTTTTTTTTCCTTTTTCTGGTGGCAACAGTTAATTTACACTCTACCTTACTGTATTAGACTATCATGAATAACCAAATGCCCACAGACTGCCAAACACTTGCCGTCCATCACCCTTCCCTCCCACCACACTCCCTTTGTCAAGTCAATCATAAACCCATGCAACAGTGCAGCACTCGGCTCACATGCCTTGGTAACTCAGCAGCATCCTCCTTTCCTGCAGGGATGGGGTTGTTATCTCCTCTCAGCTCTTCTCTTTTAAGCCCTTGGATTGAAGGTTTTCAGTCCAATAGAGGACTTTTCTCTCTATGCATAGCTTAGGGTCTCCAGGGGGCTTTAGTGAGTATTTTTATGTTTAAAATTTTTTTTGACAAGCACACCTTACTTTTTTCAGCTAGGAGAGTAGTAGAGCGCTGGTGTGGATTACTTAAGAGAGGCTGTGAAATCTCCATCCTTAGAAGTTTTCAAAACTGGGCTGCACAAAGGCAGGGCTGACCTGAAGTAGCTTGGTCATGGATCTCATTTCGAGCTCAAGTCTGGGCTACACGATCTCCTGAGTTGCTTTTAACCAACGCTTGCATGGCTTTATATTAGCTGTGTTACGCCTGTCCGCTTACTTAGGAGCTCCTCAGGAGTTTCATGAGCAGTACTTACGGTTCTCTTAGTATTACAGCAGCTGGTTCCCCCCAATATTTAGCCAAGTACCTCAGCAGCAGCCTCTGCTTTATTTATAGTGTGTAACATCTAGCAATTTCTTTTGGAACAAAGTTAAACTTGCTCTCCTGTGGTTGGTAGGATTATTTCTGAAGCTCTTTTGAAAGCTTGTGGTCAGTGTCTTTCCTCTAGTTCCAACTGTAAGTGACGTGACATAAACCACAGCCATTTGCTGAGTTGCTTTAGGGCTCTTGATCCCCACCAGTTGGGCCTGATAGTCATTGATAATCAGCTCTTGTCATTCCTATACAGTTCCTGCTTTGACATTAGCACCTACTTGACACTTGTCCCTCCACCAAGTTTCCAAGAAGTCTATTTTTAATCAATATGCTCTCTGTCTTCAAATCCTTTGCAAATAGTGACAGTAAGAGACTAGGGCATTGTCTGTCTGCCAGAACACTGGCAGTGATGTCTCTTTAGTTCATCTTGTGTTTAAGCAGAAATGCTGCAAGGAAGCTAACTAAAGATCTCCTATATTCATGCACAATTTCTTTCATAAAGTCATCTGTGGGGTCCAGAAGGTGTAGTGGGTTTTCTCATGTTTCATAATCCATTTAACCCTATGCAGGATGCAATTTAGCACCTTATTTTTACTTACCTATCATAAAACTTTATATTTCCATCCCAAATCCCACATTATTACCAGCAATTTGTATGTTCAGAAGATCTCCTTTGAGCGATTTTGCAGTCTGACCAGAGTGTGGTACCGGTTACACAGTAACATGAGCAGTTTCCAGCCAGTGTGATGAGAACAGCATAAACCAGTATGACAGCTTCTGAGTAGCGATGAACTCCTCTGCTCTCCCTGTGCTGCATCTGCCGCGTAAGGCTCCAGGTGCGTTTCCAGAGCTCCTTGTGGAAATGAGGCATTCTGGAGCCAAGTGCACACACGCTTACCTCCTTTGCTCATACGCTCATAGCAGGGCAGGTCTCAGATCTCCCCCACTGCCAGCATCAGTGCTGGCACAGCACGGGGCACAGCATCACAGAGCCAGGACATTGGACGTACTTCAACAACCCTTCAAGTGCTCCAGAGAGCGGCAGAAACTCAGCAAGAGAATTCCTCAGGGCTATTGCCAGCTGCCGGGAAGATCAGAGAAGGCAGAGTCACAACATGCTTCCAACAGTTACTGTATTTCTACAGAGATAAAGGAGTCAGCATGAAAGCTGCTAGAGGAATATTTGTCACTCTTGAGCTCGTGATCTTGAGGAGCTTGTTTTGGCAAGCTGTATTCAGAGCTGGGTTGTGAGTGTTCATGGGCCTCCTGGTTCTATCCGTAGGAGAGTAAAAAGAGCAAAAGACCTGTAATCTTCCATTTGTTCCTTTGCACTTTGATGCTTATGACAATGGCTATTCTGAAACATTGAGAGCAAGAGATTGTGTGTTTCATACTTTTCACAGCATCTCAAAGAACTAGTTATACTCTCATAAATATCTGTTCTTACAATTGGACACCATGGCTGGTGAGTTCACTTTTGAGTAAACCACCTCCTATTTTCTACCCCGCCTGTGTGGTACTCTGCTGAGCTGTCAGTGCTGGTCCTTACTGTGATGTGGAAATTCAGGATTGATAATTTCATGTCTGCTTAGTATTTCTGTGGAACTGGCATTAGAAAGCTGGGCCATAAAGCAAGTGCCATGGAGCAGCCTGGTCCTTATACTGGTGGAAGCAAACCTCAGCATCCTCAAACAGCAGCCATTTTGAAAGAGTCTTTTCAGTAGATCAGGATGAACATTTTTTTCCCCTAGAACAAGAAGAGAATAGAATAGAAGTTTCTTACCAGTGATGAAGAACAACTGTCAGGTACTTTTGCCCAACAAGGACTTTTCACTGAATTTCACTGAATTTTTTTAGAGTTGGAAGGGACTATAGAGATCATCCAGTCCAACTCCCCTGCTGAAGCAGGATTGCCTAGAGAATGTTAAAGCATGTTACTCAGGACTGCATCCAGGCGGGTCTTGAAAATCTCCAAAGAAGGGGACTCCACAACCTCCCTGGGCAGCCTGTTCCAGGGCTCTGGCACCCTCACCGTGAAGTTTTTTTCTCATATTCGAGTGGAACCTCCTATGTTCCAACTTGTGCCCGTTGCCCCTTGTCCTCTCGCTGGCAACCACTGAAAAGAGTCTGGCTCCCTCCTCCTTCAACCCACCCTTTAGATATTATAAGCATTGATAAGGTCTCCCCCCTCAGCCTTCTCTTCTCCAGACTAAAGACTCCCAGCTCTCTCAGCCTTTCCCTTTTCTCTTGTAAAATTTTGTTTCAGTGGTGTTATTGAAAATAGACGGGGGAAGAGTTAGAGGGGATGACGTAAGGAGTTTTCTTAGCTGTGTACTACCATTTTTGACTGCATTCAATGAAGAGAGCAAAGCAGCTTCCAAAGAAAGCACTTGGCAGCCTAGTGCCACCGTGGTTCTGGAGCCCGCCATCACATTTGCAGATGTTACGCTGTGTACTGCCAAACTTAAGGCAGAATACTGACTTTAGCTGCATCTTGGTAAAGTCTCAATGTTGCAACCAAGTTGCTTATGGTGCAGTAGTGTATGCAGTCTTCATGGCAACTGTTTGTAGGTAGTATGTTTTGCAATATGCTGGGAGATGATAGCAACCTAATCCTAGATGGCACATGGTACTACTGGAATCTCATTTGGGAAGTGAAAAGTACTCACGGGCTAATTGCTAGCCTATTTGGAGCCCCTTAAAGACCTCAGTGGGATTTTGTTCTCACAAGAAATACTTGACACCTCAGAACAGGAAGTGCTGTGCAACCACACGCCAGGCCCAGATGTTGATCCAGTTTCTGACACGTCATAACTTGCACGATGGGTTTTCTTCACCCTGTCAGACCTCTGTGTCTCCGATTTCATCTCCAGGGAAAGCTTGTTAACTAAGAGTATTCTGTCCCTACCATTGGTCACAGATAGATAACGAGTTTCAGCACTGTTCCACTAACAAATATTATTTTCTTTCATAGGTCTGAAAGTCTAGAATTCTTATTTAGTATCCAGGACTAATGTTCCACATGTTCCTGAAATAATTTGACATTTACTGATGTTGAGAAAACATCAACAATTAAGACAATGACTAAGGCTGTGCAGAACAATCCTGCTTTTCTGGATATCCTTGTCTTACATATGCCTAAAATCCTGTTTGAAAGGGAGATGATCTCCACCTCTCTAAGAGCACGTCTCTTGTTTGGGAAGTCAAACTGCATAATCATAAAGTCTAAGTAGAATCTCATGTATGTAGTCAGTGAAATCCAGGTTCATAGAACTCCTTCTCATCTTTTGGTTGTATTATTTCCAGTATCTTAGTGCAATGATGATTTTTTTTGCTGGACCCTGGAAAGAAAGTACCTTCCAATGGTGCCACATGCTTCTCTCGCTGGAATGATGCTAGCAATGGCTCAGCAACCAGGTGGGTTTTCAATCTGGGCCCAGGAAACACACAGTGTGGGTCCAGTATCCACAAAACCTGGTGTTCATCAGAAACAGCCTGAGCAGGTCCCCTCCCCACTTCATCTTACACTTTTCCTTTGTGAACAGCATGAGCTCCTGGGCCAGAGCCTGAGACAGCCACTTCTGGTGACCTCAGCAGAACCCCTATAAACATGCCAACTTCTTCAGATGTGTTTGGTGTCCAAGAACTAGGCATGTACTGAGCACCAGCTGAGGGTTTCTCCCAGAAAAAGGTATATAGACTGAGCTCAGCTTTAAAGGACATCAGCATAATGCAGGACAGACTGAGGTTAACAACTTCAGGATTTGAATTCAGCATTTTGAAAACTCTGTCCAGTAAAAAACCTCAGAGACAAGGGTAGGATTGTGTGGACAGCTGTGGTTCAAGAGCCACTTCATTTGGTCCCAGCTAGCAAAGTTCAAAACCCAAAGCACATTCTCAGTGATTTTCAGAAGATTTAAAAAAGCTGAAGCGACGTTATGTATGTTAATCAAACAGCACAAACCCATTCTCCTGCAAACTTCTGAATGCTAAGCACAAGTGTTAAATAAAATTACCTTTGCAGTGTATTTCATCTTTGTATAAACCTTTTAACACTGTGACACTACGTATATTTCTGTCTTTTTGTGAGGAACATATAAATTGATTTAGTTCTCTCAACAGAATGATTTATTTTTTTTTTTTATCTACAGTCTTAGACTGGATGTATACTAGACCAGCATATTGTTTTGGAGTACTGATTTGTCCCAGCAATTTTAATTGATCCTCTACAGGAACATACAGATGACATTTGAAGTCCTAGATGATACTTGGTATTGTCTCACATTTGAAATGATACTTGAAGAACCATTATAACCTACACCAAATAAGGAAGGAGGAAATTTTATGATTAGCTGGGATAAAATAGTTACAAATTTGTTCTTGCAAAATCCTCAGTAAGATTCTCATTGTAATCCAAGGTATCACAAACAAAAAATGCTGTTTTGCAAGATGAAGCTCCATTTTAAAACTAGATGTATGATATGCATGAATGTACTCAGCACAAAAAATTCCAACTGGATTTTTCCATTAGGAACATTAAATTTTCCTTATTAAAAATTTATTGTAAGGTTTTAAAAAGTTAGGGCAAAGGAGACTACAAACAATAATTGCATCACTTCTATTTAATTTACAATGCTCCATTTCTGCTGCTAAAGTGTAATTTCATTATAGCACTTTCACCTAGACAAACACAATGGGTTTTTTAATTTGGATACGCTACACTTTGCCTTAAAATTCCTTCTTGAACGAAGGCAAAACTTGAAAATATGAGCGAGCAAAATGACACCAGATGTTATACAGCAGTTTATATAACACATTTCTAAACTAATTTTTGAGGGTCAGTAACCTGAGTATCAACCTTTTGAACCGAAATTCATGCCTCAGAGTAAAGCTGTGACACAAAGTGATCTTCCTGCAAGTTTTCCTTGTGGTTTGTACTTAAATTCCATTCAAAGAAAGACTATAAATTAAACAGCAGAGCAGAAAACAACATAGGCTGGATATTTTAAAATTTTATGCCCCAGAATCTTTCAAGAACCACGTTTGGGATAAGAGGCCAACAACAAACACACACATCCATGAAAAACCCCGAAGTATCGCACCTTTGGGATGGTTCCCAGAGGCAGTAAGGCGCGCAGAGCTCCTGAACAGTCTCATTTCATCCAAAAGCAACTCCTTCCTTTCCTTTCTCATTCAAACTTTTGCAACAGTGCCCTTCCCCTTGATTTTCATGCATTAGGTACTGGTAACAGCAGAGAAACAAAATGACTGTATATAGATATATATAGAGATATATATGTCTGTGTGCGCTTGCACACTCATACATTCGCACATATTTTTCATCAAGGTTTGCTCTCCACCAAGTAGAACACTGTAACACAGAAGGAAACCAAACAGCAGCAACTGTCACTAGGACGTATGTCACAGCTACATTCACAAGTCCTTCTCCCATCAAACACACTAAATACTTTTTTTTTTTTTTTGTCAATTACTGGCTGAAAAAAAGTAAAATTATTTCTAGTAGCTGTTATTTTTTTGTTGCTGCTGTTATCATTTTTATTTTCATCAAATTGTAGCCCTTGTAAATTTTGTCAAGTTTTTGTTTCTACTGATTAAACATTAGTGAGCTTCAAGGAGAAAACAATGCAAGTTACAAACTTGTTGAAGAAGTCTGGTTTGGGTCTTTAGCAGATGTATTAATCCAGGTGGTAAATCTTCATCTCCACAATTAAACATAAACTCTTTGGCGCACCTTTCACTCAAATCTCTCTCCTGGTATAACATTCTCCTTTCAGTGTCTTTATTCCTTAGTTTCGACTGCGAGAATACATTTAATCCTCTTAAGAGGGTAAAGTGACAGAGCTAGAAAATTTGGGGAAAAGAGCAGCGCACACAGGCACACACACAATTACTACTCACGCACCTGACCAACGCCGCACTGTTGGTCTAGGGCACAACCACGGGGTCAGCTTTACAGGTGGAATGAAAGTCATTTCATCCACTCCACGCTCCAGGTTAACACCCTTCCTCCCCACTTTTAAAAAAATTAAATGCAGAGACGCAAATAAATCTTCTGTCATTATCCAGAAAACAAAGAATTCCCACATGCAGCAGTAAATCTAAATAAATTCCTGTTATTCTTTCCTGTACTCCAAATAGATTCCTATTTTCTGTATCACCTAATTTTACGCTGCAAATCTTTACCCTACTATTAATCTTTATCCAACAATGAACCTTCCTCTAAATATAACTTTAGACCATGTAAAACAGATGAGAATTTTGGGTCTACGCCGTGGCATAGAAGGCAAAGGGTATTACTGCCTGAAGAACTCTATTATTGAGAAGCCTAGCTTTCCACACATCAAGAAATTCTTTGGCCTTTACTCCTCCAAGCTGATGAAATGTTCAGCCGATGAATAGTTCGCTTTCCTCCCAAAGAGGACTGCTTTTCCCAGGGCTCCTCACAACACCCCCCGCATCACCAGCGAGTGCCTGTTGTCACACACAGACATAGCACACCAAGCGTGGCAACCCCAGGCTTAACCTATAGCTGCAAATTCAATTCAGTTTTCACAGCTGGAATAAAGTGGAATTAGTAAATCAATCTACCCTTGGATGAGGACTTCAAGCAGTTGCATTATTTAGAGTGGTTTCACTTTTATTTGCAGTAAGACTATCTGCACCTACTGATGTTGCAAATGTAATAAATTACAGCCCCTTAGAAAGGGGACCTTAAGGGCAGGTTAAAAAAAAAAGAAAGAATATAAATGGTTTCTGTTCCAGTAGCGTCCGTTACCCAAAGACAAATTAACGTATTACACAGAGGAGGAAAAGCAGCAGCCTGGCTTTGAAAACACTTGGCTAGCAGGACTCAGGGCAAATTCCAACCTCATTATCTCCAATTAACGACCCATCCTATAAGGGCGGGCTTGATGCAGAAGAGTAGCAGCTACTTAAGTCTTTCTTATCTTTTGAACTCAAATACACATTTTTGGTTTCCTTGCCATTTAAACAAGTACCACATTCATTAAAAAACCAGAAAAACCGCTTTACTGAAAAAGCCGCGTGGGCTTGCCTGTTGATAGCAGCAGCCAACCAAGTGTGCTTGGACTTCTGCTTACTCAGAGGGATTAGTCATGTCCAGAAAGGAAAAATGAGGGAAGACGGAATACTTGCTAGTGCATCTGACACCAAAGACATCTTTATCAATTCAGTGAGGTACTTGAGCTTGAAAACATGGTTAAAAGGAAGAACTCCCATTAGAATATTCTGTTACAGAAAAAGTTGAAAAAATGTAACACCCTAAAAATGGTAAGAGAATTCCCACTATCTTCTTGTCCACCCAGAAACGTCCAGGCAGTGACGATTCAGCTCCCAAGTAGAACCGCGCTATTCCAGCTGCAGGCCTGGCACAGGCGCTGGGCTCGGGGGGAAGAAGGAAGCTTTTATACCTTTGGGATCACTGTCCAGTCTTCTGCCCAGAGAGACTCAATCTGCTGCCGGCACACCGCCTACTCCATCAGGCCAGCTTGAGAAGTCATCTCCAGCACCACCACCTGCTTTTACATTAAACTTCTGATCCGTCAGTGCTGTACAGATCATGCCAGCTCAATTTGTTATTATGCAAATCACGCATATCAAAAGTCTGGTAGTGAAATAATTTATGCGAAAGGCTATGACTCCCAAATCTTCTACAGAAGCTTCACAATTGTCCTGTTAATCTGAAAATGCCGATGTCATCTCAAAGCATCCACACACAACGCTTGCAGTACATCTCTACCAATAAAATAACCAAAAAAAAAAATACTGTTACTGGATCTTACAATTTCTTTTTTCAAACATTTCCTTACACAAAGCTGTGTTTGCCTCCTACAGTGTCACATACTAATAACATACTGCTCCGTGTTTCAAACTCCAGTAAGATCCCTTCACAGCACAGAAATAAAGTTACATTTTGCTGATGCTTGTTAAAGTGGCAATAGAGATGACACACCACATTCAACTCGCTTTCCAGCTCATGAATTACTGCATATTGTACCTGTGTCTAGTTGTATCAATTAAGAAAAAATCCATGGGAAAAAAATATATCCTGAAATTAAAGCATCGTTCATATTAATAGAGAAACAGAGCAGTGCTCATGGTAATTGTCTCATTTTTCACTGAGGAAAGAAGCCATTAACATCCCCACCACCATGTGAAAAACATCAGTATAACAAAACTGCCCCATTTCCCCTATGTTTTACCTTATTTTTGTTATTCTAACTACAGCTCTTTCGAGTTGTTACCTGCCCCTTCAGCTGAACGATCAATAGCAACTTCTGTGGAAAACTCAAAAACGCATCAAGAGATGGAGTCCATCATCTCCAGAAAGTGCCAAGCCTTCGTGGGTTTGACTGCCCACAGCCTGAGCGCCAGGCACTGCACCCTGCTGTCCCAACACACCACTGAAAAACAGAGCACTACCTTCAGGATGCTCCTCTATTATTTTTTTTCCTCTTTTTTTTTTTCCCCCGTCTAATAATTTACCTGACACTGCCTTCTTTCTCCAGTCACTCAGAGGAGTGTTTTATTACATGTTAAAAGACAAGATATGTATTGAAAGTAGCAATTTTATTTGAGTTAAAATTATTTACAAAAACCCAAAGACATACTTCATGAAACTGGTACAAACTATTTTTCCTGCCGTTGGCTTTTGCTCCAAAGATCACAGCTGAGAAATACTGTATAAAATAAAAATAGGATTGGATTCAGAAAAGTACTCTACTGTTCTAATTTCCAATTGAGAGTATTTACACAAATATTTACAATGGAAAAAAAGTTACTTTAAAACTTTAATTTGCAAGTTGGCCTCAAGTACCCTTTAATGCAGAGTTATTTGAGGGTCTAACACACAAAAATGCACTGCAGTTCACAGGGTGATTTCTCCCCCCACCCTCAAAAAAAAAAAAAAAAAAAATCTGCATTTGTCAGTGCTTGACAATTAGTTACATTTAAAAAAAAACTGTTAAACACTGAGGTAAATCAATTCCCAAACAATTACCAGTGTAACAAAGAAACGTAGTTGTCCCTGCTTTCCCCCATCACCACATCTGTATTTTATACTCTCTTGCCATCTCTCCACAGAAAGCTACACAATCAATTTGAAATCCCATTATAAGTGAAAGATCTCTAGAACCAGAAAACTAGATGGGCAGAATATTCAATAATTTCCTCCTGATGTAGATCATTTACATCGAGTTCTCTCTCTCTCTCTCTCTCAATACTGGTGGTTTGGTTTTTTTAAACAAAGGGGAATACAACCTCAAAAACTTTTCTAAGTTACACTGATAGGCTAAATTTTAGAAGGTGATGAGAGAAAACGCAAAAAAGTATGACCAACATAGGATTTTTGCCGCTAATCAGTTACTTCCTTACAGAATTCCCAACAATCTGCATTATCAAAAATAGGAAGACATAGAAGGCAGCCACTGTATGTAAAAAATTTACAGCTGGCACTGATACAAAAGCACGAGTTCTTAACTTTATACATGGAGATAACACAAGATCTAAAAGCAGGTTAGATTTCCTGTTATTTCCCCCTCATTATACATAGAACTAATATTTTTATGGCTTCAAGTTTTACAAATTCAATGGAATAACATGATGTAACTACCTATACAGGTATTTAAAAATGTCGATGAAGCAGATCTCAGAACAGTCTGCAAATATTCAAGACCACCTTAATAAAAATAATTACCAATTCTGTTGGTCTGAATAATGAGTGCAAGAAAAAAATTGTTTAAAAAACTTCATGTATTTTCTGGGATTCTTTGTTCCACTTAAGTCTTCAAACACAATGCTTTGCTGTGAACTAGACCTCAGACTGAACAAAATCTTAGCTATATCAGCAATTTAAGGCTTTGTGTTGTATGCATTTAAACTCTGTCATACTACAGCAGGATGAAATAGAAAGATTATGTCAGCTGGAAACATTAATCCCCATTGGTGTTTTAGCTTCTTTAAAATTCTTCCCCCTAAAGCATCCAAATTCTTTGTATTGAGCGTTATAAAATACATCTCGAGTGCTTCCTTGAAACAAATTAAAACAGCATTTCAAAGTTTTTGCTTATTAGAAGTGTAAACTACCCTGGGATTGAATATCTTTTTTTTTTTTTTTTCCTTTCTTTCTTTTTTTAAACAGGGCACAACTTTTTACAGTTACTATTTCTTTTGTGGATAACATACCCTCAAATGGCTTTACGTGTTGATGGGTTTGCACGCTTCTTGGAACTACAAAGTGATATGGTCTGTCAGTTTACAGTACGTGGGCCATGACAGTTTTAGAACTGAGAAATAGTTCAACAACCTAATTTCAATCAAAACAGTATAAAAAATAAACTATCCAATCCTCGCCTCTTTGGATTCCAACAAATTTTAAATATAGACAGTAGTTAAAATCACAAAAGTATTTAAAAATTTATATTTTATGATTTTGGAATAATCTAGTAATAAAAAAGCAAGAGCAAATTAAACTCAAATAGGAGCGGTGCTGCTGTCCAGAACTTCTTTATTAGAACATTTGATACCTCAGTAGCTAAAGCTGCCTTTGCACCTGGCTGGCATGAAACAGTGGCTCAACAGTAAACAGCAGTTGCACTATCAGCAGCAAGTTTTTCCCCTTGAAACTTGTCACGAACGAAGCAAGAAAAAAAAAGATAGGGAGGGTAAACCCTGCCAAAAAATATTTAAATACTGCACTGCATCATAAACAGCATGGTTTCTTTATTTATTTTCCTCAGAACCTTTTTCCCCTCATTTTTGATAGTTGCAGATTGATGTAGTAACTGTCTTTTAGAAAACGCTGAATGCATGGTTAAGAGACCAGGTAGCCTTAAAAATCCGAACACGAATGACACAGATGAATGCTCTTGGTATATCCTTCAAGGACTTCTTTCATGACGACTTCTTTTGTCTAAGGGTAGCTCCAGCATTAGAGTGCCTGCAGCGGAAGTTAAGTATCTAGCAGTGTTCCAAGTATTCAATCACCCTAGAGATAGATTTCTGGCCTGTTGTTCCAACAGCACACTGCAAAACGGAACAGAAAACACAAGTAACAAACAAGCATTTGTGAGACCTCTTCAAAATACTTGAGCTATGCTCACTTCAGAATTTTAGTATTTACAATTACGTAGCACTAAAAGCAATTAGGTTCAGGCAGAGGATTCAAAACTATTTTCCTGAGCAGTCACAATCCAATGGAATGAAAGTAGCTTCAATCCATTTACTACCAAAATAATGACAAACGGGTCTTCAGTATTTAAATACAGAAAATCATCCTGTGCTCTTCTGAAGGTGCAACTGAACAACGTTAAAAGCTTCTAAAAATGTATGGACCATTAACAGAAAACACAATTACAAAAATATCTACATACATCAAATAAAAATATATATTACTTACAGTAAGATTCATAAAACTGAGAAATTTTTTGAGCATTTCAGTCATTATCGAGAAGTCTCCTTCAGGTAAGTACTCCCTCACAGTAGTCACATTGATCTAAGAAATAAAACAAGCTATTTTAATTTGGGAAATATTTTTCCGACACAGAACTACGTTACTCTGCAGGCGAGATGCCGTACCACAAGCACACTCACGGCATTACTAAGATGGCTTTTGCTGTCACCTCTCTGATTCCAGTCTCTCTGAAGCAATACTCCTATGTTTATGGTGTTTATGTTTCTAGGAAACAATAATTGCTGAAAATCTTTTTGTTGTTGTTTATTTGTTTCTTCGTTGGAGATCATTACCACCACCACACCTCTCCAGGAGCTACGAGACTCTCAGGAACTGCCAACCCCACCAGATGACTCTCCTGACTTGGAGACAAACTCCCTTTATAATCGGAACGGTTGAGAATAACTGAACTGATTGTCAGGACCAGCCCAAACACTAAGCTCGTATGGAAGTTTATCAGACAAAAAGTACAGAACAGCACGTTAAAGACCATTTCTGCCATCACAGTAAATTCAGACAAGCCCGAAGGCAGTTCTGAACCTCATTTTCATTTAAGCTTTTATTTGACCAGAGAGTTTATGAAGTTCTCAGCCATTAGAGTTCCGTATTTTTGACTTCACCCTTCTATTATGTATTTCCAGTCTGAGGCAAATCATCTTCAACTGATACGGACATACACAATTTCATGTCATTTCAATGGAGGAAAAAAATCAAGCAGACTGACAGAAAAGAATAAACCAGTCTGATGTTAACTT